>NC_133364.1:49857359-49950265 GCF_049309525.1 Garra rufa
ACGTTCCTTGTTACATATTCAAAAACATTAACCAATATTGCATATCAATAATTATTATAATGGATATAATTACAAAATACTTACACTATAACGTAAATTAAAAGTTAAGCGGACAAAAAAAAAACAGGATTTTTACACTTATTTTGAATTTTACTCGAATACAAATACAAATACAAATACTTTTCCCCCCTCAACAAATACAAATACAGATACAAATACCGGCTGCTTTGCACACCCCTAGAATGGATATTGGTCAGATATGGACATGGAGTTTTATTTTATTACCTGTTTACATATCAGGTTGTTTTTGCACTACAGTATATATTATTATTATTATTATTATTATTATTATTATTATTATTATTATTATTATTATTATTTGTTTGTTTTTGGTACATTTCTTCATTCATTCTATCCAATAAATAAAGTTCTAAACCATCTATTGTGCTTTATTGTTCCACTATAGTATTGATAATATTTATAATAATATGTTGAATTTGATAGCTCGTCACCTTAGAATTATAAGGTTCTATCTGCGTTCTGAGCACTTTCGAGATATTGAGCTTCAAAGTTTTTGCATTCCATAGACTTCTGTAGATAGAACCATTTTTGCTTTCTAAAAAAAGGGCCCAAAATATACACAGCTTACAAAAGAAACATCAAATAATGTAAATAATTTGTCACAGAATAAGAATATGTAACTCAATTTTGACAAAAATGTCAGATAGAACCTTAAAATTCTAAGGTGACAAGTTGTCTCTCACATTTTCCCACAACAACATTAAAATAGTGTAGATTAGTGTACAATGTTTTATATTTATTTTATAGTTATATTAAATTGGATTTTTTTTTTTTAAGTAACGCTAGTTACTTTAACTGGTAATTAGTTACTTTTATAATGATGTAACTCAGTTACTAACTCAGTTACGATTTGTGAGAAGTAACTAGTAACTATAACTAATTACTTTTTTAAAGGTACGTGCCCAACACTGTTCTCCTTACGGATGTGCCCTGTTTGTTGCTTGTTTAGCTAGAAGTAAAAAAACAGTGCTAACTCACTAAATCATATACGAGCTAGTCTCAGTCTGTCTAAAAAATCATGTTACTAAAGATTCATTGAGTTCATATCTCTTAATGTGAAGAAGATCCCACACTTGTGCTGCTGCTATGGGAAAAAGAGAAGAAACACTCATCCTAGATCAACTTCTGATGATACATTTACAACTGAGGTGGACAGAAGATCATGATCAGAACAGATGTTTGTTTTTTTTGGTGCACATTTTTTGTTTCTGATTTGAACTGTCTGTCTAACAAATGGATTGATTTACATCTATTATTTATTATTATAGGTAGCGTGGCCGAGCGGTCTAAGGTGCTGGATTAAGGCTCCAGTCTCTTCGGAGGCATGGATTCGAATCCCACCGCTGCCAGGGCAGACTTCTGGAAGGCTCTTGGGGGCAGCCGTGGTCTAATGGTTAGTCGGACTTGTAACCCAAAGGTTGCAGGTTCGAGTCTCAGGTCCGGCAGGGATTGTCGGTTGGGAAGGTGAATAAGAAGAGTGACTTAGGTGAGTCCCTTGAGCAAGGCACCGTACCCCAACTGCTCTCCAGGCGCCGCAGAAATGTCTGGTGTTTGTGTGTGTGTGTGTGTGTGTGTGTGTGTGTGTGTGTGTGTGTGTGCACTTGGATGGGTTAAATGCAGAGCACAATTCCTAGTATGGGTCACCATACTTGGCCTCACTTCACCTCCTTCCCTTTGCTTTCCTTATGACTTACTGGCCATGTTATCTGTTCTCTAAAGCCCTTTAAATCAGAAACTAATGTAGGCAGCACACAGTAACTATAGCAAGTTGTGTCAACTGGAGAAATGTTTTATATTACTAGCAGACGGATGTTTTTAAAGCTCTGAATATTGTAAAGTCTGAAAATGGAAATGCATTTTTGGGGAGTTCAATATTACACAAGTCAACTGTTTAATTCATAGACTGTAAAAAATATGGACAACGCGTCTCCGCTTCTTTCCACTATAGAAAAAGTGAAGCCAAAACAGCTCAATATGGCCGCTACCGTCTTGGGGGAAGTTTCGTCATTTGGAGCCAGAGCATGCGCAGTAGAGGTTTGTTTGGAGCCAGAGCATGCGCAGTAGTGTCGTGAGGCGGAGCCGCGGTGTCAAAGTCCCGCCCAAACTCCCGCAGACCCAATCGCACGATCACAATCATGACACCACACCCAGTTTTTATAGCATCAAATAACTACTTAAAAGCAAACTTATTAGAAAAAAGAACACCTGAGCATGAATCAGAATTATAAGAACTACCTCACACGATGGAAATCACCTTTGGAAAAAAAATATTTGTTGTGTAATTCGATTATTTAGTTTGGCTCACGTCCCATTAGATTACATGGAGAGGGCAGGGTTTATGACCTATACTGCAGCCAGCCACCAGGGGGCGATCGAAAACTTTTGGCTTCCCTTTTCAGGACACCTAAGGCACGCCTGGTTTAATTAATTACTACACTCATATGACCTTCTTAAAAAAATATTAACTCCTGTAGAGCTGGACATTTTAATAAGGATCAAATGAGTGAGTTCAGCTTTGAGAATAAAAACCAATCTGTTTGTTCCTCAGTATCTTCATGTTTGACTTTGAATGCTTCTTCAATCTTCATTCTCCTCTTTATAAACACCATCTTTATAATTGTGTCACATGGATCTGTTGATTTACCAAGAGTTTTTCTGTGTGTTTGAAGACTTTGTCCTGTTTAAGATCAGAATAAAATAATAATAATGAAAAAAACAAAACAAAAAAAAAAACCACTGAAATTAATAAAAGGACACATAGAAGATTCCTATTTGCATTAAGATTAACTTGGTCTTTACTGAAATAGCATGCTACATTTAATGCATTACATGTAAATAAAAAATAATAATAATTGCACGTTTGTTATTTTCATTGCATTTCCACAGTTTTGGTCAGCAGTGTGTCATCAGCGTGTCGTGATTCGAAACACTGAATCATTTTGTGAATTCGTGTTTATGATAAACTGGTTCAGATTTAGAGAGCTTATTTCTCAGCTCATGTTTCAACACAGCACGCTAGGAAGCCAGAAAGAAGCAAGAGTAAGAATTAATCTTTTTTTCTATTAATAATAATATAATTTTTCGATTTTCTATCAACCCACAGTTCACAATTTGAATGAATATATCCTAAAAAAAATCTTTGTTTCTTATCATTAGGTACTCAAATGATGTAACATACTAAACATGTTAGCTGCAGTATTATCATGTTGAATACCTCATTTGAGGATGGCCCTCTTGCTGTTTCAACATCTGTAAAAAGGCCAATAAGAGAGGCTACAGATGACATCACTTGTCGCCCAGATGTGACAAATCACAGTATCTATGATGAGAGGTGGGTTGAGTATATGTTTAATTCTCATGCTTTTGATTGTTGTATTTTAGCCCAGTGACTAAAGTTCCACATTATAAAATGAGGAAGTTCATTATTTATGTAGAAAACCTCATCAAGCTCTTCACAAAGTTGTAACGCTCTGCCTTATTGGTAGATGTTACAGTGAAAATTGGTCAGATTATGCTGTGTGAGATAAAATAAGTGTTTTAAAAAGATGAAACAATGACAGAAAGTAAAGTGAATAAATAAGTGTTTTTACAATTTTCACAAAGAACTAAAACAACACAATAGAAATCCTGTTGTTAAAAGCACAGTCATTTGTTCCATACAATTAAAACAGTACTTAAGAAATCCAGCGTGCTGTAAGTTCCAAGTAAAAGTGTCCTCCGGTGTATATACAATCGAAAAAACTGATAATCCAATGAAAGTGATGCTGGGATGGTAAATCCTTAAAAGAAACTCCTCTATCCAGTTTGTTTGGTCAATGACCCCAATTGTTTGCCATGCTGCCTCCTTTATACAGTTCAGTTCCTGATTCCTGTCATGTGATCAGACTCAGACTCTCTCAACTCAGTAATTTTTTAGTAGAGCTTCCTTTTTGTAAGTGAACAAGGTGAGACACTTTCATATTTCTACATTGATGAAACCTCTCTGCCAACTGAAGAATGACTGACTGTCCTTTTGAGTCCAGTTCATGAAGGGGTTTCATATCATGGGAATTAGCCACACAACCTTCATCAAGTGAGGAAAACATTTATATTAGACACAGAATCCTGATAATTCCAAAACAAGCCTAAAAATGTATTAGAATATGTATACACATTAGGGGTGGGAATCTTTTACCATCTCACGATTAAATTCGATTCCGATTCTTGAGGCCACAATTCGATTGAAAATCGATTTTCGATTCAAAACGATTCGATTTTATTCATAATGATTTCTAATCGGGTTTCTGGTCATGATCTACTCTCATCTGCTTTGCTATACAGAATGACAAACGGAGTAAAGTGGCTTTTTCACATTTATTAAGTTAAATTCTCAGGGAAGTGCCTTTTATCAAAAACATTGTCTGGTTCTCAATTGCTACTCATTAGTAGCTAGCTTTAAAATAAGTTGGAACAAAAATAAAGTGCTTCTTCATAATACAAAATGGTTGAAAATAGATGCATTTCCCAGGAAAGTTGCAGTTTACCACAAATATCATTTAGAACACAACCGGAGAGGACAAAAAACAACAACAATATATTTAAATTTTAATAATAATTTCATTTTAATAATTTTAATATTTTAATAATATTTCTCTGTCAGATACAGTAACTTAAAGAATAACAAGTTAAACTAAAGTGCTTCTTTCAAAATGAATAGCAAGCGATAGACCGAGTTATTTTTTTGGCTCTCTCGGAGTTGGCAGGGAGTTTCGTGAAGCACTGCACTGTGCGATGGTCTGCAGCTGGCAGCTGACTCCGCTCCGTGTCGCTGACTTCCGGGTGATGCCTAGTAATATGAGCACGCGCATATGTTGTGCTGCCGAAGTACTTGGTCTTCGTTTTGCAAAGCTTGCGCACTGTGTGTGTCATGTCCAGCGCAGTGCTTCCAGGCATTCGGTAAAAACCGAAGTGCCGCCAAACTTAAGCTTTAAGTGAAGATGGGGCTGATTGGATCTTCCACTCATCCATATTTGCTTCCTCTTTGTTTTAGTGATTTGCCGCACACGCTTACGTTCAAAAACCGGCTGCGTGGTGCCAATGGTATAGGCTAGTTACAAAAATGGAGCTGATTTTATTTATTTATTAAATCGATTCTTGGACATTTCAGATCGATTCTGAATCGTTGCAAATGAGAATCTAGATTTTTCTGTGAATCGATTTTTTGTCACACCCCTAATACACATACTTCAATGCGGCAGTGCATTTTTGTAGTGCTTATTTAGATTTGCTGTTGAAATACAGGACTTTGGCTTCATCAGAACCAACAAATAATGCCTCCTGTTTAAGTTTCTCCATAAGCAGAGTGAGAAACTCCATCTTTGCCCACCAGACTCAATTGCTCCCTCACTCGTCCCCAGGTCATCCGTAAATTTAACATCAATCCTCTTTGATGGGTGCACTCTCCCAGATTTGTTTTCTACTAATATAAAAAAAATGCTCTGCTTTCATCGGTTTTCTCTGCCATGTCTTCTATGATCCCTGTAATGTCTGTGTTGAAGAATGGAAGAGTCTATACAGACACATCATTAATCAGGAAAAACTAGTTAAAAAGTATATAATAACAAAATAAAATTTTGATATTGACTTGGAAAATAAGGAATATGGAAAATAACGTTGGTTTCATCTGTGCATCTGTAATGTGGGTAATAATAAAAATCAGGACAAAGTTTAAATCTTAATGAAAAATTTATTATTTCCTCGGCAATAACAGAACCTGCTATTGTAACTTATTACATGTACAAATTTGAAGTAGATCAATATTTTGTTAATTTCTTGTTAAAGAAAATTATATAGTAGCTTATAAACATATCTTTCATATGCATTCAGTGCATAGTAAAATGTGGACAAAAAAAACACAGGCCTAAAACCAAATGGCCAGAGTAGTTTAAAAAAAGAAAAACATTCAACTGTGGAAAACAAATTTATTTATAAAGCAGTATTTGTTTTATAATAAACAAAACTATCATGCTGTAAAATTTAAAAGAAAATATTCTGTCAAATTATAAGACAAATATAATGCTGTAAAATCATAACAAATGTATTCTCCTCTAGGTGGGCTCCACTTGAACAAGGCATGTGGCATCATTTCAGGACACTAGTGCATCGATTACAGGTAATCTGTACCGTTCACTGGCAGATCCCACACATCACCTTGTGACATTTGTCACAAGTGTCCTTCGTTTTGATTTTCTTTCAGGTTCTCCACACTTAGCACTGTCTTCTTCTCTCCATCTGCTGCTCCTCCTGCCTGGGTTCTGGCTCTCACACCATCAGATGTGTGGCTTTTGCACTCATTTGCAAAGTTCATTTTGCAAATTGAATTATGAAGTTCCTCTATATTCTCTCATTTTTGCATTCCTTGAATAGGATGGAAGCATTTACTGCAGTCAGGTTAAGGATGCTGTAAAACACAGCCACTGGCCATCTACCTGTGGGTGCATTCACTGAGTATTTCCCTGTGTGTGTTCACCCATCTCCCTGTCTGAATTACCTTTTGTGGATTTTATGAAAGAACTTTTGTTTAATTCTCATCTCCGTTTGAGTCATACCCCGACCATGACAGATGCAACAATAGTCAGGATTGGGATAGTTTTGTTCCTGCTTCAGCCCCGCTACAGAGAGGGGAACCCCAAAGTGTCATTACAGATGCAGTGTCTCCTTTCCTTTCTTAGGGAACAAGGGTTACAGTTGTAACCCAAAATGTTTTGCATGTTAGCAGCGCAATATTTGAATGAAATGGGTAAAAATGACAGCTATTCTCAACATTTACTTTTTATTACACACCTTCCAATCATTCAGAATTGAATATTCAAACAAACCATTGTTGTATGTAATAATAAACAAAAACAAAATAGTTTTAGGCTCATCCTTTAGGTTAAGCTTAAGGCACCCCAGCGAACCCCCAAATTGCACTACTCCATCCAAGGCTGCAAACTGAGCAAACTCGGGTCGCAGCACCCCTTACCCATGATCATCAGGCAGGGCCGGCCCAAGCCTTCAGGGGGCCCTAAGCATAATTTTATTCGGGGGCCCCTCTGTGCCACCATTATGACTAATTATTGTCAATCCTTTATTATTCGCACACTATAAATCTAAAACAAACAGGGTATTTTTATATGAAAACTATGGCAGCAAGCCATCTGTACACCTAAAACATTAAGACATAATGATATAATAACACAGACCCCAAACGTAGGCCAGTGTAAGTAATGTTAAACTGTTATCAGTACCAAAGTTATAAAACAGAAGCGTATTTTTTATTATTAGCACCAAGTTTATGAAACAGAAGCTTATTTTTATTACAAAAATATAATCTAGGAAAGTTATTTTTACACAGAATGCAGAAACTTTAATCTTAATCCAGCTAAGTAATATGTTGTATTATAATATTAATATTGCAAAGCTTAAATTTGTGAATGTGAAATAAAATGTTAACTTTCTTGTTTGCTTAATTAACTAGCCAGCTATCGTTAGCTTGCAATTTAGCCTCGTTTAGTTTATACTCTTTTTTTTTTTTCTTATCTTTATCTTGCAATTTTTTCTCTTCCTCTGATTTATTCGTTTTCTTTTCTCTGCACCAGAAAGATATGCCCTTTTTTGTGACATTATTAACTTTTTTTCTGCAGTGACGCCGCTTTTACGATGAATTTAAGTTACCTCAGTTAGGCATCCTATGGCTGTCATACTCCAACTGTGCATGCATCCCGCAGCAGCCAGTTAAAATAATATAGCATTGTTTTTTTTTTTTTGTTTTTTTTTAATTGAATAATGTTTTTTATTACCAATATGATATCCATTGAAATATTACACATATATAAATAAAAAATAAAAATAAAAAACGATGTAATTTCATGTACTCTTGGGGGCCCCCTGGTGGCCACGGGGCCCTAAGCAGCCGCTTAGTTCGCTTATGCCTTGGGCCGGCTCTGTCATCAGGACACATCACAAGAGCATCGGCAAGCCTGGGGCAATCAATTGTGAAGAATTTTCAGGATCCCATAAAAACTCAGCTCATGACCCATCCTCCATTCTGTCATTCACAGAATTCACCATCACTTTTAACTGTTACACAAAGGTAATTTGCAAAATTTTCCCCCACAGGAAACGCAAGGTCAGCGTCAACCTCTTAATAATCGCTGAGCTTACATTATAATACGGAGGCTCACATTTCTATACTTACTAAAAGCTCTTCTTGGCCAAATACGCAACCAGGTTCACTCAGTGGAACCAAAGCCCTTATTGGGAGGAGTTGGATACTGAACTTCACAGCAGGGTATTTTTAGGCTGCCAAACATATCTTGTGCAGTCTCCCACTCCACCATCCCCTGCCCCTTTATAAACTCATCTATTCCCCCCTGCCCTGAAACTTCCCAGCCCAAATCTACCAGCTACGTCCCACGCCTCATGGATACCCGTCACCCCCACTTCTTCATTCCACTGACGCCCTTCTTCCACAGATAGCCAAGTTTCCAGAAGCTTTAATAGTGGCATGTGCACAAGACACCGCTGCCAATTCATACACATATGTAACTTTTGTGGCGGCGCCCACGCCCATGCCCACTTGATCTGCCCAGTACAGAAAGCACCAAAATAAATGTTAAGCAGTATCTATTGACTCCTGTAAATGGTTGTCTTTATCTGCAGAACTGCTTCATCACCCTGATGCAAACGTTACAGATCACATTCTTTCAGGTATCTCACATGGCTTCCACCCTGGCATTGTAAGTCTCCCCTCCCAAAGCCTTGTCTACCGCAATCTCCAATCCACTCTCACCGAACCTGAAACAGTTGACCTTTAAATCAAAAAAGAAATTGATGCAAACTTCATGAACGGCCCCTTTTCCGTCCCTACATTTGGCGTTTTTTGCATTAGTCCCATCGTAGCAACCAGAAAATTTTCAGGTAAAAAACGCCTCATAATCGATCTCTCATCCTCACATAATTCCCTGTTTCCAGGCATTACGAGTCTCATCCCGCTCAAATAATTTTCTCTCCACTATCATGACGCTGACCAAGCCATCACCCTTCTCAGTGAAGCAGGCTGCAGTGTTTGGCTGGCCAAAGTTCACATTACCTCCACCTTTAAAATCATGCCCATCCACCCAGATTTCTGGCACCTATTCGGCATCCGCTGGCAGGAATTTTTTTTACTTTGCCGTCCACCTCACAATCGGCTGCAACAGCCCTAAAATCTTTGACACGTGTCAGAAGCAATTTGTTGGATCCTCTCCAACAATTAACATGTACCTTATCTGATTGATCTTTTAGATAATTTCTTAATCATCTCACCCCCGACTTCTTCCCAGCTGCACATCTCTCAACAACCCTAAGATTTTCACAAAACCGTAGGCTCTAGCACCTCCTTTGAATTCTTAGGTATCAATTTGGATTCACAAAAATTCCAGGCATCGTTACCAAAAGAAAAAATTGATCTGACAATTCTGGTAGCCTCCACTCTCTCAACACATCATACCCTTCATCTCCCAGCTCCTCTCCCTCGCATCCTCCACACACACTTTGGAAGACCAAATATTCCTAACTGGCCGCAACAAACTTAACCTATGGATATCTTTCCTTAAGAATGGAATTGCTTATCCTTTTTCTACAACCTGATTTCCTCCCCAATTGATATACAGCTATTTGCGACGCCCTCCCCTCCATTGGTTTGGAGATTTTCTCCAAGGCCATTGGTTCACTTCCACTTGGCCCCCCCACCTGGCAGATTTGCCACAGCAGCTATCGTCCTCAGTGCTATTCAATCTTTATCCTTTAGTCATCACAGCTGCTCTATGAGGCAAAGAGTGGTCCGCTACCAGCATAATTGTGCACTGCGACAATAAAGCTACTGTGCACTGCATTAACTAAGGTCATTCACATTCTCATGCATTAATGCCCTTTTTAAGACGTCTGATTTGGATTTCGGCTTGTGACCAATTTATCATAACAGCTAAAAACATTCCTGGTTCAAAGAAATCAAATCACCGACTTTCTCTCTCGTTTTGCCTTTCCGATATTCAGAGCATTGGCACCTCAGGCGGACCTGCTACCAACCCCAGTTCCTCCCTATTCAAAGCTGATATTCCCATAAACCACTCTTTGAGACCTCTCCTAAAAGCTTCTCTTAATTCCATCCTTCAAGCCATCTCCCTCAGGACCCTTCAGTCTTACCTAACAGCATGAAACTATTTTAAAACGTTTCACTCCTCTTACAACCTGTCGTTCCCTGATTTTTCCCAGCTATCTATTATCTCATTTATCTCTTACCTAAAAATCATCAAAAGCCTCCAAATTGGCTTAATCATAGGGTACCTAAGCGGGATCCAATTTTTTTCATAAACATCTGTATGGCTCACCTTCACCCAACATAACCAATTCCCAGATGTCCCTAGTAATCAAAGGCATCCCAAAAAAAAAAACAAACAAAAAAAAAAAAACATCCCACTCGCCCGGACACCCGCCAAACTATAACCCCCCCAAAAATCTGAACAATTGCATCTTCACTCTCCGTAATGGCTACCAGTCCATCCACACCACCCGTACCCTAGATGCCATGTTTATGCCCTGTCTCTTCACCTTCAGCCCAGGGGCAAGAGAATTACTGCAATGTTTGGAGCCCTCTCCCGAACAGCAAGCCAGATACGCCTAACCTTTCCCTCAGTTTATGATCCGTAAGAGTGAACTTGTGAAAGAAAGACTAAATTAAAACACTATTGTAATAAAAACAGAATATTTGTTGATTTTTCTTTTATTACATCAATCTTATTAGTTTATTTTAAATTTTTGCACTAAACTTACTCAAGGTGAGTTTATGTAAACTACAAAAACTACTGGTTAGTGATAGATGCAATGAATAAGTAGATTTTTTCAAAATTCAAGATGAAGTTGGATCCCATCAAAATCCTGTAGAAATTATCATACAGCTTATTTATGCCTTGTCCTATAAGACAATTCCTAATACAATCCTTTAGGAATGGTTAAAAATATATTATTACAGCATTCCCACAAAGCCACCAATGTTGGTGGTAGAAGTGAGCAAGTAACTGTTGTGTGCAAATTCAATCCATGCACACTGATGTTAAAATGCTAACTGTGTCCTTTTTGTGCTTCCTGTGAGCTCTCCCTTCAATTCATGACATACAAATGTGAAGTTCTTACATTGTAGACAAAGCAAACACATTGTCTATAGTCCATATTATTCTTTGCATGTTTATAAACTAAGCTCGACACAATATAGCTAGTTGGAAAGGAAAAGTGTACCATGAACCAAACACTTTGCTTTAAAATGTGAATTAGAATGTATATCATTGTAGGAGCCCTGTATAGGATTCTTATTGGAATCCTTTAGGATTGTTTTGATAAGGGAACATTTTGTAAATTCTGAAAGGGGGATATAAACTTTTGACTTTAACTGTAATTCTGGTTGCAACAATGTGGTTTCCTGAGAAACAAAGAGGTGTATTTGTGGAGTAGTTTACAACATTTTTGATTGTGGCTCAACCAATCAGAATCAAGGACCGGAACTGTCTGTTCTAGACATTTTGTTTGAAACTCTGTCCATGATAAGGGGATCTGTTAGGCTTCTCTTTATTGTGAATCTTCATGTGCCTGTCAAGGCTTCCTTTTTGACTGAAATGGTTTCCACACTGTTTGCATGTGTAAGGCTTCTCTCCAGTGTGAACTCTCATGTGAATGTTAAGATATACTTTACTAATGAAACTCTTTCCACACTGTTGGCAGGTAAAAAGGCTCTCTGTAATGTGAACATTCTGGTGAACTTTAAGGTTTCCACTTTCACTCAAACTCTTTCCAGACTGAGGAGATCTGTAAGGCTTTTCTCTATTGTGCATTTTCATGTGACTTTCAAGTTGTCTTCGTTGACTGAAACTCTTTCCACACTGGCTGCATGTGTAAGGCTTCTCTCCGGTGTGAAATCTCATGTGTCTGTTACGGTTTCCTTTTTCAGTGAAACTCTTTCCACACTGTTTGCAAGAGTAAGGTTTCTCTCCATCATGAATTTGTATGTGTCTATTAAGGCATCCTTTACGAGTGAAACTTTTTCCACATTGTTTGCATGTGTAAGGCTTCTCTCCAGTGTGAAATCTCATGTGTCTGTTAAGGTTTCCTTTTTCAGTGAAACTCTTTCCACACTGTTTGCATGAGTAAGGCTTCTCTCCAGTATGAATTTGTATGTGTCTATTAAGGCATCCTTTACGAGTGAAACTTTTTCCACACTGTTTGCATGTGTAAGGCTTCTCTCCAGTGTGAAATCTCATGTGTCTTTTAAGGTTTTCTTTTTCAGTGAAACTCTTTCCACACTGTTTGCATGAGTAAGGCTTCTCTCCAGAGTGAAATCTTATGTGTCTGTTAAGGTTTCCTTTATCAGCGAAACTCTTTCCACACTGTTTGCATGTGTAAGGCTTCTCTCCAGTGTGAATTCTCATGTGTCTGTTAAGGTGTCCTTGTTCTTTGAAACTGTTTCCACACTGACAACAAGTGAAAATACTCATCGTTCCTGTCTTTTGAGCTCTTTTTTGTTTAGAAGTCTTTTCTGACTGTAAGGCACAAAAAGATTTTTCTCCAGATACAAAATCAGGAAGATTCTCAAACTGGTCTTTCTCTTCAGTTTCATTCAGTACTTCCCTCTCCTCTTTTTCAGCTCTGTTAGGTGAAGGTAAGGTGGAAAAACAAAGAGATATTATTATAGAGTATTTTTTTCATGGTTGCTATTTGAACATTCAGTTGATCAGAAGTTTCTAGCCATGCAGCCTTTCTCTCCGTTTTTTGACAGCTGTACATTTTATCTCTAGTCTTTAAAACACTAAACGAAAAAATAGAAAACAGCCTCCATTTTAACTGGGAAGAGGAACAGACATTTACTCATTTGAGCTAGTAATTAGGACTGTTTAGTCAGCTTACAACTGATTTACATTTACTGCTATGATAAAAATACACTTACATTATAGTTTATATACATGTCACATTTAATGTCCAACAACAAATATTTTAACAAAATGTATGTTTTCCTCAGAATTACTAAGCTATTATTATATTGTGTCAGTGCTTGTTTACTTGTATAAACCTTGCTTACTCCTGACAACAAAATGGATGTTTGTATGACCTATGAAATTTTTTCCCCCCTCGTCTCAAGAAATATCTGCGTCCAAATGAAATCATGAAACCGACACAGAAACCTTGCGTGCAGTATACAAAAGAAAACATGAAACAATACATTTATTAATCTGTGTTAATGTTGGTTAATAAAAAGTCATTTAGTGTTTGTTCATGTTTTTGTTAAGTACCGTCACTGCTGGTGGGTCACAGTTTAAAGAGGTGTCAGTGTAACACAAAATTTGCTTCATCGTCTGAAGCTTATCGTCCGAAACTTGGTGAAGAGGCTAGAGGATGCAGTGTCTCGTTCCCTATCTCAGGGAAATATGGTTACATTCGTAACCTGAGATGTTCCCTTTTGAGGGAACTAAAAATGCATCCTCTGGGGGAGCTTTTGGGGAACAGTTATACCAAAACTGCCATGCTGAGTGGAGCATGCCGAAATAGCGAGCACTAAATATCAATTTGTATATGAACTGCCCCTGTTAGGACGTAGTGATGGCTATCAGAGCGTTATTCCCCACGGCCAACGGCCTGAACTGTTACAGACTTAACCTGGATGGGTCAAAGGAGAACCCAGGGTACAGCTCAGGCTTGAAACCAAGCGATTCATTCGGGGGAAATGCCTAAGTGGAAACCTAGGCTTAATAGAACAGGAACTGCCACCACAATCAAGTCTAGTTCCCTCAGTGAACTGACTCACAGATAGGGCAGCAGGCCTGTCCCGAGAAGAAACCATTCTAACAGGGGTCACCGCAAGGTGACGCGCCCTGGATAACGGATGGTCAGGAGACATCGGAGATGATATCTCAGGAGAGTTTTCAGACCAACTCAATGATGGGAATGAAGTGAAATGCGTAACCCATACCATATAAGATTTTATGGAAGAACCCAGAACATGGTGGGTGCTTACCACACAAGTGGATTTTAGAAAGTGGCCAGAGACTTGGATGTGCACTTACATAGCAAATGGATTTTAGAAAGGGTGTTTCCCCATGGAGTTTCACTACTGAAGTTCCAGCAAGGGGAACAACGCTGCACCCTGATAAGGATGGACAGTCTGCAAACTGTAAGTTGACTGATGTAGTGAATGAGCTAAAACTGACCATCCAAAATAGTGGAAAGAGACAGAGGACAGACCCCTAACCCTGAGCTGCAGGGAGGAACATCTGTCCTCGAAGGGCCTCCACCACTTCGTCAGGAGAAAATCCCTGACCCCTTGTCCAGGTCTTTCAGCAGGTCAGCCTGGTAGGCTTGAAGCACCGCCATAGTGTGCAACACACCCGCAGCCTGACCTGCTGCTGCGTACACCTTGCCATTCAAGCGAGATGTGACCTGAAGGGGCACAGATGGCAATGAGGGAGACTTCAGAGAGGATGTTTCCCCCATAGAGAGATAGCTGGCTCTTCAATAGGGGGCATCCGCTCATAGCCATAGTCTCTCATTCCTTCAATATTTGCATAGTTAACCAGTGGGAAACTATGGATGCGAGCAGAATACAACTTTTTTTATACCTTGAGTTTTACCGTTTTGAAATCCATTCAGCCGTTCTCCTGTTCTAGTGATATCACATTTAGCATAGCTTAGCATAGATCAATGAATCCTTTTAGGTCAAGGTCAAGTTTATTTATATAGCACCTTAAAAGCAACGAGTGCTGACCAAGGTGCTGCACAACCAAAAATCAACTAACAAAGCATTAAGACAAATAGAATATAAAATCATTGAAAAATAAATAAATAATTTATTTAGACCAATAGCATCATGTTCAAAAATGACCAACGAGTTTCGATATTTGTCCCATTTAAAACTTGATTCTTCTGTAGTTATATCGTGTACTAAGACCGGTGGAAATGCAAAGCTGCGAGTTTCTAGGCTGATAAGATTAGGAACTACACTCCCATTCCGGCATTAATAGTCAAGGAAGTTTGCTGCCGTAATAAGGCTGAAGCAGGAGCAGTAATATCAAGCAGCACATTTGCAAATGCTAAACTAGCTGGGAACTCATTTCTAATAATACTCCGCCTGCTTCGGCCATATTACAGCAGCAAACTTCCTTGACTATTACGCCGGAATGGAAGTGTAGTTCCTAATCTTATCAGCCTAGAAACCCGCAGCTTTGCATTTCCACCGGTCTTAGTACACGATATAACTACAGAAGAGTCAAGTTTTAAATACAACAAATATGGAAACTCGTTGGTCATTTTTGAACGCAATGCTATTGGTCTAATAGGATTCAATGATCTATGCTAAGCTATGCTAAAAGTGATATCGCCAGAATGGTAAAACTCAACTTATTAACTCGGGGGAAGTTGGAGAATGAGCCTATTTCCAAAAAAAGTGTAGTGCTCCTTTAAGCCTTGCCGTGGTCTTTGATCACCATTTCCTGCTCTTCCTGAGTGGAACCAGGATCCGATGATGTTAATAAAACAATGTCATTGTCATCCAAGAGCTCATCCTCATCTCTGGCTGATGAGCACGAAAGGCAAAGCCTCTTTTATAACTCAGCTGCCAGATCTAGCTGAGATCCCAACAAGCTCAGTTTCCTCCGAGCCACAGCAGCCACGAACTGCAGGGAACAGATGGATGCTCATCCTTCCTCAAAAGGAGAGACAGACGAGATCGGAGCTTTCTCATGGAGAAACGCTCACAATGTTCACACGATGCCCCCTCAAGAACATCGCATGCATGCTCCTCACCCAAACAAAAGACGCAAAGATTGTGTGTGTCATTGGGCATCAAAAAACGAGGACACGGATCCACACACCTCTTAAACGTCTTGCTAGTGCTTGCCATAGTAATAGGAAGAGATAATCTTGCCAGTATGCACGCTTAGACAAAGAGAAGGTGAGGACGACAAAGAGAATATTGTGTTGCACAGGCGCCTCTTTATACTGTGTCGCCCGGTATTGACACGCCGGCTCCGACGGGTGTGCTGCAGTGACGTCATACGCTATCGCCGGCCATTTCATGTAGTTTTCCTATGCATTCTTCAGACACGAGTCACGCTGCAATGTGCTTTTGTTTTGGTCTTTGTTTTATTGTCAGACTTGCTTTATATTTACAGCACTATTTTATGCTATTTTGTACTGTTTTTCTGTATGTCCTACATTGTCTTGTTCTACAAAAAGAAATTAATGAAAATTAATTGATCTTACAAGAAAAATTGCATGAAAAAGTATCATCTGCTCCATTTGTATGGTTTAAGGTGTAAGGTGAATTTAATGTTTTCTGACATTTCAGTGTGGATGAGGAACTTTTGGGAAATGCTTGAAAACGCTAGTGTGGATGGATAAAATTTGAAAACAAAAAGTCTGTTTTCAATTGTATTTGGATTCATTTAGGTGTAGCCTAAGTGTTTTTCCTTGTTTTATTTGCTTATCAAATACTTTAAATGAACAAATGTAGACAGCATGCAGTAGCCAAATGTAATTACTCACATTTCAAGGCTTGCTTTGTGCAAAATAAATTATTTTCTTAGTACTTTTGCATAATTACCCAGTGCTACAATTCAATGGTTTTAATATTAGAAGCAGATATTAGGTTTAATGTTACAATGTTTGGTTTAGACCAGTGGTTCGCAATACCAATATCAATACCGAATACCAATCCCACCTAAGACTAATAAATAATTTTAATAAACAAAATGAAAAATTAATGCTTTCTTAAATTAGAATACCTATTATTATTATTATAATTCTCTATGTTATTTATTTATTAATTTATTGTGAGTTTCATGCTGTCCTAAGGCATAGCAGGGCTCAAAATTAACTTCTTTACTTGGTAGCACTGGCTGATTCTGAAAGCCTTTTTTTATACATTTATTTTACGCCTTAAAGGTTGTATCAGCGATTTCTAGCCTAAAACATAAAGTATCAAATTCAGTTGACCTTTCATCACGATCCGCTCGCTGCCTTCCCCATAAATTGTCTGTGAAAAAACCGCGTCTCTCTGGTCAGTCTAGGGTCCGAGATATGCCAAAAAAAACAATCGGCACTACCAACCTTTCCACACAAAAACAAACAGTGTTCCAACCAATCAGCGTCAGGGGTTTGGTGTTGTGGACTTTCGCTCCGCCTACCTCACATCCCAGCACCAGTAGGAAAGTCCACAACACCAAACCCCTGACGCTGATTGGTTGGAACACTGTTTGGTTATCTGTGGTGTGTTGATAGCGCCGATTGTTTTTTTGGCATATCTCGGACCCTAGGCTGACCAGAGAGACGCGTTTTTTTCACAGACAATTTATGGGGCAGGCAGCGAGCGGATAGTGAAGAAAGGTCAGCTGAAATTGACACTTTATGTTTTAGGCTAGGAATCGCTGATACAACCTTTAAGCAAGGGACAGGAATTAATGAAAATATGAGTACATGAACAAGATGGGTTTTTTTTTCTCTATTACAAGTACAGCCTTTTAAATTAAAGGCAGCCACTGCATTTGTAAACAATATACAGTATATATAACAAAAATAAATGACACAGTTCTTTCTTAGTCGTGTAGGCAATAAATGCAGCCATAGGCTAATCTTTCGATATTCAAAGTGCAATAGGGACCGAAATTTTTCAAGCATGATACAGAGCTATAGACAACTACACAACTTATTATAGCCCGCATAATAATAACAGCCTAGATATGTTATGTAGCCTAATTTGCGCACATTGGGGAGTCACTCTCTAAACGTGGGGTATTAAAATTGTATTTGAATGCGTGTGCGCGTTTTGCTTTTGGTTTCATTTTAACGATCGCTCGAAACTTTCGGCGGCGCTGAGCGTGCATTCTACAATACAAGAGATTACTTTAACAAAACCATTTGAAAGTGGGTGGACACCAACGGGATTTTGAAAAGCATGTCCCCATTGGAAATGACTCCCCTAGCTGTGTGAGCTGAACTCTGCCGTTGAGATATCATTTGATTGTGAATGTAGTCCGCATTGTACAGTATACTGAGACGGAGGTGCCAGAATTGTATCTGACAGAATGTGTGCTGTAGCACGAAATATATTTCTTCAAAAGCAGATTTGGGGAGACCTTTTAATTGTCCAAATCAAAATATAAAAGTGTCATATTGCACACACATTAATCGAAATGCAGTTTGTGCAAATCCAGAATAGAGGTTGGTAGAGAGAGAGAAAAAAAACGACCAGTTGAGCGGAGCAACATCTCTGCTGGACTCGACAAAGCAATAGTTGCAAATCATTTTAACTTTGAAGCCGAGAGCAGTTATACCTCTTCATATTTTCAGCATTGAGCTTTTGAAAGACCAGCACCTGCCTGGGTTTGTGCAAATTCATCTGTGGTTTTCTCTTCTCTTTCACACACCGATACATCTCCCATTCTAAGTTACATCCTTTGGCTGTTTACTGTTTTATATTTGTTTTTTCTGCTGATGGCCCGTACCCCCACTTTGAGAACCACTGGTTTAGACTAATTCCATATTGTTTCAACTTAAATGCATGATCTCATAATAACAAATGGCCAGTGTGACAGCAGGATCTTCTCAGCTGCACTTGGAGTCAGCGTATGTGATCTCAACACTACTGTCAAATGTCAAAACATTTCTGTATATTCATTTCTATAATGAGTTCTGCTTTGAGATTAAAAACCAACCTGTTTGTTCCTCAGTATCTTCATGTTTGACTCGGGATGCTTCTTCACTCTTCATGTCTTCACTCTCCTCTTTAATAAACGCCATCTTTGTTTGTTCCTCAGTATCTTCATGTTTGACTCTGAATGTTTCTTCAATCCTCATGTCTTCACTCTCCTCTTTAATAAATGCCATCTTTATAATAGTGTGTCACATGGATCTCTGTTGATTCTCCAGGAGTTTTTCTGTGTGGTTGAACACTTTGTCCTGTTTAAGATGAGAATAATTAATAGAAAGAACAATCAATGCAAATTAAATCTCTGGGTGAGTCTCATACTATGGCAAGCAGTTATGACTTTTATTCCATCTCAGGATATGACTTCTTGATATCAACAATTATATTTTCATTAGTTAAAATGTTAATTGTTGATATCAACAATTTAATTCTTGATATCAGCAATTACATTATTGATATCAGAAATGCAATTGTTGATATCAACAATTAGGATCATAATTGTTGATATCAATGATTGTAGTTCTTGATATCAATTATCAATTATATATTTTTACTAGTAAGAACCAAATTCTTGATATCAACAATTCTATGGAGACATTTCACTTGTGCAAATACAATTACACATATCAACAACTGAATTTTTGATATCAACAATTAGATTCTTGATATCAAAAATTACCATTTTAACTAGTGAAAATATTTGTTGATATCAAGAATGAACATTTTTTCTAGTGAAAACTGAATTGTTGATTTCAAGAAGTCATATCCTGAGATGGAATAAAAGTCCAAACGGTTTGCCATACTCAATCAGCTCCTAGTTCAGTAATCAGTGCACTTTAAGACAGTCAGAGTTAACAGACTTCTATATAAAATTTACTAAATATATACAAATTACACAGAAGGTTCATATAAGTAGGCGCTTTTGATTTATATTTGGAATTCGATTATTTACCATAGGCCTATGTAGTATATTTCACTTTCATGAAATCATTCTCGGTTGTGATTCACTCGTTTGTGTTTGTTGTTGTCGTTTGTAGTCCGCGTGCCGCTGAATCGAATCACTGAATCATTTCACAAATGATTTGATTCAAATGATTCGGATTCTCAGTCTCTCTCATGACTTCTCATCATCACACGATTGATTCATGATATAGGGAGCGAAATGAGACGCATCTTCTCTGTTACTAAAGGCTAACGTTTTAAGTAACACTAAATAAAGCATTACAACGTTATATTTAATAATGATGCATATATTTTACATAGCTTGTAAAAAAAAGCTTTAATTGATGTCCATTGGTTTAAAAACTTTAAAACCACAAACCTTTCTTCGGGGTGAATCACAACAGATGAGAAGCGTGGCGCAGCTTTATGACGTCACATCACCAGAGCAAAATAAAAGTCCCATTCGTGCACTGCTCTCTTGAATCACAAATATATCATAGTAGTGTTGTATGTAGAATAGAATTTCGTACCCATATGATGATGCTTTCCTACAGTTACTAACATCGTAAATCTATTAATATTATTCTCTAATTTTTAAATGTGCATTTATAACGCTATGCTTTCTGTTTATATACCTTGCCATTACTTTCACATAAAACTAGTTAATGCTGCTGTTTAACTGTTACAAAGTAACATCACTGTCAGGGATTTTATTTTATTTTTCTTTTGCTATTGAGGCAAATGAGGACACAAAAAAATATATATTTGTAGTTTCTATTTACCACTACAGAAGTTTATTTATAATGAAATATGACTTACATTTCCCCAGATTATTATTGTTTTTAAATGGTACATTATCTGCGCAAAAATATGATTAAAATATAAACGAGTTACACATTAAGATCTCAGTTTTCAGTTGGAAATTTATTTACAAACATAAGTCATTAATAACAGATCCATACTGAAAATGAACAACTCTTCTGTAAAGATTCGATGGAAATTATAATATGGTCTGTATTTGATCTTTTTTTTTTTTCTTTTTTTTCAATGGTAATGTTCTTTTATGTAAGTGATTTTTTTTTTTTTTTTTTTTGCAGTGTAAAGGAATATGTTTCATTAATCATTACCTTTTCAGTTTCATTAATTGGCAAAAACATGCAAACATGTTCAGTTGTTACTCCTTATCTTCTTTTATTAAAAGTGAAAAGTTTGGTTAATAAATACAAGACACAATAAACAGTTTATTAGAAACTTTGACTAGAAGTACATCTATAAGAAAAAATAAAAATGTTATGCTGTATTAATTTTATAATTTTAGTGAAGTTAAATGTTTTGAGAACAAAATACCTTTAATACACCTGCAGGAAAATGAAGATCAGGAGACTTGATAGAGATGGTCCTGTGTGTCGCTGCGGTCATCCAGACTGACTAAAGCACTCAATCACTGGAGTTTTATTCAGATTTCAGAAGGCCTTTCATACAGATGAAGACAAAGCTCTCAGATCACAAGCTTAAACACAGTATTCAAGGGATGTGATCAGTTCTATACTAAACTGTAACTATAGCTCTCATGATCACAGAGATCAGGGAAAGACACATTCACACACAACTCAAGTGTTCATTAGCATTAACAATTACAACAATTAAAGAAATGAGGCAGAAGCATCAAGAGCATCACAGATTAAAGATGAGTCTCACTTTACATTTGTATTCACACACACCTAAAGCAAAAGAGATTCATTTAGAATTTATCATTTATCTTTCTGCTGAATTTCTTAGGCTATAATTTAATCTAAACCAATATAATTGTGTCTTTTGCAGTAATGACTGTCACACCTATGAACTGTCCTTGTGTTTGTTTTTGTTCCCATGAGCTCCTTGTCCTTGTTTTTCCTGGTGATCTCTAATGCCCAGATTTGGTTTTCCTGCTCCTGTTTCCATTGAGTTCAGGTGTGTCTTGTCTTCTCTTCGTTTAGTTGAGTATTTAAGAGTGTTCTGTTTATGGTTTTCTCCTCCGATGTCTTACGTCATCCGAGTGAATGTCTTCCTGTTGTACTCCTGAGTTGTGTTTCAGTTTTTCTGTTAAAGTCTGTTTTGTTTTAAAGTGCCCCTATTATGCCTTTTCAAATATGATATTTCATGTAGTGTGTCATGTAGCTGTATGTGAACATAAACTATCTGCAAAGTTGTGACGCCGACAGTGCACTATAAATAAAGTTTTTGTCTATCAAAAAAAAGAGTCAGCTCACATTCGCCTAAACGAGTCGTCAGCAATTCGAATCTTTTTTCTGTAACGGCCACACGTCAGGAGCTACACATTTGCGTAATGTCCGCCCACGTTCAATTTCGCAAACAACTTGCCCGCCCACAAACAGTAGGCCTACCATTTTCACGTGGATTACATGTCAAGAAGACGCCCTGCGCTGTGACAGCCTGTGAGAGTGAATTTGTTTTATATGCCCTTCCGAAAGATGAAACTATCAGTGGTTAACATTAATTTTTTCAACACCTCAGCAGTCCAATTCCAATCTTGTGTTGTGTTCGCGTCATTTTACTGATGACTGCTTTTCTAATCTTGGGGAGTAACGTTACAACGCGAGATTCACCAAACGCTTGGTTTTAAAAAATGGATCAGTGCCCAGTTTATTTGGACCGGCTTGCTCCTCTGAACTTCTACCTGTAAGTATGATTAATAATTGTATTTTCTAGCGATCGTTCAAAATACGTCTTTGTGTACGTTATGGTGTGTAACAACCCTGCACATGTCTTGGTAACCGGCGAACTTGCGTTTCTGTAGTTCTGTTGTTCAGCTGTGAGTGCAATGTAGTCTAAAAAGTCTTGTGATTGATGCAGCTTGACTGTCTGTCTGCCTTATTAGTTTAAGTAATGATAATGATAAACGATGGCTTAACGCAGTGTTATGGATTGTACAGTGTTGAAGTTCACAACGTAGAGGTGTGTCCGGTTCGCTTACAAAAGCAAATTGCAAACACTTTCCACAGTTAACATATCCACTGAGAAACGTCCTGCTCCGGTCGTGCTTGCAAAACAGTTTCTTGTCGATGTGACACTTCAACCGTTTCATCGTCAGACTCCGGCTCGAATTGATAGGGTAAAATCGAGGCTATCTTTTCTATGCATTAACAGGTCTCCGCAGCTGTCATTCAGTTATGCCAATGGGCGTTTCGTTTTGCGCTGTAGCGGTAGACCAATCCAAAAGGACTGCACCATCTGACCAATCACAGCAGTGAGGGCTCACTGAAAGGAGGGGTTTAGTGAGACTGATTCTTCGAACTGCTTCAAACGAGTCGTTTACGAATCATTTAGAAACGGGGTAAAAATAAATCTAATTTTGGAGAAAACTAAAGTGTTTTTTGAACTTGCATACATGTAAACCTGTTTTAAGAGACTATTACAACAATATTAACTACCTTTAAAATGGCATAATAGGGGCACTTTAAGTTCACTCCTGCGTTTCCTCGTCTCCTCGTTCCCCGATCCATAGGAAAATTACAATATTGAAATGACAATAATAAATAGTAAATATCTAGTCCTAAATTTGGAAAAAAAGATTTGAGTGTATTAATAAATTACTTGATGTACCTGTGTTAAACAGTAAATATTTATTATTTGAAAAGAGTGATTATATAAATGACATTAATTCTTCAAGATTCTTTATACATAAAGGCAAATGTGTATGTCTTTATTTATACTCAAATGTAGTCAACTGGAGTATACATTTTACTAAATTACTATTTATGAAAAATGGGAATTAAGGATATTTAGATTATTTGAACATGTTCATTAAATTTTTGATTAAAATACCAAAATATTTTTATTTACATGATTGCACAGAAAGTTGTGTAAAAGCATCAGAGTCAGAACTCAGCAAAGTAGACTCAGTGCTATGAACAGACTTAAAATCTGTCTGAAAGTTTTCAGAAGTACTTAGAAAAGACTGTAATTGGTCAAACAAAATGTTCTAGTACCTTAGGTTAAAGGATAAACCGAATCAGGCCAATAGTTATTTAAAACAGATGTGTCTAAAGAATAATTACTGCAAAAAAACATTCATTAGAAAAACAGCAGAAAGATAAATGGCATTTCAATTTTAAAATGAATATATTTAGCTTCAGGAGTGTGTGAATATGAATGTGAAATGATGGTAAGTGTCATCTTTTGTCTTTATTGGCTGTTGATGTTTCTGCCTCATTTCTTTAATTGGTGTCTTTGTTTCTGCTGATCAATATCTGAGTTAAATATGAATGCAGAGGCTGAAGGTGAGACTTTCCCTGATCTCTGTGATAATGAGTCTATAGTTCTGCTGATTGGATTAGAGTCGCTGAAAATCTGGGCAAATTCCTGTAACTGCTTACATCCTTTGCATTTTTTATCCTCTAATGACAATCCTGAAATCTGTCTAAAACTACAGTGATTGAGTGCTTTAGTCAGTCTGGATGACTGCAGCGATACACAGGACCAGCTCTATCAAGAGTCTCCTGATCTTCTTCTCTGAGTTTACTACAGGTCTAACTGGATATTGTAGGTATTTTGGTTTTCAAAACTTGTAACTTCACTAAAATCATAACACTAATATAACATGAATGCACTTCTAGAGATTGTGTTTCTAGTAAAGCAGGTATTGTATCTTGTATTTATTAACTGAACTGTTCGCTGTTAAAAAGGGAAGATGAGGAGTAACAACTGAATATGTTGACATGGTTTTTGCCAATCAAAGATGCTGAAAATGTCATAATCAAGTTTAATAAAGGAATGGCAGAGAGGATGGGAAAAGGAAATTGGTTAGACACATTTTTCTGTTCAATCTAAAGTTAGAAACAAATGTTTTTGTAGGCTATATTGTAGGAAAGCATATTTCTCTCTTTTTCTCCTTTAATATTCACTCACAAAGACTGTTGATGCTGATCAAATACCATGATGCGAGTCTATAATTTTAAGTCATTTTCATTTATTTGTGCAGATCGGCTTTTTAAAGAAAAAACACCAGTGCGCCTTGTAGAGACACAAACTCATTTCCCCGTAATATTTTCCCTCCTTTCAGCGCTTCAAACTTCAGTCCAGCGGGTGGCACTAAGACACACACTTCTGTTTGACAAACACCATTAAACCTAAGAGGAAGAAGATTTCACTGCACGCTCTGTTGTGATTCTCTTTTAGTACAATCTGTTAGAAATTTAGTTTCTGTAAATAGTAAAGTACAGTTTTTGAATGAGGTCAGTAAATACCTGTAATATTCTCATCCTCACAGCTGTGACTAGGTTTGGAAGCAAGCAGGAATATCTGGAGAAGTATCAGCTGAACTGAGATCTGCTGCTGTGAAGATGTTTATTAAAGTGGAGAGTGAGGAGAACACAAGTGAACTAGAAATCTGGAGAATAAAACAGGAACCAGCACCTTTGAGAATAAAACAAGAGGAACCAGAACCATTAAGAATAAAACAGGAGGAACCAGAACCTTTGAACATAAAACAGGAGGAACAAGGAGGTTGGTGTTTAATCTTCATTCATCTTTAATGACAGTTTGTGGTACACCAGGCTTTCAAAGTTTTAATAATACTGACCTATCAAGCTGCTTTAGATTTAGTTAATTGTAGTAGAAACAATATTTAAAGCAGATCAGTCTGTTGAAAGTATAGATGGGGAGCAAAAGCACTTCCAGATCTAGTAAGAAGCATTTAAATTCTGCACAGAATTCTTGGTAACACTTTCTATGGAGCCCCAATTTATAATACATTATAATGATATTTCTGAGGCATTGTAATAAATGCATAAAAAAAAAACGTATGATATGTTGTATCATCTCATGAATAATCATAACAATTACAATATACTATAGTACTTGAGTATTTGAGGTTTTAACTTTTAAGATTATTATTATTATTTATTAGACACAATGGATGGCATATTATATTTACACAATTTATAATGGGCTATATTACATTTATTTTTTACATTATATTACGTTTTATTTTGATGGTGCTCCTGGTCTATTGACTAGAAGCAACTTTATAACTACATGTCAACTAACACTCCTTTATTATTAGTATTATTAGTCTAGTATTTGTAGACTTAGGTTAAGGTTAGGGTAGGTAGAAGATTCACATACATGGAAAGTTACATATCAGTTTGTCTTTTGGGGAACCATTAAAATACGGTTCGATTTTACTTCGGCAGCGCAGAAAGTGTCTGAAGGACCAAGGTTACAGTTAACTTCACTTTTCTGAAACTGAATAATATTGTTATTCAGGAGTTGTGTTTCTTAAGAAGGTTACATTTCTAACAAAAAAAAAAAAAATTATAGAATGTTTTTATAGAATTTAATAAAGATTGTTAAAAAAGCTAAAATGCTAAACTATTTCAATTTTGACTCATATGTTTTATTTAATTATTTATTATTTAAAGAGTTTAATTTCTATTTTTTGTCCACTCAAGGTTTATAGGGATTTTAAGAAGTATTTAGTTAAATTACTTATTGAGTAATTAAGATACTTTTCAGACACAGTAATTAGATAAGTATTTTAAATACAATATTGCTAAAGTAATTAGTAATTAATTACTTTTTAAAAGTAACTTACCCAACACTGGTTATAACTATGAGGAGGTAATCATACTCTTAAAAGCTATAACCACAAATAAATAAAAATTGTAATACATTAAAACTGTTCTTATGAACTCATGAGATGGTACAACATACTATAAGGTTTTTTATAATGCATTATGAATTCATTATAGTGCCTTAAGAATACCCTTATAATGCATTATAAATATTGGCTTCAAAGAATGTGTTACTGAATTCTTTTATGAACAGATCAAACAAAGCTGATGCAGAAACAGTAGTGTTAACTAAAGTCACAGTGGTGCGGCAGAAATAGTCCAATGCTATTACCTCATTAGTTTCAGGGTTTGTAAAACATTTTGGGAGAGAAATGCTGGCCCTTTTTTTAATGATTTTAATTATCCCATACAACTATTTCAAGCAGTTTAAAGCTCTAAAAAAAATCCAGTTTAAATGTTATTTTTAATGGGACCAAACACAATATCTATCAAAATAATTTTTGTGATAAAAAGAACATTTATGTAAAAAAAAAAAAAATATATATATATATATAACATCAAATCATCAAGAACATTTTTTTGTGTGTATATAGTAAGAGAAGTCTCAAAACGGCAAACTTTTCTTCACTTTGTGACTTAATCGCACATCAAATATAATCACTTAAGTTGTTGGTCAGTTCCATATAATAACATTGAATAATAATGGTATATTTTGTAAGAGTAGAATATATTCATTTTCTATATGAAAATGGGATTTTTCACATCACTGATGTTAATGAAAGTACATTTTGCATGCTTCCCAACTCAGGTTCAGTGCTTAGCTGTCAAATGTGTATAACCAAGAAATAAACCTGTAATATTATTTAGTAACTGCGCTTATGAATTTAAAACAGTTGTGTGTTGTAATGCAATGTGTTTATGCAGTTTGAGGTACAAAAAACATGTTATTTTCCGCATACTGTACATTATGGTTGCTCCTCTCTGCCCTGCCTTTCTGAAAGACAAACTCATTGTTGATGGAAACCGAGGTGTTCTCTGATTGGCCAGCTATCCGTGCATTTTGATTGGCCGAATACCTTAAGTGTGTGATGGAAATGTTATGCCCCTAACAATGTTGTGATTCTCAGCGCGACGAAACAGAAACAATAAAACCCATTGTAAACGAGGCATTTGTTGCATACAGTGGGGACATAACTACTGATTATAATGACTCATACTGTCTTTTTACGCATTTCGTTGCGTCGCACAAACATAACATCTTATCTGCATAGCAATCGTAGCACTAGAAACAACAAGCACTACTCTACACTGCTCAAAACTCGCGTTTGAATAGTCAATACTGAATTTTTAAATATGAAAACGTACTTACAGGCCAGAAGCTCAGGCAGTCCTTGCAACATTGGGATAGGCCCACTTTATAGCCTTTACGATTTGTGAACAGCTGGCATTATAAGCTGCTCTCCCAGGTTCAGGAAACAGTCTTCTGTGAAATGCGCATCACCCACTCGAATATTATTTTTTGTAATATCTTTATAATTAATATCTCTTTGGATTTGAGACTTTAAGCTTGGTAGCTTCACAAATCTTATCTATGCAAAACAGCTTGTAACACTCCAAAGGAAAATGCCTCATATGACCCCTTTAAATTATCTTTATTTTTGATATCCCACACACCAGCTCTACCAAATCTGCTCTCAAATGTTAGTTTGTTCATGTTTCTCAGCTTATAACAAGTTACTGAAAATGAACAATTTTTACTTTTATTTCAGAGTTGATCAAAGAAAAAGAGGAGAATGAAGAATCAAGTCAATTTGAGGAGAAAAATAATTTCAAAACAGGAGAAAAGCCTTTGAGTTGCTCCCAAGCCAAACAGAAAGATTTAAAGAAAAGAAGAACGGAGAAATCCACCTGCACTCAGTGTGGAAAGAGTTTCACAAGGAAATCAGGTCTTGAGCGTCACATGAAAATTCATACGGGAGAAAAACCATTCACTTGTGATCGATGTGGGAAGAGTTTTACACACTCATCAAGCTTTAAGGAGCACATAAACATCCACACTAGAGAGAAGCAGCACACATGTGATCAATGTGGTAAAGTGTATTTAGCGGCTTCAAGTCTGAGGAAACACTTGAAAGTTCATACAAAGGTGAAGCCACATTCATGCCATTTGTGTGGTAAGAGTTTTTGGCATCTACAAAGGTTGCAAGTATATGAGAATATAAATACTGGTGTGAGAGAATGCATGTGTTCCAAGTGTGAAAAGATTTCTACTTCAGTAACTTATTTAAAACTGCATATGAGGATCCACACTTATGAGTGTTCACATTGTAACAAGAGATTCAGTACATCAGGAGACCTGAAAATACATGAGAGGATCCACACTGGAGAGAAATCTTATGAGTGTTCACACTGCAACAAGAGTTTTAGTCAGTCAGTACATTTGAAAATGCATGAGAGGATCCACACTGGAGAGAAACCTTATAAGTGTTCACATTGCAACAAGAGTTTTAGTCAGCCGATACATTTGAAAACGCATGAGAGGATCCACACTGGAGAGAAACCTTATAAGTGTTCACACTGCAACAAGAGTTTTAGTCAGTCAGTACATTTGAAAACGCATGAGAGGATCCACACTGGAGAGAAACCTTTCAAGTGTTCACACTGCAACAAGAGATTTAGTCAGTCAGTACATTTGAAAACACATGAGATGATTCACACTGGATAGAAAAGTTATTAAGTTTCACACTGCAACAAGACATTTTACCGTTATCTGAAAATACACTAAAGGATCCACACTGGAGAGAAACCTTATGAGTGTTCACACTGCAACAAGAAATTTAGTCGATCAGCATCTCTGAAAACACAAGATATTTTTTTGTGTATATCTCTGGCAGATTTACACATGGCTGGTCTGGCATGTATATGTATACACATCCCTACTTGTAAATTAGTAGGAGAGAGATCAATCTCTTAAGTATTCACTTTTACTTTTAATAGTTAATGATAGTTTTGCCTTTAGTCGTTATTAAATGTTACCTTTTTATTAATACATTATCTTTACTTGTTATATTTTATTAACAACATTTGTGTTCAATAAATTGTATTTGCATAAGAAAAAATAATTTTAGCTTTAATAGTAGAAAGCCATGATGTTTTGGGCCTTGTTTAAATATCTAAATAAATCTTTTAAATGGAATTGAATTAAAAGCCTTTATTGTCTTTGTATTTTTCTGCATACAGTGAAATTAGGACCATTATTCCTGACTGGTGTACCACAGAAAATGTAGAATAGAGACTACAGACTGTACAGTATCATTATAAAAGTATATACTACAACCAACAATATTTATAATAATAATTTTGCACATTGAGGTTTATATATAAGCCTATATAAAGAGCTGAATATGGGGGAGACGCAGGAGGGGGAATTTCAAGGGGGTACAGCGTTTCAGTTCCAACTGGATATAGGCATGACATTCTGGCTAATGCCAGAGGGGCTGGACTATTTTCTTTAATGTGGGCCGGTCAGATATATATATCATGTGTGTGTGTGTGTATGTGTGTATGTATACATACATAGTTTTTACATGCCAACAGCATATATGATGGGTTTTTTAGCGCTTGCATGATGTGTTTTTTCCATGGGCCGCTGTACAAAGTGGGTTGGCCCATTGTGTACAGGTCCTTCTCAAAAAATTAGCATATTGTGATAAAGTTCATTATTTTCTGTAATGTACTGATAAACATTAGACTTTCATATATTTTAGATTCATTATACACAACTGAAGTAGTTCAAGCCTTTTATTGTTTTAATATTGATGATTTTGGCATACAGCTCATGAAAACCCAAAATTCCTATCTCAAAAAATTTGCATATCATGAAAAGGTTCTCTAAACGAGCTATTAACCTAATCATCTGAATCAACTAATTAACTCTAAACACCTGCAATAGATTCCTGAGGCTTTTAAAAACTCCCAGCCTGGTTCATTACTCAAAACCGCAATCATGGGTAAGACTGCCGACCTGACTGCTGTCCAGAAGGCCATCATTGACACCCTCAAGCAAGAGGGTAAGACACAGAAAGAAATTTCTGAACGAATAGGCTGTTCCCAGAGTGCTGTATCAAGGCACCTCAGTGGGAAGTCTGTGGGAAGGAAAAAGTGTGGCAGAAAACGCTGCACAACGAGAAGAGGTGACCGGACCCTGAGGAAGATTGTGGAGAAGGACCGATTCCAGACCTTGGGGGACCTGCGGAAGCAGTGGACTGAGTCTGGAGTAGAAACATCCAGAGCCACCGTGTACAGGCGCCAGGTCAAGCCACTTTTGAACCAGAAACAGCCGCAGAAGCGCCTGACCTGGGCTACAGAGAAACAGCACTGGACTGTTGCTAAGTGGTCCAAAGTACTTTTTTCGGATGAAAGCAAATTTTGCATGTTATTCGGAAGTCAAGGTGCCAGAGTCTGGAGGAAGACTGTGGAGAGGGAAATGCCAAAATGCCTGAAGTCCAGTGTCAAGTACCCACAGTCAGTGATGGTTTGGGGTGCCATGTCAGCTGCTGGTGTTGGTCCACTGTGTTTTATCAAGGGCAGGGTCAATGCAGCTAGCTATCAGGAGATTTTGGAGCACTTCATGCTTCCATCTGCTGAAAAGCTTTATGGAGATGAGGATTTCATTTTTCAGCATGACCTGGCACCTGCTCACAGTGCCAAAACCAATGGTAAATGGTTTACTGACCATGGTATTACTGTGCTCAATTGGCCTGCCAACTCTCCTGACCTGAACCCCATAGAGAATCTGTGGGATATTGTGAAGAGAGAGTTGAGAGACGCAAGACCCAACACTCTGGATGAGCTTAAGGCTGCTATCAAAGCATCCTGGGCCTCCATAACACCTCAGCAGTGCCACAGGCTGATTGCCTCCATGCCACGCCGCACTGAAGCAGTCATTTCTGCAAAAGGATTCTCGACCAAGTATTGAGTGCATAACTGAACATAATTATTTGAAGGTTGACTTTTTTTGTATTAAAAACACTTTTCTTTTATTGGTCGGATGAAATATGCAATTTTTTTGAGATAGGAATTTGGGGTTTTCATGAGCTGTATGCCAAAATCATCAATATTAAAACAATATAAGGCTTGAACTACTTGAGTAATGAATCTAAAATATAGGAAAGTCTAATGTTTATCAGTACATTACAGAAAATAATGAACTTTATCACACTATGCTAATTTTTTGAGAAGGACCTGTATTCCCCTTTCAGAATCTTAAAAATGTTCCCTTGTCAAAACAATCCTAAAGAATTTCAACAAGAATCCAATACAGGGCTCCTACAATGATATAAATTCTAATTCAATTTTTAAATCAATGTGTTTTATCCATGGTACACTTTACCATACCAACTAGCTATATTGTATTGGACTGAGCTTAATGCATGAACATGAAAGGAATAATATGGACTATGGACAATGTGTTTGCTCTGTCTACAATTTAAAAACTTCACATTTGTATATCATGAATTGAAGGGAGAGCTAACAGGAAGCAAAATAAAGGACACTGTTAGCATTTTAACATCAGTGAATGGGTTTAATTTGCACCCATCAGTTACTTGCTAACTTCTAACACTAACATTTGCAGCTTTGTGGAAGGCTGTAATAATCACATTTTGGAACCATTCCTAAAGGATTGTATTAGAGGACAAGGCATAAATGCTGCATGATCATTTCTACAGTGTTTTAATAGGATCCGATTTCATCTTGAATTTTGAAGAATTCATTGCATCTATTACTAACCAATAGTTTCTGTGGTTCACGTTGTAGCACTTTGTGGTTTTGCGCTCTTTGAAGATAAAAGACTACCGGTGAGACCAATCTGAACTGTTGTATATACTGTACAGTTGGGATGATGAGAGACTACACACACACACACACACACACACAAACTATTATACATAAACGTTTATATAAAATATAAAACCTCTTAAAAATATTATGCCGTTATTAATATTACCTATGTAATAAATGTAATAATAAATTACCTATGTAATACCTATGTGTGAAGTCCCTCACTGCCTAAAACGCTCAACTATTATTCCTGTTCTAAAGAAATCCAAGATAACAGGACTTAACGACTACAGACCTGTGGCGCTAACATCTGTTGTCATGAAGTCGTTTGAAAAACTGGTTCTGGCTTATATGAAGGACATCACCGGACCCTTACTGGACCCCCTGCAGTTTGCTTATCGAGCAAACCGGTCAGTGGATGATGCAGTGAACATTGGCTTGTACTTCATCCTGCAGCATCTGGACAGACCAGGGACTTATGTGAGGATCCTGTTTGTGGACTTCAGTTCGGCCTTCAACACCATCATTCCTCCACTCCTACACACAGAACTAAACCAACTTTCTGTTCCTAGCCCTATCTGTCAATGGATCACCAGCTTTCTGACAGATAGGCAACAGCTGGTGAGACTGGGGAAATTCACATCAAGCAGCCGCACCACCAACACCGGCGCCCCTCAAGGTTGTGTTCTCTCCCCACTGCTTTTCTCCCTCTACACCAACGACTGCACCTCTAAAGACCCCTCTGTCAAGCTCCTGAAGTTTGCAGACGACACCACGGTTATCGGCCTCATTCAGGACGGTGACGAGTCTGCCTACAGACAGGAGGTAAAAGAGCTGGCTGTCTGGTGCAGTCACAACAACCTGGAGCTGATCAAGCTCAAAACTGTAGAGATGTTAGTGGACTTCAGGAGGAACCCCCCCTGCACTTTCCTCACTCACCATCATGAACAGCACTGTGGCTACAGTGGAGACATTCAAGTTCCTGGGATGTTTCATGTCCCAGGACCTGAAGTGGGACACTCACATCGACTCCATTGTAAAAAAGGTCCAACAAAGGTTGTACTTCCTTCGCCAGCTGAAGAAGTTCAACCTACCACAGGAGTTGCTGAGACAGTTCTACTCAGCCATCATCGAGTCTGTTCTGTGCACATCAATAACTGTCTGGTTCGGCTCAGCTACAAAATCAGTCATTAGAAGATTGCAGAGAATAGTTCGGTCTGCTGAGAGGATTATTGGAGCTCCCCTGCCCACCCTTCAAGAACTGTATACATCCAGAGTGAGGAAAAGAGCTCAGAAAATCACTTTGGACCCCTCACAGCCAAGTCATCCCCTCTTTGAACTCTTACCATCCGGCCGGCGCTACAGAGCTCCAAAGATCAGGACTACCAGACCGTGAACAGTTTTTCCCCCTGGCAATCCACCTTATGAACAGTTAAAATGTTCCTCCCATTGTGCAAAATGTGTGAAATAATCTGACTTTATCTACTGCTACAACCTCCATCCTAACACATCCCTGTATTCCATCCTATCACCTATAGCACAACTGTACATACATATTTATTGTCAATTTTTTTTTACCAATTATCATTATTATTTTCTATTTTTATTTTTGGTCTATTTATGCTTACATATGTGTATTTTTCTTATTCTCTTATTTTTATTGTCTGTGCGTCTCTGTGTACTGGAAGCTAATAACACTGAAACAAATTCCTTGTATGCGCAAGCATACTTGGCAATAAAGCTCTTTCTGATTCTGATTCTTAAAAATATTATGCCGTTATTAATATTACCTATGTACATACTGCCCATTTGAATTTAAGTTATCTGAAAACAGAGCTAATTTAAAAAGTAAAATAAAAAAACAGACCCATATAGTACATACACAAAGAATATTTACTTAAAAGGAAGACTCCAGTCAAAAATTAAAAAATGACTCTTTTCCCCCAGATAAACAGAAGTGCTTGACAACAAACATGTTGACTACTGTTCCTGACCGGAAACAACATACAATTCTAATTTCAACATTAGCCTATTTCCTCTTTGGACATTGTTCTTTAAATAAAATAAGTATCAGCTGTACACAAAGTGACCAATATTTGGTTTTCGACATCTGAAAATGGGTAAAATTCAACAATCTGGACATGCAGCCGCATTGAGTTCCCCATATCTCTGAAACTGATTAATGAAAAGCCTTGAAAATTAAGATTCCAAAAGAGGGACTAATTCTTTAAGGTCCAAACCAGATATTCTGAGTCTGAATATCACAGCATCAAGATGCTTATCCCAGTCTCTTGTGGGTTCCTTTACAAGATTGCAAAGGGCTCTGTTTAACATGAATGACATGTATGATTTTATATAGAGCATATACATTATAACTGTGTACAGTTAAACATGTAAAATATACTGTGTTTTTTCAGTCAAATTAAAACCAATGGGTAAAATAACAATAATGTGTCAGCCAATCGGAGTGAGAGGCGGAAATAAAGGAAGAAAAAGAATCTACGGTGCATGAAATGAAGCTGCACCGTGTTTTATCAACATTTACATTGTATAACATTTGTAAGCTACCTTTAAATCATGTTTGATTTACTTATAGTAAATAATTATAATACTTATACTAAACAACTTAAGGATTAACTTTTAGGGAGTGGCTGCACTGTTATTATTGAATGCTTATGAAATAATATATCACCATTAGTAACATAAGTCAATCTATTTATTTTACAGACAGAGCATGAAGAGACTGGACCTAGTTTGGCTCCAGCACACCCTCATATTCTCACTGATTAAGCTTAAAATATAAATAGACTGAGTTCCCAGTACAAGCTTAAATGTAAATCAGAACTAATCATTTGTTGTCGTTGTTTTCTTTTCAAGTTTTTACCATATCATTACCATAATGTAACATTTTAAGTGTGCAGTTTATATAATTAATTTTTGTAAAAATTCATGTTATTGGGATGGTTGTACCTTGTGTTAATAAAAAATTAAGTTAAAAGCATGGTTCAGGGACATTTTTCTATCCATAAATTAACATTAAAGAATGTGGGCATTTTAATGCTTTTGGAAGGTTCCAAATAAATGTTCTTTGAACGTTGTATTAATAATAAAACTGAGTAGAAGGAACGTTATAGGAACATTATGCCAACCTTAAGATAATGTTGTGCTAACATTAAAAAACTGGACAATTTAACGTTTTTAGAACATTACCAATCAACATTCTTTGAACGTTGTATTTATAGTGAAACTGAGATGGAAAGAATGTTGCAGGAATGTTATGGTAACCTTAAGATAACGTACCAGCAACTTTAAACAAAACTGGACATTTCCACATTTCTAGAACATTTCAAATCACGTTTCCACAACCAAAACAGAACATTTGGAAAACATTCTCAGAACATAACTTTGTTAGCTGGGAAGCTCTTAACTCAACTTTTTACAGAAAGTATGATGAAGAAATTGAGGAGTATCCTAGCAGAAACAGTCCTTGTGGCAAATACAAATTATTTTGGATGTCCTTCATTCCAAATTTTTAACTCTGACTGCAAGTAACTGACAAAATGCATGCAAAGATTGACATGAACAGTTTTTTTCTTACTTGACTTTGTCTCTATATAGACCCTTTTTTTTCTATTTTTGTGGTTCTCAGAAATTAAAGTAGTCATAGTTTTGTAAACTTCTTTAGTGGTAAATGGAAACTGTGACAAATCTATTTTTTGTGTCCTCATTTGCCCCAATAGCAAAATAAAAATAAAATCCCTGACAGTGTTTCAATGACTTTCCAAAAGAGAAATAAATAAACAAACAACAAAAAAACTTTGATTGATTAAGATTAAGATTGATTACAATAGTCAAAAGAGTGATAGATCAAATTTGCCATCACACTCTCTTTGTAACAGTTACAGCAGCATTAACTAGTTAATGTGAATTTAATGGTATATAAACAAAGCATAGTGTTATAAATGTACATTTAAAAAATAGAGAATAATATTAATAGACTTATGATGTTTGTGAGGACATGGCCAGAAGAAAGGCAGGGAGACACTTGCTTGCGATCTCAGTAGAGTTTATTAACTCAAAAATTACATTAAAACATTAGAGTTGACCTTCCTTATGGAGGCCTCAACCACAATTCACTCTAGAAAGGCTAAGTAAGCCCTTTTACACCCAAGGGTCAAACCATCTTAAACACAGGGAAACCAACAAAAAGAATTCATACACACACCTAAACATTAAATAAACTTAAGTAAATATAACATTCAAAATAACTTGACATCAACATTATCAAATTAAATACTAATTATAGACAATACAATACATTTTTACATACACTCCGAATAAACACAATAAACACTGACCCCCCTGCTCAGACTATGTAGTGGACTATGCCTACACTACCCAGAATTCCATATGTTGGTATAAAATAGGAAGCAGGAAGGCGGCACTTCCTCTTAAACCCCCACCCCCGGAAACCATGCTGCAGTCATGAACCCAGAGACAAAGGTAAGTAAATGAAGTTGGCAAACTCTAAATAAAATAAGAAATATAAGAAAGAAACCTCTTGGTGTCTCCTTTTTCTTGACCTAATGTGCACTTTAGACAAGAAAACTAACCTCAAAATTATATTAAAACAATAACAGAAAACAAACATTCATACTAATAGTATAACCCAACAAAAAATAAACCAAACAAAATACAGGGAATATACTAAAGGTTAAAGCTGACTGACGATGACTTATGACATCGTCACACCTTCCCCTCCCCTAAACTCTCGCAAGGTAAGCGAGAGAGAAAGTCAGCGGTCACGTTCTCTGACCCTGGTCGGTGTCTTACTGTAAAATGGAAAGGTTGCATGGCCAAACTCCAACGAGTTACACGAGCATTGGTATCTTTCATTTTATCAATCCACTGCAATGCGCTATGATCCGTTTCCACTACAAAATCTCGTCCCAACAGATAGTATTTGAAAGAATCAAGAGCCCATTTAAGTGCCAAACACTCCTTCTCAATAACGGAGTATCTAGTCTCCCGAGGATAAAGTTTCCGACTCAAATAAGCCACAGGATGTAACTCACTTCCCTGCTCTTGTTTCAAAACAGCTCCCAATCCTACTTCAGAAGCATCTGTCTGAAGCACAAACATTTTCTCAAAGTCAGGGCTGTACAGGACAGGATTAGTCACCAATGCATCCCTCACATCCTGAAAAGCTAACCTGGCCTGTTCAGTCCATTGAATTTGGTTTGGACTTGACTTTCGGGTCAGATCTGTTAACGAGGCCGATCTAGTGGCAAAATGAGGTATAAACCTCCTGTACCACCCAGCTAATCCTAAAAGGATCGGATCTGCTTTTTGGTACTTGGAAACGGACAAGACTGAATAGCCTGGATCTTTTGGACCTGGGGTTTAATAACACCATTACCTAATACATAGCCTAAATACTCTGTCTCCCTCTTGGCTAGAGAACACTTAACAGGATTGATAGTCAAGCCAGCATCCTTAATTCGCTGAAACACTGTTGCAAGATGTTCAAGGTGCAGCTTCCAGCTGTCACTAAATATTACAACATCATCAAGGTAAGCTGCTGTAAACTCACCTAAATCCTGAAGAACAGTATTCATTAGCCTTTGAAATGTAGGGGGAGCTCCATGGAGCCCAAAAGGAAGGACCCGAAAATGCATAAGACTTGTAGGGGTACGAAAAGCAGTCAATTCTCGAGATTCAGGAGCCAATGGCACCTGCCAATATCCCTTACATAAATCTATCGTGCTGATAAATTTGGCCTTCCCCAACTTCTCAACTAGCTCCTCGATTCGGGGCATAGGAAAAGAGTCAAATTTAGATACAGAGTTTAAGTAACGGAAATCAATACAAAAACGCAAACTCCCATCCTTTTTTGGAACTAAAACGACTGGGTTACACCATTCACTTTGGGAAGGCTCCACAATGCCCATCTCCTGCATTACCTTAACTTCCTCAGTGAATGTTGACACCATCCTTTCAGGAATGCGGTAACTCATTCGTTTCACTTGAGCATTAGGTTTCAACACAATTTGATGCTGAACCAGTGTGGTACAACCAGGAGAACTCTTAAACAGCTCTGGATCACATAACTCTTCAATTTGCTTTTTCCATTCCCCTGATAAATGGTCAAGATTAACTGAGGAGACATCCTGACTAACAGCTAAATACTGTTCTTCTATCTCCTCTTCATCATCTACCACCCGAATCAAATTCACACTTGCAGACTCTTTCTCTGGAAACCATTCCTTTAAGAGATTAATATGCAAGATTCTATGAGAACGTGACTCCCTTGGAGTAGCAATTTGATAAGTGGTAGGACCCAACTTCTTTGTGACCTTGAATGGTCCCTGCCATTTACCCAGCAACTTGTTCTCTTTTGTTGGAAGCATGACTAAAACCTGTTGCCCTATTCCAAAAGAACGTGGCTTTGTCTTTCTATCATACCAGCATTTCTGCCTTTTCTGTGATTCCTGTAAGTGTTCTGCCGCTAATTTAGTCATCTTCTCCAATTTCTCTCGCATTTGCAACACATAATCAATAACACTATCTGAACTCACCATGTGGGAACTTTGCTCCCAGGACTCTTTCAACAAAGACAAGGGACCCCGCACCTCATGCCCATATATCAGCTGGAAAGGAGAAAACCCTGTGGAGGCCTGTGGAACTTCTCTGTACGCAAACAGGATGTAAGGTAACCACTGGTCCCAATCAGACCCTGTATCACTCACAAATTTACGTAGCATTCGTACAAGAGTTTGATTAAACCGTTCCACAAGGCCATCGGTTTCTGGATGGAAGGAGGTGGTCTTCAAACCTCTTATATTCAACAATTGATAAACCTGCTTCAATAAATTAGAGGTGAAATTTGTTCCTCTATCAGTCAAGATTTCCTGGGGTAAACCCACCCTAGAGAAAAACTGCACCAAACAAAAAGCTACAGTTTTTGCCTTAATGTTTCTCAAAGGGAAAACCTCAGGATATCGGCTTGCATAGTCACAAATTACCAACATATATTTATTACCTACTTTGCTTTTCTCTACAGGGCCTACAATGTCCATGCCCAGCCATTGAAAAGGCACCTCTATTACTGGCAAAGGCATCAAAGGAGCCTTTGGGGGACCCTGAGGGGCAGTGCTTTGGCATTCTGGACACCTCTTGCAGAATTCGGCTATATCTTTAGTCATGCCTGGCCAGAAAAAATGCTTGCTGATTCTATGATACATTTTACGGCGACCCAAATGGCCCGCCCAAGGGATAGAATGCCCCATTTTCATGACCATTGTGCGTACTTTTAAGGGGAGAACCATTTGTGGTGCGTTTCGGGTCTTACGATACAAAAGATCATTCTCCAAACAAAAAGAAGAACCCTTAAAAGACATCTCTTGACATTGCTTTTCATATTCAACCATTCTAGAATAGATGGGACCAATTTCAGAATCAGTTTTCTGCAATTCTGACATGTCAGTGGGGATCTGCCACTCCAAATTGAATTTTTCTAGACCCTCCCCATTTGTGACTTGTACCACTGTTCCCTGGAACTTGTCTACCCTCTTCTCTGTTTTAGATTTTACAGGCTTCATGGAATGGGTTGGAATCTCACAATCATAAAAAGGAAGACATTTTAAGGGGTTTATCTCATTTACCTTCTGTCTCTGTCTAGATGTTGCACGGGTTAACACCACATTGCAAGTACTGCCTGGATACAATAAATCCATTAATACAGGACAGTCATGACCAATGATCACAGGGTATGGCAATTTTGAAGCTAGCCCCACTTTCATAAGATAGGATTGCTCATTAACCCCCAAATACACTTCTGTGGTCGGATAAGACCGTTCTTCACCATGGATGCATTTTACCATGACAGAACAATCATTTTCTATAGAACATTCAGATACAAGGCCAGCTTCCACCAAAGTTTGAGTGCATCCTGTATCTACCAATGCAATAACATTTTTGCCATTGACTTTTACAGGAATTGTGACTTCACAGGGCAATGGAGCAATGCTAGGTTCAGGTATCATCATTCTGGGAACATAACAGACATTAGTAAGCTTTTTATTCAGGTTCGGACACACAGGTTTCTTATGGCCTATCTGGCCACAACTATAACACTTAATAGTCCCACCTGTAGTTACGCTTAACGTTTCTATTTGTTTCCCCAGTCTCTCACCCATACTCTTACCGCCTTCTAGCAGTGAGGATGTTTTGCGAGAAGATGACTTGTCCTTTACGTTCTTCCACTGAGCATAACTCCAAGGCTCATTCCTACGCCTAGCAGCTACAAAGACATCAGCCAGCTTGGCAGCTTCCTCAGCCGAAGAGGGATCATGTTCTTTAATCCAAGTTTGAAGTTCCGGACACAACATTCTCAAAAACTGCTCCAAAATGAGTGTCTCTGCAACCTCATAGACTGTCTTTTCTGCCGGTTTCACCCATTTATAGAACAGATCCTTCAACCGAACATACAATTCCTTTGGAGTTTCTTCCATCAACACCTCCATAGTACGAAACCGCTGCCGATAGGTCTCAGAATTGATGGAATATTTCTTCAGTATGGCCTCTTTCACTTGTCCATAGTCAGTCATTTCCTCCACATCCATAGCCACGTAAGCAGCACGGGCCTTACCAGTGAGAAGGGGAACTAACCGAATGGCCCAATCTTCTGAAGGCCATTTACACACTGTGGCGATTCGCTCAAAGGTAGTCAGATAATGCTCAATGTCATCCATCTCACTGAGCTGTTGCATCTTTGGCTCCTTTATCGAACCCCTAGCAAACGGATGTTGGCCTCCATCAGAAATTCTGGAAGAAAGGCCTAGATCCTCACTTCCCGCTGCTGGCAAATTTCCCTGTGAGGTATGCTGACTCACTTCTCCCTGCAGTAGTCGAAACTGGTGCTGCAAAGACCTCCATCTGGTTTCTTGTCGTGCATTTTCTTGCTCTTGACGATCTTGTCTCACTTTTTGATCCAACAGGAACTTCTGGAACAAATCCTTAAGATCTGCAATATCCTTAGAAGAACTCTCAGGGGGAATCAGCTCAACAGACCCTCCACCAGCTCCTTGCAGTTCTTCTCCATCATCTCCCAGGTCCATCTGGGCTGGTTTCTCATTACGTGCCCGCTTTGGTGCCATCACACCTGAAGATTCAGCACAGCAATGCTCCTTTTCTGGAATATCCCACCGCTGCCACCATATTGTGAGGACATGGCCAGAAGAAAGGCAGGGAGACACTTGCTTGCGATCTCAGTAGAGTTTATTAACTCAAAAATGACATTAAAACATTAGAGTTGACCTTCCTTATGGAGGCCTCAACCACAATTCACTCTAGAAAGGCTAAGTAAGCCCTTTTACACCCAAGGGTCAAACCATCTTAAACACAGGGAAACCAACAAAAAGAATTCATACACACACCTAAACATTAAATAAACTTAAGTAAATATAACATTCAAAATAACTTGACATCAACATTATCAAATTAAATACTAATTATAGACAATACAATACATTTTTACATACACTCCGAATAAACACAATAAACACTGACCCCCCTGCTCAGACTATGTAGTGGACTATGCCTACACTACCCAGAATTCCATATGTTGGTATAAAATAGGAAGCAGGAAGGCGGCACTTCCTCTTAAACCCCCACCCCCGGAAACCATGCTGCAGTCATGAACCCAGAGACAAAGGTAAGTAAATGAAGTTGGCAAACTCTAAATAAAATAAGAAATATAAGAAAGAAACCTCTTGGTGTCTCCTTTTTCTTGACCTAATGTGCACCTTAGACAAGAAAACTAACCTCAAAATTATATTAAAACAATAACAGAAAACAAACATTCATACTAATAGTATAACCCAACAAAAAATAAACCAAACAAAATACAGGGAATATACTAAAGGTTAAAGCTGACTGACGATGACTTATGACATCGTCACAATGTTAATAACTTAAAAATGCATCATCATATGGGTACGAAATTCAATTCTATTTACAACATCTCTATAATGTGTTCGTGATGCTAGAGAGCAGTGCACCAATGGGACTTTTATTTTGGTCTTGTGTGACGTCATTGTCACAATCCATGTTCCGTGTTTTCCCCCAGCCTTAGTTCCTGTCTTTCCTTTTATGGTCTGTTTCCTGTTCTTGTTAAGTTAATTGGTTATTCTGTTCACCTGTGTCTAGTAATTATCCTCATTAGTTTCTCGTTTGGTTAGTATTTATAGTACATCCCTTTCTGAGTTTCTTTGTCTTGTCTTAAAGTCATTAATGTAGTGTAAAGAGGTTGTGTTCTCCCTTTTGATTCATTAAAAGTTGTTTGTTTGAAATTCCGGATTCCATTTGTTCTCCCTGAGGCTCCTCACCCTCCTGCAATCCGTGACAGAAGACAAGACCACATACATGGAGGTCGCCGATCTCTTCTCCGCCTTAGCCCGCAGAGATCTCCCGTTTGTGGAATACGCCCGGGAGTTCTGTGGGCTGGCCATGATGTCGGCGCTGGATGATGCCACGCTAAATTCACTGTTCTGGATTGGGGCCAATTACTATCGTCCAGTGGACCTGCCAGACACAACAGGACTGAGCTGGAGGGAAGGGATCCTTCGGTGTCTGGAGAGTGTCCAGCCTCAATTCAGAGCCAGCCAGCCGACCACTCAGCGCCCAAGCCCGCCGGCCTCTCCGACGTTATGTCAGCCGGCTTCTCCGCCGTCAGGTCAGTCAGAAATGCCCGTGTCTGCACATAAGAGGGCTGCTCCGCCCAAGTCTGCATGCAAGATGGCTGCAACACCCCAAACGGCCGCTGTTCCTGATTTCTCTGCAAAGACGGCCTCTGTTCCAGAGTCCCCGGCCAAGGTGGCCACCAATCCTGAGTCTCCAGCCGAATTGGATGTTGTTGACATTATGGACATGGCACTCCCATTGGAGTTTCCGGCCCCAATCCTCTCTCCAGAGTCTAATTCTGAAGAGGTTGTTGCAGTTGTAACCCTGGGAATACTCGTGGAATATGAGGGAATGTCTAGGAACCCAGACTTCGCTCCTGTCTCCAAACCCCATCTAGAGTGGACTTCTATTCCTGAGTACAATCTAATAATGCCTCCGCTGGTTCCGCCCAGCCTTCCTGATCCTCCGCTGGTCCTGTCCAGCCTTCCTGAGCCTCCGCTGGTTCCGCCCAGCCTTCCTGATCCTCCGCTGGTCCTGTCCAGCCTTCCTGAGCCTCCGCTGGTTCCGCCCAGCCTTCCTGATCCTCCGCTGGTCCTGTCCGGCCTTCCTGAACTTCCGCTGGTTCCGCCCAGCCTTCCAGTGACTGCGCCGCCAGAGCGCCCTCCAGTGACTGCGCCGCCAGAGCGCCCTCCAGTGACTGCGCCGCCAGAGCGCCCTCCAGTGACTGCTCGCCCAGAGCTAGCTCCTTCAGTGACTGCTCGCCCAGAGCTAGCTCCTTCAGTGTCTCCGTTGGAGACGCCCAGCCCTCCTGAATCTCCGCTGGGGTCGTCCAGCCGTCCAGAGCCCGCTCCTCCAGAGAGCCGTCCAGAGCCCGCTCCTCCAGAGCTCGCTCCTCCAATGCTCCTTCCAGAGCCCGCTCCTCCAGAGCTCCCTCCAGAGTCCGCTTCTCCAGAGTGCCATCCAGTTTCCGCTCCTCCAGAGCTCACTCCAGGGCTTGCTCTGCCAGAAGGCCCTTCAAAACTCCTAAATTACCCCAAGAAAATTTTGGGGGGGGGGCCATATGCTCATGGCCACCTTGCCTGGGCCGAGTGCTGAGACCAAGGCCATGGACATGGAGTCAATCCAGCCATGGCCCCCTGACCCACCATGGCCACCCGAACTACCTGTCCGGCCGTGGACGCCTGACCCGCCATGGCCACCCGAACTACCTGTCCGGCTGTGGCCTCCTGACCCACCATGGCCACCCGAACTACCAGTCCAGCCGTGGCCTCCTGACCCACCATGGCCACCCGAACTACCTGTCCGGCCGTGGCCGCCTGACCCGCCATGGCTTCCTGTTCCGCCCTGGAGGCCTTCCCAACCCAGCAAGGTCCTGCTCCGTAACGGCCTCCAGGGCGCCCGCCCCCCCTCCCCGGTGTTTCCATCACGGCGCGAGACGCGCCTACCGGGAGGGGGAGGTACTGTCACAATCCATGTTCCGTGTTTTCCCCCAGCCTTAGTTCCTGTCTTTCCTTTTATGGTCTGTTTCCTGTTCTTGTTAAGTTAATTGGTTATTCTGTTCACCTGTGTCTAGTAATTATCCTCATTAGTTTCTCGTTTGGTTAGTATTTATAGTACATCCCTTTCTGAGTTTCTTTGTCTTGTCTTAAAGTCATTAATGTAGTGTAAAGAGGTTGTGTTCTCCCTTTTGATTCATTAAAAGTTGTTTGTTTGAAATTCCGGATTCCATTTGTTCTCCCTGAGGCTCCTCACCCTCCTGCAATCCGTGACAGTCATAAAGCTGCGCTGCGCTCCTCATCTGTTGTGATTCACGTGAAGAAAGGTTTGTGGGTTTTAAAGTTTTTAAATCAATGCAAACTGTTACATCAATTAAAGCATTTACAGGCTATGTAAAATAAATGAACGTATCATTGTTAAATATAACGTTGTAATGCTTTATTTAGTGTTAAATAAAGTAGTCTTAAAACGTTATCCTTTAATAACAGAGAAGGTACGTCTATATCTTGAATCAATCGTGTGATTATAAGAAGTGACGAGAAAGACTCAGAATCCGAATCATTTGAATCAAATCATTTGTGAAATGATTCAGTGATTCGATTCAGCGGCACGCGGACTACAAACGACAACAACAAACACAAACGAGTGAATCACAACCGAGAATGATTTCATGAAAGTGTAATATATTAGATATTAACAAATAATTGAATACCAAATATAAACAAAAATAGCTTACCTAAATGAACCTTCTGTGTAATTTGTTTATATTTTATACATTTTAATTATAAGTCTATTAACTCTCTGAATGTCTCACTAGTGCACTGACTACTGAACTAGGAGCTGATAAAGACGCACACAGAGATTTAGTTTGCTTTGATTGTTCTTTCTATTAATTATTCTCATATTAAACAGGACAAAGTGTACAAACACACAGAAATACTCCTGGAGAATCAACAGAAATCCACGTGACACACTATTATAGAGATGGTGTTTATTAAAGAGGAGAGTGAAGACATGAGGATTGAAGAAACATTCATGCTTGAAGATACTGAGGAACAAACAAAGATGGCGTTTATTAAAAAGGAGAGTGAAGACATGAAGATTGAAGAGGCATTCAGAGTCAAACATGAAGATACTGAGGAACAAACAAAGATGACATTCATTAAAAAGGAGAACAAAGACATGAAAATTGAAGAAACTTTCGAAGTCAAACATGAAGATGCTGAGGAACAAACAGGTTGGTTTTTATTCTCAAAGCTGAAATGAATGATATTTATGAATAATGCCACACAGGTGTAGAAATGTTTTGACATTTGACAGAAGTGTTGAGATCACAAACTAATGTTGCCTTCAAGTGCAGCTGAGAATATCCTGCTTTCACATTGGCCATTTGTTATTATAATCCAATTCTTCTAGTAAGATCATTTAATTTACTGAATATTTTTTTTGTTCTTTTTAGAACAAGACTGTGTAGGACATAGAGAAAAACAGTACAAAATAGGAGAAAACAGTGCTGTATACAAAAGTCAATAAAAAAATAATAAGGCAAAACAAACATTCAGGTTAAAGTTAGATGTAATAATGTGCGGTATAAGATTGTAATGTATAAGTTGTACACTTCTATATCTTGTATAAAGTAGAACAAAATATATAAAATAAATAAAGAGAGGAAAAAAGAAAATAATATCAATTTAATCAAGTGAATTGATGACCACTGTTCAGGAGGCATTAGAATGGAGCAGTACTTATAAAGAAGGTACTGTATTTTATCGTGTGAACGCTATAAACCAGTGGTTCTCAAACTGGGGTTTATGAGGTGATGGAGGGGCATGCGAACAAAATGCTGCGCTTTGGCATTCATTTAACTGTACCCCATTATTTTAAAGAAACTTTGAAACTAAGCAAGTGGGCTACAAAACTCTTGTTCTATATCTACCCACAGAGCATCTTCAGGTTTATGTACCCAGTCTAGAATGATCCTAGCCTGTATTGCCCATATATAATATTTAAAAAACCTTTATCAGTAGGCAATTGCAAAATTTGTAGTTTGACTTTAGGTCGCTTACTGGCCCAAATAAATTTAGACATGGAACTATTGAGATTTTATATCGGCTTTTGTCAGGTTTGAAAAAGTCATGGATAATGGGTATAGAATTTTGGGGAATATTATAATTTTTATAAGGTTTATTCTTCATGAGAAAGTGACTGGAAGTTTTGACCATCTTGTGAAGTCTTCCTAGAAACGAGATATTGATGTTTTAATATTTGCTTCATAAAGATGTGAAAGTTTGGGTGTAATACGGATACCTAAATAAGTGATACCACTATGGGACCATTTGAATGGCTTAATAATTAGGTATAATTATTATATATAATAATAATATACATCAATAATTAGGCTCTGATACATCTAGTGATCCTAACGGCATTATCTCTGACTTGTAAAAATTTACTTTATATCCGGAAATAACTCCAAATTGCTTAATCAAGTCAGTTAATTCAGGTAATGATATTTGCAGGTTTGTTATAGTTAGCAAAATATCATCAGCTTAAAGCAGTATCTTTTGTTGTCTATTACCAATATTAACACCAAAGATTTTTGGATTATTTCGAATGTAAATTGCCAGTGGCTCTATCGCTATGGCAAATAAAAGTGGGGACAAGGGGCAACCCTGACGGGTCCCCCTATAAAGTGCAAACGAGTCAGAGAGAACGCCGTAAGTTAATACAGCAGCTTTAGGTGATGAATAGAGCAAACGGACCCATTTTATAAAGTTTTCACCAATACCAAATCTAGACATAACATCAAACATGTATCTCCACATCGAATGCTTTTTCCGCATCCATTGCTACTAAGATTCCAGGCACAAGATTATGATCAAGCTGGCATATTATATTAAATAATCTTCTAGTATTGCAGTTGGAGTGGCGGCCTTTTATAAACCCTGTCTGGTCTGGGTCTATGATGTCAGGAATTACATCTTCAGGGCGTTTAGCCAAGATTTTAGCAAGGACCTTTAAGTCTACATTTAGCAAACTGATTGGTCTATAAGAGCTGCATTCCTCTGGATCCTTTTCTCTTTTGTGTATTATGGTAATATTAGCTATATTCATATAATTAGGAAGTTTAGATGCATAAAAAGAGGTGTAAATAGCTTTCAAAAGATATGGATTTATTTTATCATTCATAATCTTAAAAAATTCCTCTGGGTACCCATCAGGCCCTGGAGATTTTCCTGATTGTAACGAATTTATTGCAGTTTTAATTTCCAACAGGGTGATGGGAGCTTCTAGAAGTTCTTGCTTTCCTGGTGAGCAATTGGTTTAACTGGACTCTCCGAGATTTAAGTTCAGCAAGGAGTTGGGCTGATTTTGAGGAATGAGACTCTTTTTCTATTGTGATAATTCTATTATCTAGTTTCATTTGCTCAAATAATAATTCCTTCTTCTTTTTACTAGTGTAGGTGTTCTGGATCATCCATTTAAGTTTAATGTTTATAGTAATCATATTCTCATACATAGTAATGTTGCATCCTTTAAAATATAGTTGCCATAGTAACATTCCAAGACAGTTAATTCAGTTAGTTGCCTTATTCAAGTAGAACTTCACTCAACAAACTTTGAGCAGACATTCATCTTGTGATCACCTGTAGAAAGCATTGTCTGTAAGTTTTAAAAGTTAATTTTATATTCATTTATTGTTTATAAAGCTGTGAAAGTACTATATAGCATAAATAGCACTAAATGGAAGCATTGTTGTATACTTCCCCTTTCTGTAGTTTCACTCTGTTTCAACATACTCAATGTGGTGTGGAATAAAGTGGCATTCTCCCACAAGTCAACGTGTTGGAAAGAGTTTATCTATCTGTCTAACTTCGGGAAGAGAGACACCAAAGTGAGGGCAGAACAGTGAAAAGACAAAATCAACAGTGATTACAGCAACTGTGAATGAACTTCTCATCTGCGCAGTGAATCTACAGTAAAATGCTTTCAAAGGAAAATGTGAGCCATACGAACAGGTCAGTGTGTTCACGTTCACACTTATCCAAATCATCCAGATCAACCCATTCAAGAAGATCAGCAGCCAGTCTTGTTGCAATAGAGGCACGAGCTAAAGCGGAAGCTGCTCGTACCAGAGCAGCATACGCACAAAGAGAGATTGAAATAAAAGTAAAGAAAGCACAGCTTCAGGTAGAAGAGACACGTTTGGAGGCTACATTGGAAGCGCTCCAACAAGAGAAAGAGGCAGAAGCAGCCTTAGCTGAAGCTACAGCCTTTGAGGCCATAGTTGATGCAGCTAACATAGAAGAATCATCTGAACATGAATGTAAACAAATGAGCACAAATCTCTATTCACTCAAGCGAACTGAGAACTATGTTCATGATCAAAATGCATACAAAAGCAGAGATCATCATGAATCATCAAAGCCTGTCACACAACTATTCCAGTCAGACGACAGAGAACAGCAAAATGCTCTCACATCTCATAGAGAGTCTATTCAATATTCTCAAGAAACACCACAAAATGTCAATTCATTTGGTGAGCCACTCTTTTGGTCACAGGACCCACATAACAGATTTGAGCCTGTCAGAGTACCTGAAAAAGAAGCAAAGAGTCAGGACACAATACCTCATTATTCTAATCCATCTAATTGCTATAACTCAAATGCACATTACTCACCTAAGATGAGAAATGAGCCATATGTTACAAAACCTGAAAACTCAGAGATATTCAATTTAGCCAAATTCCTAGCTCGTAGAGACCTACTCACTGCCGGTCTCATTAAGTTTGATGACAAGCCAGAGAATTACTGGGCATGGAAATCAACTTTCTCAAATGCAATTGAAGACCTTGACTTAAAGCCTTGCGAGGAGCTTGACTTGCTAACCAAATGGCTTGGTCCAGAATCAGCCGAGCATGCTCGACGAATAAGGTCAGTTCATATCAATCACCCTGCTGTAGGACTTAGCAGGATCTGGGAAAGGCTGGAACAGTGCTATGGATCAGCTGAAGCGATGGAATCTGCCCTCTTGAATAAAATCGACTGCTTTCCCAAACTCTTAAATAGAGAACCTCAACGTCTTAGAGAACTAGCAGACTTACTGTTAGAAATTGAATCTGCCAAAATGGAAGGATACCTACCTGGTTTGTCTTACCTGGACACTGCACGAGGCATTGCCCCTATTCTTGAGAAGCTGCCGTTTGCCCTCCAAGAGAAGTGGATGCAACAAGGATCTAGGTATAAGCAAGAACACAATGTTAGCTTTCCACCTTTTACATTCTTTTCCACCTTTATCAGGAATGAGGCACACATGAGAAATGACCCTAGTTTTACAATTAATATACCAAACAAAACACTACCTACAGGACAGAAATCTTCCTCCAGAGCAAAAGGGTTCACTGTTACTGTGCACAAGACAGAAGTAGGCCATGCGATTCATAAAGGGAAGTCTATGGTGGCAGTAGAAGACCTCAGCAAACAGTGCCCAATTCACAAGAAACCCCACCCTCTCTACAAATGCAGAGGATTTAGGGAGAAATCATTGGACGAGCGTAAAGCCTTTCTAAAAGAAAACGGCATCTGCTTCCGCTGCTGCTCTTCAACATCGCACCAAGCCAAGAATTGTCCTGCAACAATTCGGTGTTTAGAATGTGACAGTGAAAAACACACAGCAGCCCTTCATCCTGGTCCAGCACCATGGTCTAAAAATGACACTTTCAGCCCTGCCTTACAGCATGGCGGGGAGGTCGATGAACAGCCCACCACAACTATCGCTACATCCAGCTGCACAAAGGTCTGTGGGAATGGTTTCAGAGGAAGATCATGTTCCAAGATCTGCTTAGTTAATGTATATTTCAAAGATCATCCTAATATGAAGCTGAAAACCTATGCCATTCTAGACGACCAGAGTAACAAGTCTTTAGCAAGGTCTGCTTTCTTTGACAAATTCAGTGTAACTGAAAATGCATCTCCTTACACAATGAAAACATGCGCCGGTACATCAGAAATCCTGGGTCGCAGAGCAAAAGGTTTCATTGTGGAATCCATTGATAACAGTGTTAGCTTCATGCTTCCCACACTCATTGAATGTAATGAACTTCCTGACAACAGAGCTGAGATTCCTACTCCTGATGCTGCTTGGAACCATACTCATCTTAAATCAATAGCTCGTAAGATACCTTCACTTGACCCTGAGGCAGAGATTCTTCTTCTTCTTGGAAGAGACATCATTGAGGTGCACAAAGTATTGGAACAGAGCAATGGTCCTCTACATGCTCCTTTTGCTCAGAAGTTAGCGTTGGGATGGGTAATTGTAGGAGATGTCTGTCTGAATGGTGCTCACAAACCATCTGAAGTTAGTGCCTTTAAGACAAGCATTTTCATGAATGGGCGCCACAGCCAAATGAGAACGTGCCCGAACAATATCAAAATCAAAGAGAAGTTTTGCAATAACAATGAACATATGACTTCATTAATCTCACCTTTAGAACAAAAACTTAAAACAACACACACAAAGAGCAACATGACTGACATCTTCCAGTCCACAAAGGATGATGACAAACTAGCTCCATCTATGGAAGATCTTGCCTTTCTGAAAATGATGCGTAAAGAAGTCTACCAAGATGAAACAAACAGCTGGGTCGCTCCACTTCCCTTTCGCAGTCCACGTGAAAGACTTCCTAATAACAGACAACAGGCAACTAACCGTCTCCATTCACTCACACGTATGCTTAAAAAACAACCACTCATGAAAGACCATTTTCTAGATTTCATGGCTAAGATTTTTGAAAACAGGCATGCTGAACCTGCACCATCTCTTTCCGACAATGAAGAGTGTTGGTACCTTCCTATCTTTGGGGTGTATCATCCACAAAAGCCAGGTCAAATTAGGGTTGTATTTGACTCCAGTGCTCAATATCAAGGAGTGTCTTTAAACAGTGTCCTTCTGACTGGACCCAACATGAACAACAGCCTACTTGGGGTGTTACTGCGCTTCAGGAAAGAACAAGTTGCCATAACAGCTGACATCCAGCAAATGTTTCATTGCTTTGTAGTCAGAGAGGACCACCGCAACTTCCTGCGTTTCCTTTGGTACAAAAACAATGAAATAGAAAACGAAATTGTGGAATTTAGAATGCGAGTGCATGTCTTCGGCAACAGTCCCTCACCAGCTGTGGCCATGTACGGGCTCAAGAAAGCTGCCCTAGAAGGAGAGAAGGAACATGGTTCAGAGGCAAGACAGTTCATTGAAAGGAACTTTTATGTTGATGATGCTCTTATATCCCTTCCTACAGAACAAGAGGCCATTACACTGCTTAGAAATGCCCAAGCCATGCTGGCAGCTTCAAATCTCCGCCTACATAAGATAGCCTCAAACAAAGTTGAAGTGATGAGAGCATTTCCTCAAAACGACTTAGCAAAGAACATGAAGGACTTGGACCTTGCTGCTGACTTTCCACATATGCAAAGAAGTTTAGGAGTTAGCTGGGATGTTTCAAAAGATGTTTTCACCTTTAAAGTGTCACATGATGAGAAACCATACACAAGACGTGGAGTCTTATCTACAATTAACAGTCTATTTGATCCATTTGGATTTGCAGCACCTGTAATCATTAAAGGTAGATCTTTGCTCAGAGAGCTCACCATGGAGGCAAGTGACTGGGATGATCCTCTGTCAGAACAGATGTTCAATGAATGGAAATCATTGAGAGACTCACTGAAAGGACTGGAAAAAATTACCATCTCCAGAGCATACACTCCCAACACTCTCAACAATGCAAAGAGAAAGGAAATGTGTGTTTTCAGTGATGCTTCTACCACTGCCATTGCTGCTGTTGCCTATTTAAGGACCACTGACACAGAAGGCAAAGTAAATGTTGGTTTCATTTGTGGAAGAGCCAAGCTTGCTCCAAGGCCTGAAATTACAATTCCAAGACTTGAGTTATGTGCAGCAGTATTTGCCGTTGAGATAGCTGAAACTGTCACAGATGAGATTGATGTCAAATTTGATGCTGTGACTTTCTACTCAGATAGTAAAGTTGTTCTTGGATACATCCACAATGAGTCTAGAAGATTTTACGTGTATGTGAACAACCGAGTACAACGTATAAGAAGATCCACATGCCCAGAGCAATGGAAGTATGTTCCTACAAACCACAACCCTGCTGATCATGCTTCAAGATCTATCTTAGCTGAAAACCTACTGAAAAGCACATGGCTAACAGGGCCAGAATTCCTATACAAGTCACTTGAACAAGAAGCAACTTCTTCAACTCCAATGGACTTAGTTGATCCCGAATCTGACACTGATATTCGCCCCGAAGTCAGCGTTTGTGCCACTGAAGTCGTCTGCCATAAACTTAACACTAAATACTTTGAGAAATTTTCAGACTGGCAGCGCCTTATATACACTATTTCAAGACTAAAACACATTGCTCACTCTTTCAGCAAAAACAACAAATCAAAGGAATGCAGAGGATGGCACATGTGTCATAAACCACATTCAGTAGAAGATCTACAAAAGGCTAAGGAGGTCATAATACGTAGCCTGCAACAGGAGACCTTTCAGGATGAACTAAAGTGCCTTGAAAGAAAAACGGATGTATCTAAGAACAGTCCTCTCTACAATCTGAGCCCATACATAGATGAGTCAGGCCTACTCAGGATTGGTGGCCGCTTATCTCAGTCAGCCTTTGAGAAAGACGAAATTAACCCTTTAATCTTACCTGGTCGTAGTCACATCACAACCTTACTCATTCGACATTATCACTCCCAGGTTCAACATCAAGGACGCCATTTCACAGAAGGTGCTTTGAGAGCTGCTGGTCTGTGGATTATTGGTGGCAAACGAAGAATTAGTAGCATTATCCATCAGTGCATTACCTGCCGCAAATTGAGAGGAAAGATAGAAATGCAAAAAATGGCCGATTTACCTGTAGATCGCCTAAGTACTGATCCTCCTTTCTCTTATGTCGGACTGGATGTTTTTGGACCATGGAGGATCACAGCACGCCGAACTAGAGGAGGTGAAGCTAACAGCAAACGCTGGGCAGTATTATTCACATGCATGAGCATAAGAGCTATACATATTGAAGTGATTGAATCATTGGACACATCAAGCTTCATAAATGCTCTACGAAGGTTCTTCTCCATTCGAGGACCAGCTAAACAGATAAGATCTGACTGCGGTACAAACTTTGTTGGGGCATGCAAGGAACTGAAAATCAGTACAAACACTAGTAACAAGGAAATGCAGAACTTTTTAAGTCATAATGGATGCACTTGGAGTTTCAACCCACCACACTCATCGCACATGGGAGGCAGCTGGGAACGCATGATAGGCATCACCAGACGCATCCTTGATTCTATGTTGCTGAAAATCAGTCAAGCAAAACTCACCCATGAAGTCCTGACCACATTCATGGCTGAGGTTTCAGCTATAGTAAATACTCGTCCATTAATACCAGTATCAACGGATTCAAACAATCCTCTCATCCTAACCCCAGCAACACTTCTCACACAAAAGACTGGCACACTTCTAACCCCAGAAGGAACGTTTAATGAAGGGAATCTCTACATCCGTCAGTGGAGACAAGTTCAAAGTTTAGCCAACACCTTCTGGCATCGATGGAGAAGAGAGTATCTAAACACATTACAAAATCGAAGAAAGTGGCAACAAGAGAAGCGTAACCTTCGACACGGTGATGTGGTTCTACTCAAGGACAGTCAAGTTAAAAGAAGTGAGTGGCCCATGGGCATTGTACAAAGGGGATTTCAAGGAAATGATGGAAGAGTCAGGAAGGTTGAGGTGAAGACAATAAAGGACGGAATACCAAGAGTCTACCTACGTCCTATCTCAGATACAGTCCTTCTCTTGCCTTCAGAAGAAGAATAAATGTGGATTGCAAGTCAGTGCAGTGATGACATCTTATAGATGCCAGACGGGGAGTGTTCTGGATCATCCATTTAAGTTTAATGTTTATAGTAATCATATTCTCATACATAGTAATGTTGCATCCTTTAAAATATAGTTGCCATAGTAACATTCCAAGACAGTTAATTCAGTTAGTTGCCTTATTCAAGTAGAACTTCACTCAACAAACTTTGAGCAGACATTCATCTTGTGATCACCTGTAGAAAGCATTGTCTGTAAGTTTTAAAAGTTAATTTTATATTCATTTATTGTTTATAAAGCTGTGAAAGTACTATATAGCATAAATAGCACTAAATGGAAGCATTGTTGTATACTTCCCCTTTCTGTAGTTTCACTCTGTTTCAACATACTCAATGTGGTGTGGAATAAAGTGGCATTCTCCCACAAGTCAACGTGTTGGAAAGAGTTTATCTATCTGTCTAACTTCGGGAAGAGAGACACCAAAGTGAGGGCAGAACAGTAGGCAATTATCATTCCTCCCAGAAAAGCCTTGTAAGCTTCCCATATTGTTCTCGGTTCCATTTAATTTGTATCATTACGTTGAAAATACAATTTTGTCTGCTCTTTTAAATAATCAACAAATTTCCCATCGAGTTGATGGAAGGGATTAAGTTTCCATTTCCACGATTGATAATTTGGTCGCGGTGGTGACATAGTAACAGTTACAGGTGCATGATCTGACAGAGTTATTGGGCCTATTTTAGGTTTCTCAGACAAACTTACCATCTGATTTGAGAAGAATATATAATCAATACGTGAGGCGGTTTGATGGGGGAAGGAATAAAATGTGTAAACTTTAATTGTGGGATTAAGAAATCTCCATATATCAATCAGACCGAGCTCCTGACATGAAGTTTTAATAATATTAGCTGTTTTAGCAGGTGATTTGTGTCATAAATTAAAGTTATTTGTGCAGACAGTGCTCCAAGCCAAACAGGCTAATGTTTATCACAGTCATCCTATGCATTAATTGCATACTGTAAGAGTACCTTGCGCGTTCTGTACATCATAAGAAATATAACATCCTCTAAGCAGGTACTTAAGTTTATTCCAAGAAAGCGTTCACCTCCCTGGTCGTTGTCAGGTATGTGTCCTTACCGGCAGCGTTGAACACTCTTATTGTGGCAGGGTAAATGAAGGCATACTTGAATCCTGTTTCCCGCAATCTTCGTCGGATCTCCGCCGTCTCCGCTCTCTTCTTCTGCACGCCAGCCGAGAAATCTTGAAAAAACGACACTTTTTTCCCCCCTCAATACAGAGGTCACCCAAACGTCTTGCTGCTTCTAAGATCAGTCTTTTGTCTTTATAATTGTGCAGTCGAACGATCACGGGTCTCGGTCTCGGATTTTCACCTTCGTTTCTCAGTGGTCCGGTACGGTGCTCTCTTTCCAGTTTGATCCCTCCGTCCTTTGTGTTCACGTTCAGTGTGGTTGGGATCCAAGCCTCAAAAAAAGCTATCGGGTCGCCCCCCTCAGTGCCCTCTTTGAGACCAACAATTCTGATATTCTGACGCCGACTTCTATTTTCAAGGTCTTCTATAGGTTCAAGTGCTTTTTGCATCTTTTCAAGAACAATCGACACATTTTTGACGATACAATTAATTGCATCTCCCGTTACCGCAGCTTTGTTAGAAGCAGCTGGGCCCGAGTTTTCGCCATCTTGCTCGGCGATAGCGCTCTTGTTCTGGCGTGTATTTCTTCTTCTTGTTTGCTAGCCGAATCTGATTGGGACCAAAAGATATCTAGGGAAATCCTGATCACTTTATCCTCAATTCTGTGCACTCTTTAAACAATTAGGACGTCTGTTTGGTAAGAATTTCAGCTATATGGCGAGGAGCTCGGTCAGACACGTCTTGCCGCTCTTAAAGCATCACGTGACCCCCAACTCGTTTAATTTTTATGCAGATGATTCTCAGCTTTATCTGCCTTTGAAAAGGAAAGATGCAAAGTCCATAGCACCATTGTTGGACTGTCCTGAAGACAATAAACCTGGTAGGCCCTGAAAAGAAAAGTTGTGGTATTTGGATCCAGGGGTGCTCGTGACTCTTCTCAGTTGGATCTTGGTGTTTTAAGATTATAAAAATGTGGGTGTTATTATGGAGTGAAAACTAGATAAACAGGTTAATTCAGTAATTAAAACTAGTTGTTTTCAGTTGAGGCAGTTATCCAAAGTGAAGTAATTTCTATCTTTTAGTGACTTTGAAAGAGTTGCACATATTTTTAGGTATTAACCAGACTTCTCACACATTTGTAGTTGGTACAGAATGCGGTTGCTCGTATGTTGACAGGAACACACAAACGAGAACATATTACACCAATTCTGGCACCTCTCTATTGGCTTCCCGTTCATTTTAGAATCGATTTTAATCTATATTGGTTTTCGTGTTTAAATCACTAAATGGACTTGAATATTCTGACTTAATACAGCTATACACTCCAACAAGAGCACTTAGATCCACTGAGCATTTACTTTTGATTGTTCCTCCCATAAGGTTAAAAACCAGGGGGACATAGTCTTAACTCTCATTCTGTGTTAAAAGCCAAAGAGTAAAGATGATTTTAAGTTTTTATGATTGTCCTGGACTCTTGTCTGTTTGACAGTGGTGTGAAAAAGTGTTGGCCCCCTTCCTGATTTTTTTTTTTTTTTTTTAAATTTAAAGTTTGTCACACTATAATATTTCATATCATCAAAAAAATTTAAATATTGATCAAAGATAACACAAGATGCAAAATCCAATCCCACATGTCCCTGTGTGAAATAGTGTTAAAACATAACTGTGTTTTATCCTACCTGAGTTCAGTTTCTCTGGCCACACCCAGGCTTGATTACTGCCACACCGGTTCACAATCAAGAAATCATAAATATGACCTGCTTGAGTGAAGCAGACCAAAAGGTCCTCAAAAGCTACACATTTTGAGATCCAAAGAAATTCAGGAACTAATGAAAATTAAAGTAATTTAGACCTATCAGTCTGGAAAAGATTATAAAGCCATATCTAAAGCTTTGGGACTCCAGCGAGACATTATCTACAAATGGCGACAACATGGAACAGTGGTGAACCTTCCCAGGTGTGGCCGGCCAACCAAAATTACCCCAATAGCGCAGCGATGACTCGTCCAAGAGGTCACAAAAGACCCCGCAACAAAATCTAAAGAGCCTGCACAACTGCATGAAAGAGACTGGGCAAAAATGGCCTGTATGGCAGAGGTCCAAGACAAAAACCACTGCTGAGCAAAAAGCACATAAAGGCTTGTCTCAGTTTTGTCAGATCACGTCTTGATGATCCCCAAGATTTTTTGGAAAATACTCTGAGGGACAGATGAGACAAAAGTTGAAGTTTTTGGAAGGTGTGTGTCCCATTACATCTGGCGTAAAAGTAACACAGCATTTCAGAAAAAGAACATCATACCAACAGTAAAATATGGTGGTGGTAGTGTGATGGTCTGGTGCTGTTTTGCTGCTTCAGTATGCATGTACAGCACTTTAATAAACACTTGTTTTAAAAGTGATTTAAATTAGATAAATAAACTTTGACATTGACCTAACAGGTCCCTTAATAAAACCACAGAAAGAATTGTGTGGGGATTTTATCCTCTTTTCCTTATTTCACCGTCTCTTTCTAAATTTGTTGCATTTTATTTCCTAGGAGACAAAAATGGTACAGAAAAATTCAGTTTAGTCTGTATAGAGATTATATATATATATTTGCCTTTTATTTGCCAACAGTGTGGAAAGAGTTTCACTCAAAAAGGAAGCCTTAAAATTCACATGAGAGTTCACACTGGAGAGAGGCCTCACACATGCAAACAGTGTGGAAACTGTTTCAGTCAAAAAGGAAGCCTTGACAGGCACATGAAAATTCATTATAGAGAGAAGCCTAACAGATCCCCTCAGTGTAGAAAGAGTTTCAAACAAAATGTACAGAATAGAAAATTCTAATTCACATTTTAAAGCATTATGTTTTGTCCATAGTACACTTTAAGCTCAGTCCAACACAATATAGCTAGTTGACACGGTAATGCATAAAAGTGCAAGGAATAATATGGATTATGGACAATGCGTTTGCTCTGTCTACAGTGTAAGAACTTCACATTTGTATATCATGAATTGAAAAGAGATCTCACAGGAAGTGCAGTTTTTTGGTTGAAGCACAAAAAAGGACATTGTTAGCATTTTTAAAATCGCCGTTTCGGGTTACAACTACAACCCTTTTTCCCTGAGAAAGGGAAGGAGACACAAGGACATACAGAGGGAGGGTCCTCCGTCGTTTCCACCTTAGACTCTGTTCATCATTCTCTTCCTTGTGTTGTTCCATCAGTGCAAGGGTGCACCTTCCAGAAGGGGGATGATATGCCAGGAATATGGACCTGTTTTTGTTTCTGTGTGCCCTTTTTTGGTCGCTTTCCTTTCCTTTAGTCTAGTTAGTCATTCTGTGCACCCGTGTTCCCCAGTTACCCCATATATTAAAATCAAAGTCTGTGCATTCTGTCTCTGTTGGGTCTCTATCGTCCAGATGTATTGTCTGTCTTCCCTGTTCAAGTATTGGTGCAATTTTATTAAGCACTGTCCCCCCGCTTCAGATTGATAGTTGTCAATCCCTGTTTACACCTGTTATAAAACTTTTTTGCAACATATATAATTGATTTATTTGTTAAAAGGCAAGCATATGACCAAATAATATAATGAAGAACATACATTTCCTTCAAATTATGACAGTTCACTGGTTTACAAACACTAATATTCAAAGAAATAATAAACTCACAAAACTGAAGCTAAACAATCCTTGTGTTGAATCTTTTTATAAACTGATCATGAATTTACTAAAGCTGAGTTACTAAAATGAGATGTGTGTGTTTAATAGTTATGTTTGTTCCAACAGGTTGAAGTCCCCATTATATTGGCTTTTAGTATGACTATGTTAGCCTTACATTTATCTATAAACTACCTGTCTCTCATTGTCCCCATCTTTGGTTTTCATTCATTAGCTGTCCTTGTGTTATCATCTCTGTGTTTTTTCTTCGCACCTGTCCAAATTTTCTGGTTTGTCTGTCTCCAGTTGCCCACAATGTATGTTAATAGTGTTAGCCAGTTTGTAGATTATGTATTATTATCTGTATCTGTGTCTCACACAAAATTATACATTTTGTTGTTGTTAATTTTTATTAATCTCAGATTTTTTATGATTAGCTGGTTTGGGATAACCAACAATTTTTGATCTTGATCTTTATGTAGTTTATATGTGTCACACCAGGCCGGCAGAGGGAGCCTTGCCCCTCACTGACTGTTGCTGCTCCCTCTGCTGCTTCGCTGGTTACTTCCTGTTTGTCAGCCATAAAAGCCGGCTCAGCACACACTCTCACTGCGAAGTATTGTTTTGCTCCAGCGGACTCTACCGAGCGTTTTTCCTTGTTCCCAGGTTTTCCTAGTTTCCTTGTTGTTTTTCCCTAGCCATAGCCATAGTTCTGTTTTGTTTTCTCAGTCTTAGTCATAGGTTCCTAGTTTCTTGTTTTCATTTCATTTGTTTACTTTGGACTGCCCTCCTGGATTTTGACCCTACGCCTGTTTACTGGATTACGCTCTTGGATTATCTTTGCTGTTGTTGTTTGCTGGTGTTTTCAACCTTGACTGTTCGACCACGATCTGTTTTAATAAAGCCTTGCATTTGGATTCTCACTCTCAGTCGTCCCGCTTGTTACAGAATACTTCGCCACACCCGGATCCAGCGGCTTTACCCACCAGCAGTACAACCCACCAAGAATGGATTCAGCAGGAAGTTTGTCCAACCCCGTAAATCTGCTTTGCTCCATCTTTCAAAATGGCCGTCCCATTGAGCACTATGTGAGGGAGTTCATGGCTTATTGTTACCTGGCACCTTGCAATGAAACCATCATCAAGGAATGTTTCTGGAGGTTCTTGGACGCAGATATCAGTGACAATTTACCCGATGAGGACCCTAGTTGGAGCCTCACACAGTTTATTGACTTTGTGTTGTTACATTGTGGATCTCCGTACACTGTGGGAGTACTAGAAGGGCCTCAGCACAAGATGTCTGCTAGCTCAGAGCCTCCGCACAAGATGTCTGCCAGCCTAGAGCCTCCGCACAAGATGTATGCCAGCCTAGAGCCACAGCACAAGATGTCTGCTAACCCTAAGCCACAGCACAAGATGTCTGCTAGCTCCGAGCCACGGCACAAGATATCTGCTAGCCCAGAGTCTCAGCACAAGATGTCTGCCAACCTAGAGCCTGTTCACAAGATGGCTGCCTTTCCAGAACCTGTTCTCACGATGACTGTCCTTCCTGAGTCTGTTTTCAAGATGGCCACCATCTCAAAGCCTGTTCATAAGATGGCTGCCTTTCCTGAGCCTGTTCACAAGATGACTGTCCTTCCTGAGTCTGTTTTCAAGATGGCCGCCCTATAGGACCCAGCTCACAAAAAGACTACCCCGCCCAAGTTCTCTCGCAAGATGGCCGCCACCCCAAAGCCCCTTCACAAGATGGCCGCCAACACAAAGCCTGTTCACAAGATGGCCGCCATCTCCAAGTCTGTTCACCAGATGGCCGTCCCTCTTGAGCCTGTCACAAAGATGGCCGCCGCCACGCCAGCGTGTGCACCCAAGATGGCCGCCATGCCAGAATCTGCACCCAAGATGGCTGCGCCACTCCAGAGTCTGCCCCCAATACGGCTACCATCCCAAAGCCCGTTCACAAGATCGCCGCCCTTCCAGAGACAGTCCCCAAGATGGCCGCCTTTCCCGAGTCTGTTCACAAGATGGCCGCCCTTCTAGGGCCTGTTCACAAAATGGCCGCCCTTCCAGAGACAGTTCACAAGATGGCCGCCGTTCCTGCGCCCCCGGCCAAGATGGCCATCCTTCCCGAGTCTGCTCACAAGATGGCCACCAGCCCAGAGCCACTGAACAAGATGGCTGTCCTTCCAGAGCCTGATCACAAGATGGCCACCCTTCCCGAGTCTGTTCACAAGATGGCCACCGTCCCAAAGCCTGTTCACAAGATGGCCTCCGTTCCTGAATTCCCAGGCCAAGATGGCCGCCACGCCAGAGCTACTGCACAAGATGGCCACCACGCCAGAGCCTGTCGCCAAGATGGCCGTCACGTCAGAGCTACTGCACAAGATGGCCGCCCGACCAGAGCCTGTCGCAAAGATGGCCGCCATGCCGGACTCACGCCAAGCCATAATCCTGATGCCAGCACCAGCCTACACAGAGTCTGCTGCTCCAGAACCAGATCACGCTATGTCTGTCAAGCCTCGGCCACCTTACATCACATCAGCCAAGCCAGCGCCTGCTAATGCTACGTCAGCCAAGCCAGCGTCCGCTAACTCCACGTCAGCCAAGCCAGCATTTGCTAAAGCCACGTCAGCCAAGCCAGCACCTGCTAACGCCACGTCAGCCAAGCCAGCATCTGCTAACACCACGTCAGCCAAGCCAGCGACTACTAACGTCACATCTGCCAAGCCAGCGTTCGCCAGTATCACATCAGCCAAGCCACAGCCTGTTCATGTCATGTCTGCTGCTCCTGTACAGTCAAGTCAAGTTACAGTTGCTGATCCTGTCAAGTCAAGTCGAGTTACCGCTGCTGTTCCTGCAAGGTCAAGTCATGTCACAGCTGCTGTTTCTACAAAGTCAAGTCATATCATTGCAGCTGTTCCTGTCAAATCAAGTCACGTCACAGCTGCTGTTCCTCCTGAGTCAAGTCAAGCAGCACTCCCCGAACCAAGTCAAGCAATTCCACTTCCTGAGTCAAGTCAAGCAACTTCACTTCCTGAGTCAAGTCAAGCAGCTCTTCCTGAGTCAAGTCAAGCAGCTCTTCCTGAGTCACGTCAAGCAGCTCTTCCTGAGTCAAGTCAAACAGCCGCTCCTTCAACGTCTAGTCAAATCACAACCGTTCCAGCCATGCCAAGTCATGTCTCACCAGTTCCCTCCGAGCCAAGTCAAGCCAAAGCTGTTCCCTCTAAACAAAGTCATGTCTCGCCCGAACGTCCAGAGCAAAGTCATGTATCGTCCAAGCGTCCAGAGCCAAGTCATGTCTTGCCTGAGCGTCCAGAGCCTTCGCTTCCAAGCCACGCAGAGCCGTCGCTCGCAAGCCACGCAGAGCCCTCACTCCCAAGCCAAGCAAGCCTCTCATCTTCCAACCCGGTGGGCATCCCATTGCCGACTGCGTTACCTGTGATGGCAATCGCCATTTTGAGTGTGTGGGCTGCACACTGCGTCCCAGAGGCCTCATCTATCCATAACTCTGTCAACGAGTCTGCTCTGGAGGCCTCATCTGTCCACGTGTCCACTGCGCCTATACCTCTTTCGGAGGTGGCGTGCATAGCGGAACTCCTTGCCCTGCCAGCGCCGCCAAGGCTTCACACTCAGCCTGCACCGCCTAGACTTCCAGTCGTCCCTGTTACGGCTATCTTAGAAGACTCTGTCCACCTTGTCACGGCTATGGAGGCGGCGTTCTCCCCTGAACTCTCTATTTCTTCCCCTGCTCTGTCTGCCTCCTCTGTCTCTGCTCTCCCCAGATCCCAGTCCATGACGTGGCTGCCTGCTCCGCCCTGGAGGGCCTCTGCGCCTCCTGCTCCGCCCTGGAGGGCCTCTGCTCCGCCCCGGAGGGCTGCTCCGCCTCCTGCTCCGCCCCGGAGGGCTCCTCTGCCTCCAGCTCCGCCCTGGAGGGCTCCTGAATCTCCTGCTCTGCAGACGGAGCCTTGCCCCTCACTGACTGTTGCTGCTCCCTCTGCTGCTTCGCTGGTTACTTCCTGTTTGTCAGCCATAAAAGCCAGCTCAGCACACACTCTCACTGCGAAGTATTGTTTTGCTCCAGCGGACTCTACCAAGCGTTTTTCCTTGTTCCTAGGTTTTCCTAGTTTCCTTGTTGTTTTTCCCTAGCCCTAGCCATAGTTCTGTTTTGTTTTCTCAGTCTTAGTCATAGGTTCATAGTTTCTTGTTTTCATTTCATTTGTTTACTTTGGACTGCCCTCCTGGATTTTGACCCTATGCCTGTTTACTGGATTACGCTCTTGGATTATCTTTGCTGTTGTTGTTTGCTGGTGTTTTCGACCCTGACTGTTCGACCACGATTTGTTTTAATAAAGCCTTGCATTTGGATCCTCACTCTCAGTCGTCCCGCTTGTTACAATATGCTTGGCTTAACACTTAATTTCTTCTTTACTCTTAACTTATGATCTGTCACTGCCTTCTATGTACTATTCTTACTGTCTATTGTAACAATGTGCAAAACACACCAAAAAAAAAAATAGCTGATTGTTAGTGTCTTTAGTATTGACTTTTGACTTTGCTGCACAAAAACTCAAAGAAAATAGTACATATCTCTGCAAAACAGGATCTCAGCCTAATTGAAAATCACCAGACTCTCTATCCCTATCAAAGAGGCTTAATTCTTGATTTGTAAAGCTGTGGATCTTCAGCACCACGGACAGCAGCCGATCCAGAGCTCAGAGCAGCAGTGGATGTGACGACTACCAAAGCAACAACAGACATCCATGCATTCCAGTCAAGACTTTGTTTGGTTTACTGTTGCATTTTCCAAAATCTTGATATGGGAAGGTAAAATACTTTCAAACTTAGCTACTAATAGTTTTTCATTAATGTATTCAATTTTGTAAAAAGCATCAGCAATATCTGTTAAATAGCAAGGTTTTTAGGCAGTTCTGACATGTCTTCAATGTTAAGAATTTTCTAGGACAAGGTGAAAACGTTGTATAGGAGTGACCAATACACATATAATTCATATAATTATTTACAGGTAGAACACAGCAACGAGGCAGAGGTCAGACTAATGAAGCACGTCAACATGGTCCGCTGTGAGCCATCCAGCTGAAGATCCTGAACCTCTTCATGAGTGGCATGAAATGAACTGGCAGCAAACCTTTTCTTCTCTTCAATGATAATACAGCAAGGCCAGCCAGTGACACTGACAGGCTGTACAGAAGTCTGCCCTGTCTTAAATCACCTCTTGTCCAAATTCTGTGAACCGTATCAGCCTAACATTGTTGCAAAACTTTGATGAGAGGATGCTCCTGTGGCGTGGGCACCTCACTTTCAGGGTGTACAATGCTCAAAAACCCAGTAAATATGAATAGAAATCCTACATATTGTGCGATTCTAAAACGGTACTGTCGAAAATGCTGAGTTTCTGGCAACTTTTTAAAAGAGTTAAAATACTTTTGAAATGTCTTATCAGTACCTTAGAAATGTTTGCACTAATGCTGTGCACTAATGTAGGTTTTGCAACTGAACAAAGTACATCAAGGTGATTTTAAGTAAACTGCAAAAGCTATTGATTAGTAATAGATACATTGAAAAAGTAGTATTCTTCAACATTTTTAAAAGACTCAAGATAAAATTGAATCCCATTAAAATCATGTAGAAATGATCCTACAAGACATTTATGTCTTGTCCTATAAGACAATTCCTAACGGAATCCAAGGAACACTTCCAAAGGTGATAGAAATTCTAATTAGAATCCTTTGTTTTATGCTTTATGTAAGGGAATATTTTGCAGATTCTGAAAAGATGTAAACTGTTGACTTTAACTGTAGTTCCTCACAAATAGTTGTTGTGAATTAGTTCAAAAGGGAAATGTATATAAATAATTAATTTATGACTAATTATGATTACAATTATCAGATGCCAGAATTAACTGTAACAGAATTAAATATCGCCATCGACTAATCTGTTAGTTCAGCGAACATTCAGGTTAATTTCACAGCAACTCTAAGCAATGATATTTTCTTGGCTGCAAAAAATAACATTCTTACAGTTTTAATGCATTAGAGCATGTAGCTTGATCAGAATCGTAAAGGGACATTAATTTACAAGACAGAATCAGAAACCCATGTAATTTGTGCACAAGAGTTTAAGTAAGTACTAACACATGACTAATCTAAACGAACAAACATACAATCACTCATACATGGAGGAAGGTCAAGTCAAATTGGATGAATGGAGCCAATAGAAAAACAAGAAAAATGAGGTTATGAAAAGAGTCAATTAACCACCTGAATGAAACCATCAGTGCCATTTTATAATGGGGTTTACAAATTAAACTTTTTAAACAAATATGTTTGTTTGGTTAAATGTATGATACTTGCATTGCCTTTGTCATTGACGAGTGTCTGGATGCAGTTTTGGGTGAAAGTCTTGATGGTTTCAAGGTTTTGGAATTGGGATCACGTTCTTCCAGGTTTGAAGAGCGATGAGTTCCAAAGGTGTCCTGACTCTGTGGTGATTGGGAGTTTCTTCCAAGGTGGAAAGTGAAGAAGAATAATGAGCTGAGAGAGAGACCCAGCTGAAATCTTGTGAACTTTAGGGAATAAAAAGACAAGGCTGCAGGGCCTGGCACAGGCTTAGGGTTCTGGAGAGTTCTAGTTCATCTTCCTCATCTTCCTAGGAGTTCAAGGTCTGCCAGGCGCAGATGCATCGGCTCTGGGACTTATCAACCAGAAGATAGCAAGGTGATGAGACATGGGACTAAAAGAACTGAGAAAAGCCAGGAGAACTGAGGCGAGTCACTGTGTGAAGCCTTTATCTCTAATGGGGGTTACAGTCAGGAGAAGGTAATTGAGAGGCCAGGTTAATTGATAATTGGAAGGCTAGAGAGCCAATGGTGACTCTTGCTTTTGGAGGGAAAGTTTACAACTCTTTGTCTGTAAGCATGGTATTTGCATATGTGCTGGGATTGGTTGTTCATGAAAAAACTACTAAAGATTCTTAAAACACTAATTTGTTGCATAGGTATCAAAAGATTAGACACCCATCTTTTTAGATCATCAACAAATTCAACGAGACCAAACATGTTGTATGTGTTATACTATGTAGTGATCTATCATAACACATGCATAAAAACATTTCACAATACAAAATAAATGAAAAGTAGTAACATACACAATGATCTGAGGATATGTGTGTTCGTTCACAGAAAGGGTTTTCTAAGAATTAATGAAAGATGTTAGTTCCTATGGTAGTATGTGTCCTTTTTAGAGTATTGGGGAAAATTCTCTCTACATACTTTTGAGTTGTAAAGATTATCTGGTCTGGCAGAGGAGTCCTGGTTGCCATAGTAAGACCATTTGCAGAAATTATGGTATCCAGTGTTGTGGATTGGGTGAAGGGGGTCTGTGATCATTTGTTAATCTAATGAAAAATTATTATTTGGTAAATCTAATGAACAACTGTTTATGATTGGTCCAGACCCTACATTGTTTTTTTCCGAGCAACACATAGGCAACAAAGAATGTCAGTTTGTAGAGTAATTTACAACAGCTTCAGATGTGGCTCAACCAAACAGAATCAAGGACCAAAACTGTTTTATACATTTTGGTTGAAACTCATTCCACACTGAGGGGATCTGTCAGCCTTCTCTCTGTTGTGAATTTTCTTTTAGAGTGAAACTCTTTCCACACTGTTGGCAGATAAAAAGGCTCTATCTATTGTGGATATTCATGTGCTTGTCAAGGTGTTCTCGTTGACGGAAACTGTTTCCACATTGACTGCATATGTAAGGCTTCTCTCCAGTGTGGATCTTCATGTGCCTGTCAAGGTTTCCTCGTTTACTGAAACTCTTTCCGCATTGATTGCATGTGTAAGGCTTCTCTCCAGTGTGAACTCTCAGGTGGTCTCTAAGGTTTCCAGGATTACTGAAACTTCTTCCACACTGATGGCACGTGAAAGAGTCATCTCCTGTGTGAATTCTCATGTGACTTTCAAGGTGTACTTTTCGAGTGAAACTCTTTCCACACTGTTGGCAGATGAAAGGCTTCTCTCCAGTGTGAATTTTCATGTGGACTTTAAGGTTTGCATTTTGACTGAAACTCTTTCCACACTGTTGACAGATGAAACGCCTCTCTGCAGTGTAAGGCTTCTCTCCAGTGTGGATCCTCATGTGCTTGTCAAGGTTTCCTCGTTGACTGAAACTCTTTCCACACTGTTTGCAGGTGTAAGGCCTCTCTCCAGTGTGACCTCTCATGTGAATGTTAAGGCAACTTTTTCTAGAGAAACACTTTCCACACTGTTTGCAGGCGTAAGGCCTCTCTCCAGTGTGACCTCTCATGTGAATGTTAAGGAAACTTTTTCTAGAGAAACTCTTTCCACACTGTTTGCAGGCGTTACGCCCCTCTCCAGGGTGAACTCTCAGGTGGACTCTAAGGTTTTCAGGATTACTGAAACTTCTTCCACACCATTTGCAGATGAAACACTTCTCTTTTGTGTGAATTCTCATATGACTTTTAAGGTTTCTATTTTCACTGAAACTCCTTCCACACTGTTGGCAGATGAAAGGCTTCTCTCCAGTGTGAATTCTCATGTGACTTTCAAGGTTTCTTTTTCGAGTCAAACTCTTTCCACACTGTTGACAGATGAAACGCCTCTTTCCAGTGTGAATTTTCTTGTGGACTTTAAATTCTCCTTGTTCATTGAATCTCTTTCCACGCTGGAAGCAAGTGAAAAAACTCCTAGTTCTTGCCTTTTGAGCTCTTTTTTGTGTAGATGAATTTTTTGACTGTAAGGAACAAAATGATTTTTTTCCAGTTATAAAAACATGAAGATTCTCAAACTGATCTTTCTCTTCAGTTTCATTCAGTACTTCCCTCTCCTCTTTCAGTGCTGTTGGGCCTAAGGTGGGAAAAAAAGAAATAAAAGTTAATCCCAGTTTAATGCCACAAGGCAAGGAAAATGGACAAACTCCCCACTCAACCATCAGATGAACAATTCATCACACAATAATTCTTTCTGAGGCCATGATGTTAGCCAATCATAAAGCGAGTCCCAACCACATTCCTGGAGCCCCCAAACACTGCATGTTTCTCTAATTAAATGATAAATTACCTGGTTCAAGTGTGTTTGATCAGGGTCAGAGCTAAACTTAAAGGATGGTAAATGTTTAAGAACAGGGTTGTGCACCCCTGCACTAAAATGGGGGTGTGAGACAAAAGAGAGATGCAAAATGTGCAGTCTTTGGGGGCCTCCGGGAACGTGGTTGGGAACCACTGGTCTGTTACACTGACATTTTAAATGGAAAATGCCCCATAACTTACTGAAAAAAAAATAAAAAATAAAAATAAAAAATAAAAAAATAAAAAACATCACATCAGAACATATCCTTTAAAAGAAAACTTTAAAAGTTGAATGTGAAGTGAGATGTGCTGAAGTATGGTGAATTTGTGCTCTACATTTAATCCATCCAAGTGCGTGCGCGCGCACACACACACACACACACACACAGACTCTCCCCCACACAAATATTTAACTTTATTATTACTTTAAACATAAAAGTACATAGGAAATGCAATGCAAAAAAATAAAAATAAAAATGAATAAAAACCATACACTACGTACAAATGTATTTATTGTTTTGTGCCCAAGATTTAATGATGTTGTTTTAAAATATATATATATATATATAAAACAATCACAAATCTTAAATGCGTCTTTAAGGAACTAAATTAAAAATGAAATAATAGAAAACAGCCTTCATTTTAACTGGGAAGAGGAAAAGACATTTACTCATTTGAGCTAGTGATTAAGACTGTATTAGTCAGCTTACATTTTGTTTTCATTTACTGCTATGATAAAAATAACTTACATTTAGGATTATAATTGCACATGTGTCAGATTTGTCCAAAAACAATAATTTAAGCAAAATGTCTACTTTTTCCCAGAATTATTGAGCTACTACTATATTGTGCTCATTGTCTGTTTAGCGTGCAGCAGCACTCGTTTACTAGTGTAAACCTCATCCACTCCTAACAGTAAACTTGATATGTTTGCATGACTTTCTAACGTTTACAGATGAAGAATATGCCCTGAGGAAAACACAACATCTCAACTGTATTAAACCGTACAAATAGATCCATAACCGACATTAAGGACTGCTTAAGAACAAGTGTGCACATCAAATTGCCTTCACTGACTGAACCAGGATCACATTAGTGAGAATGTATGACCTTAAATGGTCATTTATGGAACCACTTTAACCCAGATTGATTTTGTCACGGTTCACGTATCTGCCGTGTTCTCATGTCCCGTGATCTGTGGTTTGTCATGTGATTGTCTGCTCGCTCAGCTGAGCTGCCAATCAGTCCGGCGCAGGTGCCTCTCTTTGTGTGTTTTGGTCTTCATGTGGATTTATTCGTGTCTGGATTTTCGTTGTGTTTGCACTGAGCTTCACCAGGATTCACCACCACGGGACTCACGCCACCGCACCTCCAGCCATCTTGCCCCTGCTCCACCCCAGCCGAGAGATTTCATCACCAGAGCCTTGCTGAATACTCACCTTAATTTCTAATAAACTGTATTTCACTGCATTTGCTTCCTCCCTCATTTTTGCCGTCACAGAACTATTGGACCAACAATGGAAGCAGCAGGCACTTCACAACCCACCATGGAGCACTATTTACAGGAGTGCATCTCTCGGCTGGAGAAACAGGAGAAAAGCTCGTGTGACTCAAGCGATCCGAGTTTTGGTGGGGCAGGTGTCCGAGTTGACCCAGCGTATGCAACAGCTGCAACTTCCCACTTCAGGAAGGGAGGCTGCACGGACTTTGATGGATCTCCGACAGGGGGAGAGATCCGTCTCCGACTATTCTATAGAATTCCGCACCTTAGCAGCAGAGTGTCAATGGAACGAGGAGGCGCATTGGGATAGGTTCCTGCATTGGTTGGCTGATCGCGTCCAATGGGAAATCTACGCCCTGGATCTACCCGCCGACCTCAACGGACTCATCGAGCTTGCTTTGCGGGTAGACTCTCGTCTCTCCCGAGCCGAGCGGCGGGGATTACCCGCTCGGCTCCCCCCTGGGGAGGGAAATCCACCTCGAGCCAGCGGCCACGACGCGATCAGCCACAACGACGATCACGAGCCCATGCAGGTGGGTCGAACTCGGCTTTCTCGGGAGGAGAAGGAGAGGCGGAGATCCCAAGGACTTTGTCTTTACTGCGGGGCGCCCGGCCATTTCGCATTCAGCTGCTTGTAAAAGGGCCAGCCCAGCAGTAAATCTGAGGCTACTGTCGGGTGGGATCTCTGCTAAAAAGACCTCATCCAGCTCGACCTCCACGCTCCTCCCGATTAGGTTAAGATGGCAGAAGCACGATCATCACTGCACTGCACTTCTGGACTCTGGGGCTGAAGATAACTTCACGGACTACAATTTTGCAATTCATAATCATGTTCCTCTTGTTCCCCTCTCCAATACTGTCGCAGTCTTCGCTCTCAATGGCCAAACATTACCCAAGATCACCCACATCACCGAACCCGTCACTCTCACTGTGTCTGGCAATCACAGTGAGAATGTTTCACTTTACATTCTGGACTCTCCCAACGCACCCGTCGTCTTGGGGCATCCTTGGCTCGTCAAACACAACCCCCGGATTGATTGGCAGCTCAAGTCGGTGTCTGAGTGGAGCAATAAGTGTTATGAGTCTGTCTTGTGTCTGCTTGTCCATCTGTTTCTGCTTCTATGTTTCAGGAGAAGGCGGTGGATATGTGTAACGTGCCCGTAGAGTACCTCGACCTGAAGAAAGTGTTCCGTAAGTCTCGGGCTGCCTCTCTCCCTCCTCATCGTCCCTATGACTGTGAGATAGAGTTATTGCCAGGTACGTCTCCGCCCAAGGGCAAGTTATATTCGCTCTCAGTTCCTGAGAGAGAGGCTATGGAGAAATACATTTCTGATTCTCTAGCAGCCGGGTTCATTCGACCCTCCTCTTCTTCAGCGGGGGCGGGGTTCTTTTTTGTGGGGAAGAAAGACGGATCTCTGCGACCTTGTATTGATTACCGGGGGCTGAATAATATCACGGTAAAGAATACCTATCCTTTGCCGTTGATATCTTCAGCCTTCGAGAGGTTGCAGGGAGCGTCAGTCTTCACTAAATTGGACTTAAGAAACGCATATCATTTGGTTCGCATCAGGAGGGGAGATGAATGGAAGACTGCCTTTAATACCCCCAGGGGGCACTTTGAATACTTGGTCATGCCCTTCGGTTTGTCCAACTCCCCAGGGGTCTTTCAAGCACTCATTAATGACGTACTGCTAGACATGGTCGATCAGTTCATATATGTCTACGTGGACGACATATTGATTTTTTCTTCATCTCTCCAGGAACATGTGCAGCACGTCAGACGAGTGCTTCAGAGGCTGTTAGAGAATGGGCTTTTTGTCAAGGCGGAGAAATGCGTTTTTCATGCACAGTCTGTTCCTTTTCTAGGGTACATCTTGTCGGCTGAGGGAGTTCGTGTGGACCCGGAAAAGGTTAAGGCTGTGGTGGATTGGCCAACTCCAGATTCCCGTAAGGCCCTACAGAGGTTCCTGGGGTTTGCCAATTTTTACCGGCGCTTTGTTCGTAATTACAGCCAACTAGCCTCACCTCTGACCGCCTTAACCTCCCCCAGAACGACGTTCAGGTGGTCGGACGCAGCCGAGGCCGCGTTTACCAAACTGAAGAGCCGCTTTGTTTCGGCTCCCATCCTCGTAACCCCTGATTCTTCACGTCAGTTCGTGGTGGAGGTTGACGCATCAGAGGTGGGGGTAGGTGCGGTGTTGTCACAACGTTCGGCCACAGACGTCAAGATGCATCCCTGCGCATTTTATTCACATCGTCTGTCACCTGCGGAATCAAATTATGATATTGGTAATCGAGAGTTGTTGGCAGTCAAGTTAGCATTAGAAGAATGGCGTCATTGGTTAGAGGGGTCGGGGGTACCTTTCATAGTATGGACCGATCACAAAAACCTTGAATATATTAAAACTGCTAAAAGATTGAACTCTAGGCAGGCTCGGTGGGCACTTTTTTTCGGACGTTTTGATTTTACTCTTTCGTACCGCCCGAGTTCCAAAAATGTTAAACCCGATTCCTTGTCGCGCATTTTTGACCACTCCGATCGCCCGTCCACTCCCGAGAGTATTTTTCCAGAGACGCTTATCGTTTCAACTCTCACATGGGAGGTCGAGGCGAAGGTTAAAACAGCCTTAGATGGGGTAACGCCTCCGGCCGCTTGTCCACCGAACCGCTTATTTGTGCCAGAGGAATTACGGTCCGAGGTTATACAGTGGGGACATTCTTCTAATATAGCGTGTCATCCAGGGGTCAATCGAACCATAAATTTGGTCAAGCAACGATTCTGGTGGCCTCTCATGGCTCGTGACGTTCGCAGTTTTGTTTTGGCTTGCTCAGTTTGTGCCACTGGCAAGACGTCTAACAGACCCCCTGATGGGCTCCTTCAACCGCTGCCGATCCCTTCGAGACCCTGGTCCCACATCGCGCTAGATTTTGTCACCGCCCTCCCGCCCTCCCAGGGCAACACGGTAGTTTTGACCGTGGTGGACCGGTTCTCGAAGGCGGTCCATTTTATTCCCTTGCCCAAATTACCCTCAGCCAAGGAGACAGCGGTGGTTGTCGTTGACCACGTCTTTCGGCTACATGGCCTCCCGACAGACGTGGTCTCCGACAGAGGTCCCCAATTTGTGTCCAAATTTTGGAGAGAATTTTGTAAATTATTGGGGGCAACTGTTAGTCTCTCTTCAGGTTTCCACCCTCAGAGCAATGGACAAACTGAGAGAGCCAACCAAGACTTGGAAAGGGCATTGCGATGCATGGTCACCAAGAATCCTTCCTCCTGGAGCCAACAACTCTCAATGGTGGAGTATGCCCACAATTCATTACCAGTATCATCCACGGGCCTATCACCATTTGAATGTAGTTTAGGGTACCAGCCACCTAATTTTCCTAGTCTGGAATCCGAAGTCGCGGTCCCCTCCGCCCACGCCTTCGTCCAGAGGTGTCATCGCACCTGGACTAGAGCCCGTGAGACTCTACTCCAGGTGGGAGCACGCACCAAGGCCAAAGCTGATCGCCACCGGTCGAGGCCTCCCGTAAATGTCGTCGGTTCCAAAGTTTGGCTTTCTACTAAGAACATTCCACTCCGATCCGTATCTAATAAACTTGCTCCTAAATTCATTGGCCCATTTCCTGTCACCAAGATCATTAGTCCAGTGGCAGTCCGCCTTAAACTTCCTCCAGTATTCAGGAGGATTCATCCCGTCTTCCATGTTTCTAAAATGTATTAATCCGCCAACCCCGGTTCCTCCACCGCCGCGACTCGTAGACGGGGAACCCACCTATTCGGTCAATCGCATTCTGGACTCTAGGCGGAGGGGACGCGGATACCAGTACTTGGTGGACTGGGAAGGTTACGGTCCGGAGGAGAGAAGTTGGGTACCTGCCAGAGACATACTGGATCACTCCCTTATTGATAATTACAATCAACGGGTAAGAGGGTCTGGGAACGTCGAGGGACGTTCCTAGGAGGAGGGGTACTGTCACGGTTCACGTATCTGCCGTGTTCTCATGTCCCGTGATCTGTGGTTTGTCATGTGATTGTCTGCTCACTCAGCTGAGCAATCAGTCCGGCGTAGGTGCCTCTCATCATCATCAGCCTATTTATACTCACTCCATTCTCTCTTTCCCCGTCCAATAGTTCGTCTGGATGTTGTGGTCGTGCTGGTTCTGTCTTCGTGTGTTTTGTGTTTCGTGTTTGCACTGAGCTTCACCAGGATTCACCACCACGGGACTCACGCCACCGCACCTCCAGCCATCTTACCCCTGCTCCACCCCAGCCGAGAGATTTCATCACCAGAGCCTTGCTGTATACTCACCTTAATTTCTAATAAACTGTATTTCACTGCATTTGCTTCCTCCCTCATTTTTGCCGTCACAGATTTGTTATTTTATCTCAAGTCAGGTTTTGAACTTTAATACCAGCTTTTCTTAGAGTCTTTTTGAAACAGCCCCCAGAGCTTGACATAACATTACATAAATTGAGTTACGGTTAGGAGACACTGCCAACTAAACCATAAGGGCAGTCACATGTGAAAGGACCGATTCACTGGCCCGAAAACGAAGTTCCAGCGATCTGGATGAAGGTTTACTGCGTGTTCGGTCTTTTACAGCGCTTCAAGATTTGCGTTTCAATTTTAGTCTAGCTCCGTTCTAATCTGACTCCAATTTTAAGTGATCATTAAATTTAGACTGTATTTCCAATCAAAAGGTTATCACAAATATCGATTATGAATTAAACTATTTGATTATTCTAGACATTCCATATTTTCAATTATTCGTTCGTTGGAGGACCTAATGTCTATAACAAAAGTCTCCTCTCAATTTACTAGTCATTGATTTCAGGACATATCAGGATAGCCAAATATAACATTTTATTTGTCAGGTAAAATCTATCATGCCAATTACACAATTAAACAATGAGAACCCAATTCAGTTTCAATTTAGATAAATACATAACCTCAATGACTCAAAGATGTATCTAAGAGTGGGAAAGGCATACCTGACTACCAGAGAGACACACTGCAGCATGAGAGAGACCTGGTGGTTTAGCTCCAGAGACCCTCGCATACATACAGTGTGGGGGTTTTGACTACAAAGATCCCAAAGTTGTGTTTCCTCACTTGCCTTATATACCAGACCAGAACAAACAAATATTCCTATCAGTTGTAAACACAAAGACCTTTTGATGTGTCAGGAAGTCACGCAACCCAGGGTCACACCATCCCATCTGCCCCTAAAGGCAAAACACACCCAATAGCAGCAAACCCAATTCTATGGAAGTTTTCAATCTTTCTTACAGTATATGTGACTGCTATGAAACTGAGACCATTTTACCAATCGCACAGAGACCATTCAAATGTTATCAAACATGAAGGGGAAAGACAATATATTCACAAAGATATACTATGTGGAACTTATAGTGACTTTCACCAAGAGCTTTTAGGGTCAGAGGTGTGAGAGTGAGGGGTGAAGAGAGGGGGGTTGTTTAGTCTTCTTTGAAGATCCCTTAGTTTTGTTGTTTTGCTGCATGCCATCTGTTCGTACTGTATTTTAAATCCATGAGGAGATAATTTCACTCCTTACAGATGATTGGAGTTCCAGGGAGAAGCATGCATACAGAAGGATAATACACCTGGTTTGGTTGCCTCACAAAGCTCCATGGAGCAGAGGACTTAATTCTCAGAGATGAGAGGGGACCCAAAGGTTTTCTTTGGGAGCGGCGTACTCATAGGAGACCCTCTAGAGCAGGGGTGGCGAACGGCAGTCCAGAAGAGCTGCAGACCTGCAGAGTTTTCCTTCAACCCTTAATCTAACACACCTGAACAGCATAATCAAGATCTGAAGGGTTACTAGAAAGCTACAGGCAGGTGAGTTTTAATTAGGGTTGGAGCTGAAATCTGCAGGACGGCGGCTCTCCAGGACCGGAGTTTTTCCTCCCTGCTCTAGAGTGAATGGAGCACTGCCAAGCTCAAAGACAGAAGCAGCCTAACAGGAAGGGGGGAAAAGCCTAAGAACCTGACATGACTGCGCACAGAAATCACAGAGAAGAAGACCTTAGCTCTCAAATCAAGAGAACAATAATAATAATAATAAATTTTATTTATACCATACTTTATATTCACACAGAATCCCAAAGTGCTACAAAAAAATAAATAAATAAATAACATGCTCCATCCGAGACTGGTAGCTTTATCAGGCATTACATGCAGACTAAATGAAAATAACATTGAAAATTTGAAAGCTCCAGATTCATTCACTGATGAAACACTGTTTCTTGGAGACTCACACCAGTTCTGTTGTGGATTTTGTTGGATATTATTTCTTTGTTGTAAAATCTGACAACATTGTGTTTAAAATGTAGGCTGCATTTAAAATGTAAAATGTTCACTTAATATTACCTTTTTGTTTAACTTAGAAAAATCAACATTTGAAACAATTTGGATGTTCAGAGAAAATAGGATTCTTGCTCATATTTTAAACATGAAAAACAATAACTCACAGCGTGTTTCTGTATCGAAGAGTTTCTTAAATCAATCTCTATGTACAGTCTGTCAACATTTGATCTTCATGCTATTAAGTGCTACAAATCTACTTTAAAGACACAATGAACAGCAGCATGATTTGCTAAAGCAGCACTCTCTGTGGACATTCAATCATACGTACGCTGCTGGTGTGAATGCAGTCAAGTTTCACTGCAAAATTGAGGTAACTCAATGTCATTTGACCGTTTACTCACATTTAACTGTTTTTATACTAAAAGTGGCATTTTGCTTGTTAGAAATACTTACTTTAATGTTACTTTAAGTTCGGGTAGAAATAAACAAATGCCAAAGCACAGCATTTTGTTCACGTACCCCCTCCATCAGTTTGAGAACCACTGGTTTAAACCGTTCTCATGGTAAAATACAGTACCTTCTTTATAAGTATGCCCTTCTGCTAAAATCTGATGCCTCCTGAACAGCGGTCACCAATTTATTCACTTGATTATATTGACATTATTTGTATTATTTTCTTTATTTCCTCTCTTTATTTTATATATTTTGTTCCATCTTCTTTCCTCTTTTCCTATTTTACCCCTCCTTTATAACAAGACATAGAGGTGTACAACTTACACATTACAATATTATGCTGCGTTCACACCAAACGCGAATATGCGTCTAAATTCGCGCCTGCCGCGTCTAGTTATACGCGTGACCACTTTGTGTTCATTCGCGCGTCAAGAGCGAAATCGACGCGCATGAAAAAAGTTTGAAGCGAAATTTACACGCCTCAGAGGCGAAAGTTTCAAAAGTTTCGAACCCCGTTGGCGGCGATCTTTTTACAAGATGTCTGTTGTTGATCGGTCATTTATCGAGAGAGCCACCGCTCTGTATTTGCTCTGGTGAGCAGAACAGCGGCGTAGGGATCATCGTCGCCGTATTTGGGTACACCAGACCATTCGGAGGCGAACCCAGTTCGGCGAGTTTCATCATTTGCTCCAGGAGCTGCGCCTGGATGACGGCCGCTTTCAGCGGTACTTCCGCCTGTCCCGCGCCCAGTTCGATGACCTGCTGTCCCGCATCGGAGCGAGGATCACCCTCCAGGACACCAACTACAGGCAATATGTAGTGCTTGATTATTGGCATTTTAATATACCATAATCCATTTAATAGTATACCTGTTGATTGTATAGTTGAATATGTAACTACAAGTGTACTTTGGACAGGCTCTCCAGGCTGGCACACTTCATCTGCCTCCTGACCAGCCTCTATCTGGTGCTGAAGACAGAGGACCCCAGCCCCATGTCTTCGTGGCTGATGAGGCGTTCCCGCTGCGGAGGAACCTCATGCGGCCCTTCCCTGGACGCACGCTTCCTCCAGAAAGGCGTGTCTTCAATTACCGTCTCTCCAGAGCCAGGCTGGTGGTGGAGAACACCTTTGGCATCCTCTCCTCACAGTGGAGGATGTACCGGCGGCTCATCGAGGTCTGAAGTTGCCGACAAGTGTGTGAAGGCGACGTGTGTTCTCCACAACTTCATGAGGTGTTCGGAGGGGAGAGAGGCACCTGCTGTGAGGCTCATGGGACAAGCTGGAGAGGAGCCACTGTCAGGTCTGGGTCGGGTTGCAGCAAACAACTCCTCCAGAGAGGCAGTCCGAGTGAGGGATTTCTTCATGGAACACTTCTCGGCGGAGGGAGCAGTAGCATGGCAGCCGACAGAGTAGTGTTTGAAGTCCTCCTCACGACTTCCCCAAAACGGTTCTTTTAAGAGCCACCCACAAACCTATGACTATTATAAATATTATAATATTATAATATATTATAAATATTCTAAAGATATTTAGAAGGAACATAGTAGGAAAAAAAATATACTATGGAAGTCAATGGGACCCAAAAACTGTCTGGTTACTGATAATCTTCTAAATATCTTCCTTTCTGTTCAGCAGAAGAAAGAAATTCATACAGGTTTGAAACAACACGAGGGTGAGTATATGATGACAGAATTTTCATTTTAAAAGTGAACTACTCCTTTAACAATGTCATTCCTCCTTTGATGTGTAATAATTCTTTAGGTATGTGCCATTTCTTTGTTCAGGTTATTACTGTAAAATCTGTTATTTATTTTTGTTTTGATTATAAATGGAGCCAGCCTCCAAAAGTGTTTAACCTGTCCTGTGATTTCTTTATTTTCCTCACACAACACTGTCCAGACACACTAAAGTATACACACTAATATAGTTATTATTGTTCTGTTATTATAGTGTAGTAGACACACTACACTATAATAATGTTTAATATAATTAAGATTTAGATATGGAATAAATAGCGTTCAATACAAAATGAATGTGTGTCATATATGTGATAAAACACTTGCTTTGTTGTGCATTAGAACCGCACTAGGCATTTAGTCATATTTCAAAATAATTTATTCAGGCCAAACATAAAATAATTTGATTATAAATTTAAAATAACAAAATAAACTTTAAAAAATACAATATGTACAAACTATTTTAGGGCTGCAACTAACGATTATTTTGATAATCGATTAGTTCGTCGGCTTAAAAATTCCAATTATTTATTTATTTTTTAAATCACACTATTCCAAATTCTAAATGCTATGAAAACACAGTGCTTAACCATTTACAACAATTCACCTGTCGTAATAAAGAGAAAAGACAAATATCTGAAGAAAAACACACTAACAAGCATAAAATACAGTGTTTCTGATATTTATTCTGCCGTGGCGGTGTTTAGTGTCCCACCAACAGCAGCAAGCGCAAGAGTTCCGCGTTCAAATGCACGCAGTAAGCTGAAGCTGGCCCAAAGCCCCAGCTAAAGTAATTAGGCCTACCATGAATGTGGAGGGGAAAAGTAAGGAGATATTCATATTATTTATTAATAAACTAGTATTTTCTGAGTGCATCTTTATGGATTAGGCCTATAGCTAATAAAAGAGTTTTGTTTTAGATTTGAATTATTTCGTTTTATAGTAGTGAAGTAATAATTTAAAGTAAATTTATTACTCTTACATTTATGAGCAAAAATGAAGTTTCACATAGCACTTGCACCTCCATGTCCTGCAAAGCTTTCACTCTCTGCACACACGGATATGCGCCTATTAGTAGCCTACACATTTATCTAAGTTAAACGATTAAACTAATATTGTGATATGCTTATTTTTTTTTTTATATATCTAAGGATTTTAATTTAAATCGTGATGATTTGAGAAGGCTAAACTAATCTGTCTGCCGTCGGCCGCTTTGTCATTACTTTAAAAAACAAAAACCTGAATTTCACAAATAAAACATGTTCCAAATATATTTCTAAATTAACTTTATAAACTAAAGAAACAAATATAAATGTAATTACTTTGCTATTAAAAACAGCAGCTGTGCAATGGGGAAGAGAAAGAGAACTCGGCCAGTAATTCTGATGAGCTGTAGAGGTTGTAGGAATTTTTGCAACAAATGTTTGTTTAATAGCCTTTTTAAACACTTATTTAGGCTACTTTCTTATTTAAATGTATTATTTCGTTGATTTATTTTAGTGTTTTGTAGACTGCTTGTTCACCGACAGAAATTGCAAAACACGCACGTTTGTTAATAATGTTTGAGCCTCATTTATTTATATAGCCTATAAAACACCGCACCACCGGCGGTGGTTAAAATCTGCCACCGTCACAGCCCTACTGTTCATACCCTCCATAAATACGCGCACTACATGTTGTACTTAAATCTAAATTTAACATTCAACAACAGATGTTTCAGCACAATGAATGTTTTTGCGTTGAGTTGAGTATCAATTGTCTCCCTTTCTGTGTTCTGTGTTCCTGTCTGACGCTCATTCAGTGAAGATTTAAACTTACAGACTGCCAGAATGGACTTTTATGCATAAATGGAAATGCTCGTGTGAATTTGTGACATTTACAGATAAGGATATGACCGCAAACTGAAAGTTTTCATGCTGAGGACGCAAATGGATCTCAAAGCGCCTCACAAGGCAAGCCATCACTCTATTAGTTTTAAATAAGGAATTCTCATGTTTTGAGCTGCTTGGATCACGTAACTCTCCTGCAGCATCTCAGTCTGTTTCCTCCACTATTTTTAGATGCATTTTGTCTATAGAAATGCGTCATTTAGTACTGTTATTTGACGTGATCCTCTGAAGTTGTACGTGCACTGTGGGCGGACCCGATTTATCGATAATGAGAATCGTTGTCGACAAATTTCATTATTGATAATAATCGATTTTATCGATTAGTTGTTGCAGCCCTAAACTATTTACATACAGAGACAGAAATAAAAAGGACCTCGCTTGGAAGATGCAAGAGTGGGAAAGCCTCAGGGAACAAAGGGAGAAGAGGAAGGAGGGCATTCTGCGTTTCCTGCAGAGCCTGCTGCCTCATTTTTTTTTTTTTTTAAAGCCTACTATGGGCTGTGGGGGTCTAATTGTTCCAAATTTAGTACAACGGTGCTGTTTTCCATCGCCAATTGATACATTTTAAATTTGATAATTTCTTTTGTTTGAGGCGGTATGCTCTGAAGAAAAGGCAGAAGGCTGAGGAGGAAGTGTTCATCAGCAGACAGCGGTGGTGGTGGTGGTGGTGGTGGAGCTGGAGGACACCTCAGGAGCTCGAGCAGCGTCGGCTCCACCTCCGACGTACCATCACAGGGCCGCCGGATGCCTCTCCTCCTCTGTTGGCCTGTGTAATCAAAAATACAACACACAGTGCATGAGAAGACAGAACGATGATAATTGAAATAACAAAATTGTCTAGATATTGGGAGAATAATATCTGTGCCTGTGTGAGTGACATAGCCAGTGCTTAAATACAAGTGTGAAATTATTTTGAACTTGCTTTAACATATTTTACATAATTAAAGTTATACTTCAGACATATAAACATCAGGACCATAAACATGCAAATGAACAGTTATTAAAATGTATGTACGCAGATGATTGGTGGCATACATTGCAATAGAATTTAGTCTGCATTTACAAATACAATGATTATTAGTGAATGTTAAAGCTATGAGTGGATACTGTACTGATGTTTTCTGCACGAAACACGTTCACACACCTGTGGGTGCAGCAGCAGGGGGCGAAGCAACAGGGACTGGGGAGACAGGAGAAGCGGCAGGGGATCTCAGATCTTCATTATCAGTAGGCTCTGCCTCTGTCAAGACAATATTAAATGTTAATAGTCATAGAGAGATTACATTATACTTTTCATCTGTAAACAATAACAGCATATGCCTTGTAAATTGGCTTAATTGGAAAACTCACCTATTTCCGTATCCTCTACTTCCACCTCTCCCTGTCCCTGGTCCCTGGGGTGGTTGTACTCCATGACCTGGGCCTCGAATCCCAGGATCTGTGAATACTTCCACTTCTTCACCGACCCTGCTGCTGACCCACTCCTCTTATCCATCTCCTTCCTCTTCTCCTTCAGGTATGTGTCCCTGAGGCTCTTCCATTTTTTCCTGCACATGTCCTCTGAATAAACACATTATCTTGTTAGCGAAAAGTAGCTGTATATTCTGGGGAAAATAGTTATAAAAAACGGCGGGAAGGCCGCAGGTCGATAAACATGTAAGTTACGTGACTCAAAAGTGAAATGTGTAACTTATTTACAACTTACCAGGTTGCCCAATCTCCTCACCGACACTCTTCCAAGCGAGGTCCTTTTCCTGTCTCTATAGAAATAAGAAGTAGTGTTGTACAATTCCGGCCGACTACTCACTGCCGAAATTAGACGCTCCTCCATTTTGAATGAGTGACTCCGGGCAGGTCTGCCGCCACAGCATCAAGCAGGCTCCTGATTGGTTAACGCGGCGCGAATTGACACAGAAGTTCAGATTTTTCAACTCGGGCGGCAGACGCGAATTCGTGTCAAACGCGTGAATGCACAAAAAGCACAATTCGCGCTAGACGCGCAAATGAGGCAAATTCGCGTCTACCGAACCGCGCTAAACGCCTCATTCGTGCCGCAAGAGCTCCAGACGCGCGTAAACGCATCTTATCATTGACTTGAACATTGAAATCACTCGCGCCAGACACATTTTCGCATTTGGTGTGAACGCAGCATTACACCTCACATTATTACATCCAAGTTTAACCTGAATGTTTGTGTTTTTGTTTTGGCTTCATTTTTTTTATGTCAGGTTTGCTTTATATTTATAGCACTGTCTTCTCCTATTTTGTACTGTTTTTCTGTATGTCCTCAATTGTCTGGTTCTAAAAATAACAACAAAAAATATTTTGGTAAATTCAATGATCTTATTAGAAGAACTGCATGTAAAAGTATAATCCATTCAGTTTGTATGATCTCTGTGAGCTTTAATGAGGTTTCACGCATGCGCAGTAAGGCGAATTTAAAGTTTTCTGACATTTCAGTGTGAATGGAGAACATTTTAAAACAAAAGGGCTGTTTTCAATTGTATGCGGATTCATTTAGATGTAACCTGGCTGTTTCATTTGCTTACCAAATACTTTAAATGAACAAATGTAGACCGCATGCAGTAGCCAAATATGCTTGAAATAAATGGTTTTAATATTAGAAGCAAATATTGGGTTTATACATATATATATACATGGGCGACATTAGGGGGGGGGGCAAGGGGGGGCAGTTGCCCCCCCTGTGGTTAGTCATGGAATCCTCGACAGCCCCGCTGCAACTGCTTTAGCCAAGCTTAGGCTCGGTTGTACTTGGGAACTAGACGGTGCTATATAACCCTCAAACGAAAGCAAAGCAATTGAAGATCTGGCAAACTATCCAACGTGTTTTTGCAGCGTTGAGCAATGTAGCCAATCACAGACATATCTGTTGTTTCCGAACAATTAGAAACACTTGTCAGAATTCACTCACTGCTGAAAGCGCCTGATCGGTTTTTATTAAGTGCTGTTTTGTGCGCTCGTGAATCATCTTATGAGTGTAGACGCGATGTAAATAAAATATTAATTGTGTAGTTTAGAGAGCTTTATTAATTATATCGGAATTTTGTGAGATCTCTATGAACTTTTAGTGATAATAAGGGGAGCGTGCTTTGCACTTTCCAGGCTATAATCCATTTAGAATTTGTATGAAACTTTCGTTTTTCGGCACATGCAAGCTGATATGTTTTGGGAGTGACATTTGCATATTTACGCTGGGTTTATTCTCGAAATAACGGTGAAGCAATAGACGGGATAAAAATATATTTTCCCCTTCTCCCAAAACAACTTACTGTTTCAGCTATAAAATAGTTCAGTTTTGTATGTAATGGCAAAATGTTTATATTTAGTTTCGTTTTTTATTGAGCTAATTTAGAAAAACACTTGGAGCATATTTTATTCGTTAAATAGGCTATATATTTACCGAACAGCGCCCAGCGGAAGACTGATCATAGTCTGTTTGATCAGTTTGCCTTCTCAAATCATCACGACTTGCCTAAAAGGAAATCTATAGATATAAAACAGTTCAAGTATAAAACAATGGTAGTTTAAACGTTACAGATAAATGTGCGCTATATGCGCATAGTTTGTGCAGAAAGTGGAAGCTAAAGCTTGCAGGACATCGAGGCACCAGCGCAATCACTTGCATTTTTTTCATTGGAAGCAATTTAAAATTATCCGTCATTTTTGCTCACAAAGTACGAGTAATACATCGAAAAAAACGTTACAACATTTTAATAAAATAAAGAAAACAAAAATTATGTGCTTTCTGCCATCTGGTTCTTGAACAGGAGTGCTTAACAAAATGAAGCGAAATGCATGCCTCACAGACATAATAAATACATTTATAGAAAGCTTTAAATTATTACTTAACGAAATAAAACAAATCAAAAGCACAAACTCTTTCATGTAATCCGTAAAGATGAATTTCTCTCTAAAGGCGCGTCCAAAAAGGAGATTGCGAGTCAGGATCTTTGCGACACTGACTCAGAATACACAAATTAATTAATAAATAATTCATTTATGTCCTTACTCTTTCCTCGACACATTCATTGTTATTTATTTTTGCCGGTGCTTGGGGCGAGTTTTAGCCTATTGTGTGCGCTTGAACGCGGATTCAGCTGCGCTAAAGCACACTAAACGGTGTCTGAGTCCGTCTCAAAAGTGAAAGTGAAAGTGAATTTCCGTGTTTTTTCCACCAGCGTGGCATTTTTTTTCTTCACCATAATTGATGGATGTCTAAATTATGAAAATAAGGAGAAGCCTAAAACAGGCCCGATGCCGGCCCGGGTCTGAACTATGACGTGAAAATTGGCCCGAAGCCGTAGCCCTGGGGTGTAAAAAAAAAAAGTCAGGGCCCATCGGCCCGGACTGAAGTGCAGCACTTTAATTGACTGCTTTGATGTGCTGCAATACCGTAGGGCACTGTTTTAATGCTTACATCTGATTTTTTTTTTTCTTGCCCCCCCCTGACTCAAGAGTCAAATGTCGCCCATGTATATATATATATATACACACACACACACAAACACACACACACACACACACACACACACACACACACACACACACACACACACACACACACACACACACACACACACACACAAACACAAACACACAAACACACACACATATTGTTTAGGTTAATTCCATTTTACTGTTACAATCTTTATGTGTGACGTCATAATAACAAATGCACACTGTGAAAGCAAGATATTCAGTGTTAGTACTATTTGTCATGTGATCTCAACACTTCTGTTGAATGTCTCCACATTTCTACACTCCTGTGACATTATTCATAAATACAATTCATTTCAGCTTTGAGAATAAAAACCAACCTGTTTGTTCCTCAGTATCTTCATGTTTGACTCTGAATGCCTCTTCAATCTTCACGTCTTTATTCTCCTCTTTAATAAATGCCATCTTTGTTTGTTCCTCAGTATCTTCATGTTTGATGAATGTTTCTTCAATCTTCATGTCTTCAATCTCCTCTTTAATAAATGCCATTTTATAATATTGTGTCACATGGATCTCTGTTGATCCTCCAGGAGTTTTTTTTTTGTGTATCTGAACACTTGTCCTGTTTAAGATGTGAATAATTAATAGAAAGAAATATGCATGCAAACTAAATCTCTGTGCGTCTCAATCAGACCCTAGTTCAGTAGTAAGACAGAGGTAATAGACTTGACAAATTACACAGAACGTTCATATTTAGGTAGACTATTTTTTATTTACATTTGGTATTTAATTATTCGTTCATATCTAATATATAACACTTGAATGAAATCATTCTTGGTTGTGATTCACTCGTTTGTGTTTTTTGTTGTCGTTTGTAGTCCGCGTGCCGCTGAATCGAGTCACTGAATCATTTCACAAATTATATTTGATTCAAATGATTCGGATTCTCAGTTTCTCTCATCACTTCTTATCATCACACGATTGATTCATGATATAGAGAGCGAACTGAGACGCACTTCTCTGTTACTAAAGGCTAACGCTAAGTATCTAAATCACTAAACAAAACATTGCAACGTTACATTTAACAATACTGCATTTATTTTACATAGCTTGAAAAAAACGCTTTAATTGATGTAACAGTTTGCATTATATAAAAACACAAAACTACAAACCTTTTTAGATGAATCACAACAGATGAGGAGCGCTGCGCGTCTGAAACACGTCACATCACCAGACCAAAATAAAAGTCCCATTCGTGCACTTCTCTCTAGAATCACAAACACATCATAGAAATGTTGTACATAGAATAGAATTTCGTACCCATGATGATGCGTTTCTAAAGTTATTAACATTGTAAATCTAGGAATACTTTTGTCTATTTATTTTCTTTCATTTAATGTACATTTAAAACACTATACTTTCTCTTTTTATACTTTCCATTAAATTCACATAAAACTAGTTAATGCTGCTGTGTAACTGTTACAAAGAGGGTGTGATGGCAAATTTGATCTATCACTCTTTTGACTATTGTAATCAATCTCTTGCTATTTTGTTTGTTTTTGTATTTACATTTACATTTATTCATTTAGCAGACGCTTTTATCCAAAGCGACTCTTAATTGGGTATTTATTCCTCTTTTGGACAGTCATTGAAACACTGTCACTTTTTCTTTCGCTATTGGGGCAAATGAGGACACAAAAACATATTTGTGGCAGTTTCCATTTACCACTAAAGAAGTTTACAAAACTATGACTATTTAATTTTCTGAGAACCCCGTAAATGTAAAAAAGGATCTATATACAGTCCCATTATAAAAAAAGTTTATGTAAATTTCTGCATACATTTTGGATAAAGAAAGACAGACGAGAGAGACGCATGAGTAAAAAGCCATGTGGTATTCATCATATTTTTTTTTCATATAAAAACAGCTGAAATTATATCATGTTTATAGCAACACCGTGAGAGTGATAATGTGATATCCGTCTTTGATCTCGCTTTGAGATGCGCCTCGACTGAAATATAGGTGAGAGTAGGCCGCTGAAATGAGGGAAGGAGTGAAATAAGCGCAGTCAAGACTGGTTCATATTAGATCACCTGTAATAAATCAGCTGGATTATCTGGATTATTCTGTAAACAGCTGCGTTCTTGTGATGGGCTGGTTATACCAGTGTTTCCCTACTCCAGTCCTCAGCCCACCGCATATTTTGTATCTGGAGTTGGGAAATGCTGGGTTTTACAGTAAGATACTTGGATGTAATCTTCAGGTGTTTTGTAGAGAGAGAGTCTGTGGATGTTGTTTCTGGGAGATTGAGTGGAGTGGGATGTTTGGTGTGGAGATATCAGTCTCATATAAGAGCATCAGCAAGAAAGGAGAGGGTGATGAATGTGTGTTTGGACGTAATGATCAATCCTGGAGTTTGTTCTGCTCTCGCTCTAGATACTCATTTGTTCATAATAACAGACGGGCTGAACTGTCTGTAGTGTCCAGCAGGCCTGGACTGACCATAGGGCATACCGGGCAATGCCCACCGGGCCGACGCACATTTTTGGGTTGGGGCTATCAGTTTTATATATATATATATATATATATATATATATATATATATATATATATTTATTTATTTAAGTTTATTAGGCCAAATTATTTATTACTGCAACGGTAGAGTATCTGAGATACGAATCGTACGAGTCTTAAAGGACATTGAGCTAGTCCAATGAAATCTCAGGCCACGCCCTGCTTCCCTCCTGGCCAGCCCTCATCTCCCCTTGACAAAATCTGCTATTTGAGTTCGACCGGAGTTTGAGATAAGTCCGAAATATGAAGGGTACGAAACCCCTGCGATCACGGACAGGTATTTCATGATAGCCTACTGTATATGAACCAGGGATGTAGCCTACTGGTCATTGGGAGCACAGGATATTCCCGGTGAGCCGATCACCGAAGCGAGGGAGACCTCCCCCATATTAGGCACTATTTTAAAATTATAGCGCATTCAAAACCGCAAATAGCCGAAAAGTGTGAAGCAGTGGGATCAGTCACGCGCACAGAGCTGATGAACGCGCGCTGCGCTTCTGCCACGATGTACAGTGATAAACAGCGCAAGTTGCTTGATCCGTTCAGATAACACACAGAATTGTGTTATACAGTCATGTGATATGAGAACATTAAAGGGGCTATATGCAATTTTCTGAAATTTAAACTCGCGACTGACACCTGTGGCCAAAAGAACGGAACTGCTCTTTCTTTCTGCTTGCTCTTGCAGCGCTCGTACGTACACACTTCACAAGTCATCCGCTGCAAAGAAATAGGATAGAGGCTAGGTGCACCCACTGTGAGCTGACAAGGTGTCAGTATGCTCATCAGGAGATGTTTGAGTCATAAATGGTCAAATAAAAAGGCTATTGTTACTTTTATTTTGGGTAAAAAGTTGCATATAGCCCCTTTAAAGGATCTGTAAGTTCTGCCGTGCTGGCTGAAATGATGAAGTAAAGTGGAAAACGGCAATAAATAATTACCTGTCAAAACAAAATTATTACAAATTTCATAGTTTTATTACTATTTATTTTAAAAACCATATAACTAAGGTTTTCTTGTGACCACCGTCTTACTAATACTAATATTCTAAGCAATAACTTCTTTCTTTTGAATGTTTAGTTGTAATTCGTTTTAATTGGACTAAAATATTAATTAAATAAGAGCCTGATTAAACAATTAAATATGGGTCTTATATAAATTAAGTGTTTACTATAGCCTACATAATAAAGTTCTTAAAGGGACACCCTCCTGAAAAAAACAGCTAATACCAGCCTAGGCTGGCAAAATTAGCCAAAACCCCTCTAAAACCAGCCTACTGACCAGCTATGACCAGCTAAAACCAGGCTGGTTGACCAGCTGTTTTTTTCTCCAGGGTAGTTCACCCAAAAATAAAAATTGTCATCATTTACTCAACATCATGTAATTTCAATCCTGTATTAACTTTTTTCTTCTGTGTAACATAAAGGAAGATACTTTCCTAAAATATCTTTTGTGTTCCACAGAAGAAAGTAAGTCATACAGTTTTGAAACGACATGAGTGTGAGGATTTTTATTACTGAATGTTTTTTTTTTATTATTGCAGAATTTATTAGCAACTAATTTCCTGCATTCTAGCTCAAAATCAATGCTTTACTGCATGCATTTCTCTGTGGCAAAAATGCAATTAAGTTAGTTGCATTTGAATTCAGCAGTATTTATCATTATATGTTTCTCTCCTGTTTTATTCATTCATGTACTCCAATTAAAGACCCTATAACCCTGCTCAAATAAACAGCTAAAACCAGCCTAGGTTGGTTTAAGCTGGAAGTAGCTGGTGGTTTCCCAGCCTGACCAGCTAAGACTAGCCTGGCCAAGCTGGAAAAGCACAGGCTGGTTTTAGCTGTTTTTTTGTTTGTTTGTTTGTTTGTTTGTTTGTTTTTTCACCAGGTAACCCAAGAAAACTTTCATGTGGAACTTGTGGGCCGGATTGGCTGGATTTGTCCAGGGCCAAATTTTAACCCCAGTCCAGCCCTGGTGTCCAGCCATAGAATAGGAGTGTATGTGGATGAGAGTGAACTCTGTCCTTCTCCAGCATCTCTGACACAATGGCTGCATCCGAAATCGCATACTTAATGAGTAGGTACTTGACAAGCGCTAAAAGAGTACCTACTCTACAGCCAAATCTCGTTGAGTATGAATGCGATCCACCATGATGACGTTATCATGTGATCGATGACATTAAAACAAGAGCAACAATTTAAAAGATATGAGCGACAGGTTTAATTCATCTATTTGTATATATTATCTATTTGTACATATTATGATGTTGATCAAATTTCTCACTTTGTGGTCTTCCAGAAGAAACAGATACCTTTATGATTGTAGTACATTTTTAGGCTATAACCCAGTTTAATCCTTAAAGATGTTATTTTTTATTACGAAACCTAAAATCGTAACCACTTTAATATGTTTTTAATTTATTTATGTGCAAAATTGTTTATCCACACGCAAAACTGGCTTGAAATCTCCTTTGTTTTCCTCTTTTTATTGTGGGATTTCTCTTGTTTCATCCCCGAGGATTATAAATAACAAAACACAACACATGCAATTTTAATGCATTATGATTAAATGAATATTACGATAATTTAAAGATATTTAATCTTTTTTTCACGTGTAGAGAATCACATGTACGCAAACCCTTTACAGTTTTTTTCTGTCATTATGATTTTTTACTGATAAAACAGCCTACTATCTTTTCCTGCGGTTGTACTTATAAGTTCTGCAGTGATAATAAAATAAAATAAAGGCGACGGGTGCACAGAACACCCAATGGCATCACGACAACCCTACCTAGTACGTTGCCCTCCTTGTTTGCAATGTTTGCAATATCTGCACAAAGGAGACGTCAATCAGCTGCTGGAAGATCACATCTTTGGAGAAGACTTTTGATTTTACACTCGAAAGAATTAAGTTTTACTTAGAAATTAAAGATGACCTCGGAATGCATTGCTAGACAACACCAACTCTTATGAACAATAATACTGATAAATGCTAACCAATTAATTATATTTTTAGAAAAATGGACTACATGCATTTTTTAATACACCATATGCATGACATATTCATGACTATGCAGTCAATGCGAATACATCTCAATTCTCAGTCAAGTAATGAATTAATGCTATATTTTATTAACTGACAACAAGAAACACGAATAAATTTGTAAAAGAATAAATAAAAGTAACCTTGATGTTAAATAAATACAAGTCAAAGACACATAAAACAAAGCTTTATTCAAAGTAATTGTTCTAACAATCATGTGTTCACAGCCTGTAAATAACAACTGCCATCAACAGCTGTGCCAATTCTGCAGCTTTATTCTGATGAAGCAGCTGACCACCGTGTCCACCTTCACCTGTCTCTGCCGTTCATCACTTCCTGTCCCTGTAACATCCAGATTCAAGTCACCTCTGTGATTCATGTGCTCAACACTGCATTTACACTCGCATTTTATCCAACACAAATGCTCCTCTATTTACTTATATTAATAAAAAAGATCAGTTATGTTTAGTTACTATATGTACATGCGTTTATTTACATTCCATTCATATAAAGTAAACGGTGTTGACAACAGTGAATTCTACTGTAACAGCACACAACACTCAGATGTCTATTACGTGCTCATCTGCAATTCTTTTCGAGCTGTTTCCTGTCACATATTAAATACTGTAGACATTTAACAATGGTCTTTAAGATGTATATGGTTTATGTACATTCACTTTGGAGATATACGTGTGTTTACTTGATCTCCCCTGTTTGCTATACATATAAAACAGAACAGTTTTTACAGAACAGTCACAAATAGGCTATACTATACACCTTAAGCGATTTAACAGTTTGTTCTACGCGATTGTGACACCAGGAACAGCGTAAGGTTACTCACTTTTGGAAACAACCTCGTTGCTGTTCTCCATCACGTTCAATGATGACGTATTGATCTCCCGTGGGCTTCTGGGATAGAAAAGTAGAAAAGTATCCCTCGATCGGCGCTTCGAAATCTGGGCGGGACGCAGTGGGCATCCGGGGATCTCTCGCTTACTCTTTTGTGGTTACTCTTCTCACGTACCCATTTCGCCTACTATATAGTAGGTAAGTAGGCTTATTCGAACGATACTTAGGTATACGTACACCTGAATCTCGTGAGAAATAGTGCTTCATCCTGGTAAATCTCGCCTACTCTTTTGTGGTGTTTGAGATTTCATGCATACTTTTTCTTCGCCTACTGCTTTTTGCCTACTAAATAGTATGGAAGTATGCGATTTCGGATGCAGCCAATGAGCCTCATCCACACAGAACACACCACATTCACTCAGACGCTCTATCCTGGGTTTACGCATTCATTGGATCTTCAGTGAAACTGTGTTGATGAATCAGAATAGATTCTAGATATTGCTGTGTCATTTCTCTGTATGTCTCTGTAAAAAAAAAAAAAAAAAGATTCTACTCATAATAGTTTGAGCTGGAAATTAAATGATCGTTAATGATTTGTTATGGTCTTATTTTTAGTTTTGTATATTGAAGATCTATTTTCTTTTCTAAGCTTACACTTACTATTACTATTTAAGATAATATGTGATTTAAAAAAAAAAATCTAAATTCATTGATTGGATATGAAAGTGTTGGGTTTGTCAGAGGTCAAGGAGGTAACAAAGAAATCTCAGTCATTTTTTACCGTTTCCATTTATTATTAGTAGCTAATTTCTGAACGATCAGCAGAAGATTGCCTTACACTGGCATTTTGAATGAATGCTGACATCTCTGTTTTTCAGATTGTCTCTGTTTCTGTGGTTTTTTTGGTTGGGTTTTTGTAGTTAGAAAAGCACTCTTTTAATTGTAAGTATCAGTTTGATCAGTCCCAGACAATTGTTTTGAACTGGTCCTGCTTCCTGATCAGATTCATCTAACATGCATCTTCTTGATCCCTCAGTTCATTTGGATACTTTTCATCTTCTATCAACAGTTCCTTCACTGATGTGTCAAGCTGTAAAGTCTTGTTGAATAATTAATAGACGTATAGAAATATCCACAATAAAGGTAAAATCTAGTTTATTTAACAAATTGATGACTTTTAAAAAAAGTACTTTAGTAAAAAGCTATAAGAGTAATTTTAATAGACAAAAGTGTAATAAAATTTGAACATACATTTATCAAATTTTCTTTTACACTTCAGTTTAAATCAGTTTTTCAACATCATTGTCATGATATTTCTCCATTCAAAAAGGGCCCTGCAGACATTTATTGCCATTTAATTGAGGATCTGAATTTGTCAGTCCACATTTATCATTTTTAATTGTACAACCCACATAGCAATTGACATCTGGCCCAGCTCTGGGCCAAGCAAGCAGTTACACTCGGCCCAAATGCCACAAAGAATTACGGCCCTTGTGCGGCCCAAATCTGCAATACAGCCATGAGCCACACATGAGCCATAACTGGCCCAAATCTCAGCCAAATGGTAACTTATAACCAGCCCTGAACAGGGCCAGAACGTGTTTTAATAGTGCTACCCAATCGCAGCCTTTAGTCAACCACATAGAGACCACCCTGATATCAAGCAACCATTGAATCAATGTCAGAAATGGTTGATTTGTCAATGTTAATGACATTGAATTAATATCACCCGCTATTAATGCTAAAAAGAATGTTAAAATTTCAACAAATCACCATTATTGTGATCAGTAATAGCTTTAGTTGGGCTCTTGACTCTTACTTTTTGTTAAGTTAACTGTCTTTTGGATCTACAATAGTGTTTCAGTATAAACACTGAGGCCAAAAAAAAAGTTTTAAAATTCAGTTGGAGCAGATT
>NC_133364.1:49950765-49996198 GCF_049309525.1 Garra rufa
CGCCCGGTAGTGACGCAACGGCAGCGACTGACGCGCCGCGGTGACGTCATACGCTGGCGCCGGCCATTTCATGTAGTTTTTCTATGCATTCTTCAGACTCGAGGCACGCTGCAGCGTTCCCCAAAAGCGCCCTCTAGAGGACGCAGTGTCTCGTTCCCTATTCTCAGGGAACTAGGGTTACATACGTAACCTGAGACGTTATGTGAAATCTCTTATTCACGTTCAGTGCTTAATAGATACGATCCCTCTTATTTTGTTAAAATCATTAACATTTTGCCGATTCTGAGAGGGAGATTTGAACTTTTGACATCAACTGTAGTAAATATAGATTCAGTTCAGTCTTCAACATACTGTTATGAAAAAGGTAGCCTACTTACAGTGTTGATGCAATCCATGTTCTTCGTCTTCTTGACAAATTGTATTGCCACCTGTTCAAAAACAAAAAAGTGGTTCAAATTTCCATTTCAACATGTGGACGTGTGATCCATCAGGACTTGAAATGCACAGGACGATACCTCAAGGCCGTTCTCCAAGCACTTCCCTCGCCAAGCATTCGGCTGACTTCATATCGAGTCAATATGTTCTGCTGATTGGAACGAGGATCCTGAAGACCATCGTCTGCTACAGCACAGTTCACGTCCCGCAAAAGACTTTGGTCTAAAAAATTAAAAAAATTTGGCTGGTGGTAATAACTGCCTGCTTGGTTTCATCTGCGTTTAAAATTTGGAATTAAAATCAGCTTCCAGCCTCAATCCTCAATGTGGATTTCAGCTTTTGGTAATTCATTCCACATCATTCTAATTTCTAATAAAGTCCTTATTAATGGTGACCCATATTTACTGTGTGCTGTAGAGATCTTGATGCTCAGAGTTGAAGAGTTGATTGATTCACCATCAGCGCTTCTCTCATCTTCTGGTGCCATAGTTTGGTCCTGCACTTGCTGAGCCTGACCTGCGCTGCCTTTCGTCTCAAAACTACTCTTCCTGCTCTTTTTCTCCTGACTATCATTTCCCTCATTAACGCTGGTGGAATGCACAAAAAAACAGAAATCATCCACATACATAATACTTAGAGAAGATTTGGCTTTTTGAGATTTCTTTCAATGTCACATGTATACAAGCAAGAGCACAAAAATATGTAAACATCTTAAAAATGTGAATATATCTTCATATCTACAGTTGAGGTCAAAAGTTTACATACACCTTAGAGAATCTGCAAAATGCTCATTATTTTAGCAATATAAGACGGATCGTACAAAATGCATATTTAGTACTGAGCTGAATAAGATATTTCACATTAAAGATGTTTACATATAGTACACAAGAGAAAATAATAGTTTAAATGCTCACTGATGCTCCAGAGAGAAACACTATGCTTTAAGAGTCAGGGGTGAAAACTTTTGACAGAATGACAATGTGTACATTTTTATTTTGCCTATATACAGTATATATTAATTTAGTACTACCTTTCAAAAGCAGAAAAACCAGAAGATAGGTGTTTCCCAATAAGACAAAATAAGTTAAATTAACTCTGATCTTCAAATTCAAAAGTTTTAATGCATTGATTTTCCTTCTGGAGCATCACTGAGAGTTTGAACCTTGTAATAGTTGCATATGACTGAAAAGATGGATCTCAAAATCATACAGTCATTGTTGGAAAGGGTTCAAATACACAAAAATGCTGAAAAACCACAGAATTTGTGGAACAGAGGGTAGTTGAACTGTTCAGGACAAACAATGGACTTATGAACAACTATCACTAAACAAACAAACACAGCTGTGGATCTTTCAGGTCACAACACAGCATTAAAACAATTAGTAATTATGTATTAGTGAAATAACTAGATAAATACAGTTAGGAAAATAATAACAATACCTTAAAGCCATCCTCCAAGCGTCTCCTTTCATAGCCAACGCTGTATCTTCCTCTCAGAGCACTTTATACTGGCTTCATTCCTCAAAATGTAGTCTTTAAAACAGATAATTGTAGTTGACATAAAATATCAAGAGCTGACAGTAGTTTATGAAACTATCTTTGGTTATGGCAGTAAACGCACCTTCAGCCATCATGTCGACTTGAACTAAAGCTGGACTGGACTTTGGACCACTAAAAGTAGCCTTGTCCTTCTCCAAACTCTTCCTCCTCATCCTCCTCTCAAGCATTAACGGGCTGACGGTTATTCATCGCCGCGTCGTGCTGAATTTTGGGAGGGTAATAATCGATGTTCACTTGAATAAGTCGCTGTAAATGTGTAAAAGTGCTGAATGAGAATCAAACACTATGCAGTCTGTGAGCGCGAACTCAAGTAACGCAAAGTTAGCTCTGCTCGCGACTGGAGAATGTTGTGATTCAGTTATAACGTCATCGCCATAGCAACGGCTAGTTGCGTACTTTAAAAAATATATGATAATAAATGTTTATGCATTCGTTATATAATTATTAAATAATAATTCAGCAAACAGCTAATTATACATAACAGTGTTTACCCTAGGTTTTCAGTGTTGGGGGGGGGGGGGGGGGTCCAAAAAAAAAGTCCAAAACTCTCTATTTTAACATTTTGAACAATAGGGCTCTACCAACTTTTGCTTTTTTTTTTTTTTTAAATTCTTGTGTGTATTATTTTTTCTCATAATCAAATTAAAAGTATAAACGTTTATTTATTTTTAATCAAATGAAAAATAAACCCTTTTAATTTTTGGCAAACAAACAGAGGTTTACTGTTAAAATCAATAAATAATAATAATTTAACATTTAAATAATAATTGTAGTATTTTTTCTACAATTAAGTGGTTAATCTTGTTATATTTATTTTTATCATATATATTGTTTCATGTCAATTATTTAAATAGGAATATATAAACAACTACATTATACCCCAGACAGCAAGCTGACGTTGATTCAACGTCGATTTTTGGTTGTAAAGGTCAGTGTCGGTCGTCAATCAAATTTCGATGTTGAATCAACGTTCATTATTTGGTCGGTATATCAGAACGTTATTACGTCGAAAATAAAACGTCGATTCAACGTCGAAATCACGTTGGCTTATCAACCGATACAGCCGACGCATATGATCGAAATCATAACGTCAGATATTGGTTGAAACTTGGTTAGAGGAATCGGAGATCTGGGCATGCACTTCTTTAACTCTCACAGAGTGGAACTGGCTACGTGTGTTTCTTTGTTTATCCGTCTTTCGCTGAACACGAAAACTCTAAAGTGGAAGATGAAAGATATTAAAAATAATAACTTACAAAACATTTGAACTCTAGCTTTGTCGAATGTTTAATGAAGGCGGCCTATGTTTTTTTTAATTTTGCTATTTTTTTCTGCACACATTTGTTATGCCATTAGCAATAGTCGGTCCAGTGTTTACCCACAGGCTATAGGCTGTGTATAATATAAATATATATATTATATATATATATATATATATATATATATATATATATCCCAGACAGCACACATACGTTGGGCCGACGTCGTCCCGACTTACAAAATTCCATCGGCGCGATGTCGCTCCGAGATCGTTTGCTAATCGGCAAGACGTCGCCGCGATGTCGGCATTTAATCGCAAATGCTCTCCGGCCGACATTCGGCCGATGCAGCTTTAAATCCCGGCTGCTCGGCGTGGGCGCGGTTCACCGGCGTTTCGCTCATTCCTATTCTAACGTACCACCCGCGGCAGGAGCCACTGGTTTATAATAAAACAATACACACGACACCACTCTCAATAACGGTTGCTTGTTTATTAACATTTTCAAGGTAGACATTAAACATACAAATACATTTACATTTATCAGATATATTTGTATCAAAAGTGACATACAAATGAGAATCATTGACTCTTTCAAAGATTAACCACAGCATTTGCAGTAAAACCATAGTAAAAACTAAATCAATATTTTTACTACAATAACCGTTTAACAATGACTGTTGCATTAAAACCACAGTAAGTACAAAACTAACCATTACTACAGTATTTGCAGTAAAACCATAGCAACCACATTTATGATTTTAAAAAACTATGGTTACTACAGTCATGCTTACCACAGTTTTACTGTAGTATTACTACAATTCAACTATAATAGAACCATGGCATCAAAACCTTATGAACCAAAAAACTAAAAAAAAAAAAAACTTGTTTACTACACTTATAGTTGCTACAGTTTTGCTATTGAAAAACCATGGTTAACTGCTCTATAATTATATACATTCATTTCATAATACTTATCATTTCAAAGTAGGTTTACAGAAAATCAATTTTTCCAAGGTTACAATGTAAAAAAAAAAAAAAACTTTAATCAGCCAGAGGTGATTGAGACTTACTGGGAAAGATCTTTTAGCAAAAAAGAAATGTCCATTTGACAGCAGCTCAAAGATAAAGGTAATTATCTATTTGTATTGCCACATCAGAATATAATCTTAATCAGAATATAAAATTAATAATCTTCATGGCAAAAACCGATGTACAATATTACAACAAAATAAAAACCGAGCAAACAAGCAGTTAAAATGTTTTAAGTTATATGATACAAATTTTAAAATCTTTTCTAATAAAACCTTACTAAAGTATCTAGTAGTGAAGTGTTCAGTTAAACACAATCCTTTAACATTATTAAAGGGTAAGTTCAAACATTTTTAATCCACTTTGTATGTTACAAAGTTGTTAATATATATAAAAGTTGTTTATTCTTTCTCAGATATACCCTGTTTATTTGTCAGCAAAACTCTACTGCATGACTCAAAACACAGTATTTTGTCATTTTGTTGATGCAAAAAGTGTTTTTGTCAAAACTCATCATTTCATTATGAGTCATCCTGCAGAGTGTTGCTTATAAGTAAAAAGGGATTTATAGGTACACATAACTCATTTACAGATTTACAGATATTAGAAACACTGCAATAATACAAAGCGGGTTGAAAATTGATACCCTTAAAGGCAATATAAGGATAATATTTCACAGTTTTGTATGTCCATGTACAGCTGGCATCATCTGAAGACTTGAGTGATGCGGTCTTCTGAAGTCTTCACAAGTAAGGCTGGATCCGATCTTGAACTGGCGTAACCTCTGGTAACCTTGGGATGGGCATCCAGAGAAAGAAACAGGAAAGCAAAAGGAGAAAGATTAGTATAGCAGCTGTTCATATTATTTCAGACAAAGGATGATTTATTTAAATTACATATAACTGTAGTGCAATGTTATGTGAATGCTTAGCTAAAAATGTGTATTTTAAATTAATTTAAACAAAAAGATTGTGCCTGACCCATGGACATTATCAGAAAGACTGTTTTAAAGTTAAAGAATAAAATACAAAAATTTTGCTACTTATACTTTAGTGGATTTTGGTATATCCTCACTATTATCAATTTTTTATTATCAGAGTTTTGTAACCTCATTACAGGCCAAGTATTAATGCCTGTATTTGTGCTTATTGTGATCTGGTTTAATCACAATAAGGATTTTTATAGAAGCAAAGGTAAAAATATTATTTGCCCTCAGTATTCAGGGAACAGACACAGTCTCTACAGAATGGACTACATATGCCACAGTATCACTTAAAGGGTTAGTTCACCCAAAAATGAGAATTTTGTCATTAATTCCTCACTCTCATGTCATTCTAAAACTATAAGACCTTTGTTCATCTTCAAATCACAAATTAGGATGTTTTGGATGAAATCTGAGAGCTTTCTGACCCTGCATATACAGCAAGGGCCCTACAAGACACAGAAGGGTAGTAAAAGAATTATTAAAATAGTCCATGTGACATCAGCGATTCAACCTTCATTTTATGATGCTACAAGAATACAAATTTAGTTTCCTTTGTGCACAAAATTACTCTCATAGTTTCATAAAACTACAGTTGAACCACAGATGTCACATGGACAATTTCAACAATGTCATTACTACCCTTTTCTGTCTTGACCATGGTGGTACCGTTGCTGTCTATGCAGGGTCAGAAAGCTCTTGGATTTTATCAAAAATATCTTAAATTGTGTTCAGAAGATGAAAGGAGGTCTTACGGGTTTGGAACAACATGAGCATGAGTAATTAATGACAGAATTTTCATTTGTAGGTGAACTAGCCCTGTAAGTGGGAGGTACATCATAACTGTAATGTGCACTACCTTTCAAAAGTTTACGTCTTTGAAATAAGTCGCTTCTGCTCACCAAGGCTGCATTTATTTGATCAAAAATGAAGTAAAAACAATAATATTGTAAAATATTATTACAATTTAACAACAGTTCCCTTCCGGGAACTCGAGCCGCGTCTAGGAACGCTATGGGGAACGCCATTGGCGGGCCGCACTCTGAATCATGTCTTACAACCAATGAAATGACGGGAGTGACGTCACAGGCGCGGTGACGTCATCGACCGGGAAGTATAAAGCACGTGCGTTCGACGCCCGCGGCAGCTTTTGTCATTCAGCGAGAGCGCTCTGTGTCTGTGTCTGTCCCGGTCATACTGCTGTTTTTTCGTGCCAGTTTGCACAGCTTTTATTTGAGTAGTATGACCTTTAAAATGCAACCTAAGGGGGGAAAGAAAGTTAAGAAACTTAGGCGGTACAAGCAGCCACATAGATAGTGTGTTCCTCCCTGCCAATGCTTCATTGTTGGTGGGGATACACACAGTCTATGTGCGGTCTGCTTGAGTGTAGAGCACGCACAGTCAGCCCTCGAAAAGGCTGACTGTCCACAGTGTGAGCGTAAATATCTCCACTGCGGGTGCTCCACGGAAGGCTCTCTTCGAGGAGGGAGCCTTCGCCAGCGTTTCCCGCGGGTCTGGCCCCGCTGCCGCGATGCGGAGCGGTTGCTGCACTCGCTGGGATCGCGGCTCGATCTATTAGAGGGACGGGAGACGGGTGTTGAAAAATACCCTATCTCCTCTCCTATCTCGTGGATCGGTAAACCTCATACTGGATAGGAAGCCCGCAATGCGGTTACTTCCCTCCAGGAAAGGTTTTCAACGCTTTCCACATCTTCCTCCGAGGAGGTCGATGTGAAGTGTGTTGTCAAAGTGTTTAACCGCCCCCCCTGATCGCCTCAGTATGATGAGCTGTGGTTGTGCTGACTAATGCATTAGCTATATAAGCAATATGAGCCGCAGAAAAGCAAACGTTATGCTTCCTGCGGACTAAGTCAGCACTTCCAAACGGAGCTTTCCTTCCTTCTCAAACTAAGAAGCTAGATGATACCGCGGGTTGGACAGACGCTATCTGCTATCTGTCGCCCAGTCTGGCATCATCCTTGAAGGCTCCGTCTTTGCTTTCCAAGCCGCCTAATAAAAATTTCAGGCTTGATCAGCAAATATACACGTCTGGAGTTCTTGACGGGGAAAATAACCCCAGCCGTGTACCAGCTCCTCACATAGAGGCTCATAATAGGAGCATTGCAGCCCGTTTTCCTCCGGTGACACCTAGAGGGCGGGATTAGCAACACTCCTGACCGGGGGCTTCCTGGACTGAGCACGGTCCGAGGATCGTGCTTCGGTCTAAAAAGCCCTTGGACCTAACGGCCCGACTTTAATAAAAAGAATATATTTACATAGGGCCGATGAGGGCAGCCCCTCTCGGGGAGATTTGTGGTGCACCATAGAAAAACACGGTGACCACATCTTCTCGGGCCCTCAGGAGTTATGTCGGTGAACCCCGCCAGTATTATAGGGTGCGGCAATCTCCCGCGAGCATCATTCTCTAGCTGTTCCGCCCGGAAACGTAGCGGCCCTAGGGAGTTCGCAACCCCCACGGGGGTCTTCAGAGAGGCTAGTTCAGGATTATCCTGCCAGCACGCTGTTACAGGTCCCTGAACTAGTCCCTCAAACAAACCCAGAGGCCAGTCTCGAGAGACTGGTTCCCTTAGTAGATTGTTCGGCAGCGTGGAAACTACTGCCGAATGTCTTCACATGGGTCCTGCGCACTGTAGAGAAAGGGCGCCACCTTTCAGCGGGGTATTCCCAACTCTGGTGAGCCCCGAGCAGGGTCTGGTAGTGAAACTCTATTAATGGAGGAGGCCATCGAGGTGGTCCCTCCTCAAGACAGTGTATCCGGGTTCTACAGCCGGTACTTCCAAGAAGGATGGAGGGCTCCGGCCCATTTTAGATCTCAGGCAACTGAACCACTCAGTAAAGAAACTAAGTTCAGAATGCTCACTATCAAGCATGTAGTGTCAACAATCAGGTCCGAGGACTGGTTTGTCACGATAGATCTAAAAGACGCATACTTTCACGTCTCCATCCTTCCTCAACACAGGAAGTTCCTTAGGTTCGCTTTCAGGGGCAAAGCTTACCAATTCAGGGTACTTCCTTTCGGCCTAGCTCTCTCTCCCCGTACTTTCACAAAGTGTGTGGATGCTGCTCTGGCTCCTCTGCGACTCCAGGGCATCCGCATACTCAACTACATAGACGACTGGCTCATCCTAGCCAGCTCAGAGCAGTTAGCGGTTCAACACCGAGGTGTCGTTCTCGCTCACATGAAAGATTTAGGGTTGAGACTCAACGCCAAGAAAAGTGTACTTTCTAAAAAGAAAACCATTACAGAGGACCACTTACTTAGGCGTGGTGTGGGATTCGACCACGATGCAGGCACGAATGTCTCCTGCTCGGATCGAGTCGATCCTCACTGCAGCGAATGCGGTCAAGCTAGGCCAGTCACTCACTGTCAAACAGTTTAGGTCTTATGGCAGCCGCATCCAACGTGATACCTTTTGGACTGCTGCACATGAGACCACTACAGTGGTGGCTCAAGACCAGGGGGTTCTCCCCGAGGGGTAACCCACTCCGCAAGATCAAGGTCACGCGGCGCTGCGTACGTGCCTTGGCTATGTGGAAGAAACCCTGGTTCCTCTCTCAGGGTCCAGTTCTGGGAACTCCGTGTCGCCGTGTCACACTAGCGACGGACGCATCCCTCACTGGATGGGGAGCGGTCATGAGTGGCCGCTCAGCCACTGAGAGCAGTCCAGTATCCTGGACATGGGAGCAGACGTCCTGCTGAGGCAGGGGCCGAGGCCCGGGGAATACATGCTTCACCCAGAAGGTACAAGAAGCAGATCTGGAGAGTGTTTGTCCAGGTTCAGTGGACCTCTTTGCGACTCAAAAGATATCGCAATGTCCCCTCTGGTACTCTCTAATGCCTCCAGTTCCTAAAACAGGACTGGACGCTATGGTAAAGATGTGGCCGAGGCCTCGTCTGTACGCCCTTTCCCCGATCGCTCTGCTCCCGGGAGTTCTGGAACAAGTGTGACCCCCGAGGGGGCACACCTCATAGAGGCCGGTCTCTCAATCAAGGTTGCCGAGACCATCCCTCACTCCAGAGCTCCCCGTATGAGGAAACCCTATGACCTTAAAGGAAGTGGTCGACTGCACGGTGTAACCCACACCAGTTTGACCCAGTTTACTGCCCGCTCGGTACAGTACTGGAGTCTCTGCAGTCTCACTGTCCGCAGGACTAACCCACTCCACCTGATGCAGAACCGGTTAGTGGGCAAAATCCCCTGGTCACACGTTTCCTCCACGGTCGGGAGATCGAGGCTTCATCAGGAAGTAATGAAGCATGGAGAATTCTAAGCATACAGACTCAGAAGATGGGACCTCTGGCGACTCGATAGATATCGCAAGGTTCTCTCTGTTCTCCTTAGTGCCTCCAGGTCCGCTCGGACTGGACGCCATAGCACAGACGTGGCCGAAGCTGTGTCCATACGCATTCTCCCGATCGCTGTGCACCCTGGAGCCCTGGAAAGAGCATGCCGGCATCGACTCGGCTAGTCCGACCATGGTCTCGGACCTCCCCTCTCAGGCTGGGGGCGCGGTTCGCTACCCCCACATGGAGAGGTGGAAAGTTATGGCCCCTGGGGGGGCGCAACTCATAGACTCGGGTCTCTCAACCGAGGTTGTTGAGACCCTGCTCCTATCCAGAGCTCCTTCTACGAGGAAACCTTAAGTGGAACTTGTTTGCTTCATGGTGTCACGAACACCATCCAGACCCAGACTACTGCCCTTTGGTACAGTACTAGAGTCCCCGCAAACTTACCTGTCCACAAAACCAGCTCACTCCACCCTGAGGGTGTTCGTGGCGGCTTATTGGCCTACCACGCCCCTCGTGGAGGCTTGTCGATATGGTTTCCTTGGTGGTGCACTCAGGTTGAGACCCCGAGGGGTCTCAAGCCTCTATTACCTCCATCCTTGGAGTGCGACCCATGGGAAGTATATCTGTCCAGTGTGAGCACTGGGCATATACGGAAAGCCTCATGCACTGGCTGGCTACCAGGCAGAGGCCCATACTGTCCTCCCCGTGTGCCCGAGGGCCGGGGATTGCAGTGCTCTGTTGTCCGCATAAGGCTAGACAAAGGCTTATCTTCTCGCGTCCTGGCGGAGCACCAGGCCGAGCCCTTGAGTCCCTCTTGTTCTGGCAGGACCCCAGACAAAGGACTACCCTCTCCTCGTGAGCCCGAGGGCCGAGGAGTACCTCTCGCTCTGGCTGGCGACCAGACAGAGGCGGACCACCTGGCTGAGGTCCATTTCTCCCTCTGCACTTATCAATGTCAAGCAAAGGTTGAGAACCCTATCCTCGTGAGCCTGAGGGCCGAGGATCTTATCACCCTCTTGTCCGTAGAATACTAGACAATGGTTTATCTTCCTCGCGTTCTGGCAAATCCACCAGACCGAGTGTAATTCGGTCCCTCTGGTTTCTGGCTTTTTCCAGACCAAGGACTAAGACTCCTCGTCTGCCCAAGGGCCGAGGAGTGCCTCCTGCACTGGCTGGCTACCAGGCAGAGGCCCATACTGTCCTCCCCGTGTGCCCGAGGGCCGGGGATCGCAGTGCCCTCTTGTCCGCACAAGGCTGACAAAGGCTTATCTCTCGCGTCCTGGCGGAGCACCAGGCCGAGCTCTTGGGTCCCTCTTGCTCTGGCAGAACCCCAGACAAAGGACTACCCTTTCCTCGTGAGCCCGAGGGCCGAGGAATACTCTTGAGGTCGATCATACCATCCTCAAGGGTCAGAGGACCGAGGACCACTTCCCACCTGTCCGTACAGACAGTGGTTATTGCAGTCCCTCTTGTGCTGGCTATTCCCAGACAACGGACTAAGACTCTGCGTGTGCCTGAGGGCCGCCGAGTACCTCTCGTTCTGGCTGGCGACCAGACGGAGGAAGACCTCCATTCCTCGTGTGCCTGCGGGCCGAGGAGCACTCTTGGGGTCGAGTGCACTGTCCTCGTGGGTCTGCGGACCGAGGACTTCCCACACCATCTGTCCGTCGAGTGCTAGACAGTGGTCATTCGGTCCCTCTTGTTCTGGCCAACTCCCAGACAAAGGACTAAGACTCTGCGTGTGCCTGAGGGCCGCGGAGTACCTCTCGCTCTGGCTGGCGACCAGACAGAGGTAGAACCCCATTCCCCGTGTGCCTGCGGGCCGGGGAGCACTCTCAAGGTCGGGTGCTGTGTCCTCTTGGACCGAGGACTACCGTATACCATCTGTCCGCCGAGTGCTAGACAGTGGTCATTCGGTCCCTCTTGTTCTGGCTAACCCCCAGACAAAGGACTAAGACTTTGCGTGTGCCTGAGGGCCGCAGAGTGCCTCTCGTTCTGGCTGGCGACCAGACAGAGGAAGACTACCATTCCTCGTGTGCCCGAGGGCCGAGGATTACAGGGCCTTTTTTGTCCGCGTAATGCTAGACAAGGGCTCTTCCCTTTCCACCCTGGTTGAGCAGACACTGCGCAGGGCTTGGAAATTATGGGGGCGTTGGTAGTCTCGTTCCCCATAGCGTTCCTAGACGCGGCTCGAGTTCCCGGAAGGGAACGTCTCGGGTTACGTATGTAACCTAGTTCCCTGAGGGAACGAGACGCCGCGTCTCGGACCATAATTCCCGCACCCTGCGGCGCTCGCTTCATTCCTTAAGAGCTGCCGCGGGCGTCGAACGCACGTGCTTTATACTTCCCGGTCGATGACGTCACCGCGCCTGTGACGTCACTCCCGTCATTTCATTGGTTGTAAGACATGATTCAGAGTGCGGCCCGCCAATGGCGTTCCCCATAGCGTTCCTAGACGCGGCGTCTCGTTCCCTCAGGGAACTAGGTTACATACGTAACCCGAGACGATTTTTCTGAATATATTGTGAAATTAAATTTATTTTTATCAAAGCTGCATTTTCAGCATCAGTCTTCAGTGTGACATGATCCTTCAGAAATCATTCTAATATGCTGATTTGCTGCTCAAAAAATATTTTTAATTTCTAATTATCAATGTCTTATCATTATCAATTATCAAAAGTTAAAGGAAACATTTATGTTTCAAACAAATGCTGTAAATTAAAAAAGAAACTTTTTTTATTCATCAAAATATCCTCCTGCATTAAGTCAAACACATGATTAATGATTTCTGAATGATCATGTGACCCTAAAGACTGGAGTAAAGATACTGAAAATGTAGCTTTGCATCAAAAAAATAAATTACTTCTCTAACTATATTAAAATAGAAAACAATCATTTTAAATTGTATTAATTTCACAATATTACTGTTTAACTGTATTATTTATCAAATACACACAGTTGTGGTGGGCAGAAGAGACTTTACCAAACCAAAACTTACGAAACAGTAGTGTATGTTTGATATTTTACTTACTAGACCATTGGTTTACAGCACTTTGGAGAAGAAGGTTCACTCTGAGTCTGCTGATGTGCCACAGGCCATCATCATGGAAGAATCTAGGAACAAAACATTTGTCACAGAGACCACAATATTTAGTATGCAGTTGGTGGTTTATTAGAAGGAAACAAGTTAAAGTACAGGTAAAATGCAAAAAATAAAAAATAAAATAAAATAAAAATACAATTAGATAACAGAATATGTTTTTAGTTTTAAGTAGAGTTACATTTGGCTGTGAAAAGCTTCTTAAAATTACTATAATAATTAAATATTTAATTTTGTAAAAGACATTAACAGACACATGGTTATATAGGATAAATATATTGTGAAAAATGCTTAAAGTTATTTTTATGAGCTTCTTTGGTTCACCTGTATTTTCTGCTTCTGTCAGCAGCTCTCTTAAAACATTTTGAAACCTTGGAGCTTCCCTTCTGTTGTGGAGGCTTTATTTCTGTCCCCCTGAAAGAACATATTTTGTCAGTATGCGTTTACCGTACAAGATCAAGACGCATTTGAACTTGGCAGCCATTTAGGTTCAATAAATGAGACTACTTCCAATAACCCATAGACAAATTGTCAGCAAAAAAGCCAAAAGTTTCATAAACAAGACCTCAATCTCTAGAGTTAGCATACTTCATCTGTGAGATGCTAACAGACTTTTTCGAAGACATTAAACCATTTCTACAAAGTAAATATTCAACAGAAACGCGTCAATTACAAGTAAGGAACAGTTTTATGTATTAATTGTGTGATTTTAAGCACTAAACTTACCTAAAAGCAGTGACAACAGCAGCGAGAGACGGAGTTTTGTGTCAGGTGTCTTGCTGCCGCCCCGTTTCCATGGCAACCTCTCCAGTGTAAACTTAGACATTCAACAAATTAAAATACGTCAAAGTCACGCAGTATTTACAAAAGTAAACATCTAGAATTGAAACATTACATTATCAATCTAGTCTCATTCAATCATTATCCAATAATGAATTTAAAACAGACTATTAGTTTAAAAAGGAACCACAACAATAGCTGGCTCACCGTAGAGACGGAGACTTTCTGGCAGCCTGTAACAGAGTGAAAAACACGACGAAAAACGTTAGTTAGGACAAAGTAGTGTAACACTACTGAAATAAAAACTAAAAACAAACTCTGAACTAAGCTTTTTGCTGCTCAGTGTCTAACGTTAGCTCGTCCCCTCAGAGAAACAGCTGGAAACACAGTAAAATAAAATCCGTTAGCGTTAGCTAAACAAGTTAACCTTATTTGGAAACGAGCCAAAGTCTCAAGTAGGGCTCACGCAAAGTCTTTTACCTGTACTACAGTGCACCAAGCGCCTTACTAGTTATAAAGTGTCACAAAATTAACAAAATAATATATTTTTTCCAATTTAACTCAAGTGAAAACTTACCTGAAAGCCACGGATGTCGCCGGGGGAGTCGCCATCTCTCTGGTGGGTTGCTAAGAGACGAGTAACCGTAAAGTTCAAACAGAAAAACGCGGCATCGGCCTTCTGTCGTGAGCCGACTCAGAGCCGACCTTTGATGAGCTGGCAAAGTAGAGCACTGACCAAATTACACCCGCCTACGCCTGGCCGATCCTTTTTAGATCTTAGAGTTTATGAGGCCGACGTTCTGCTTACGGGCCGACATCGGCCCGACGTATGTGTGCTGTCTGGGATATATATATATATATATATATATATATATATATCGTCAAATGATAATTTACCACATTCATTAATGATAAACAGTTATGTAAATGGGAGAGAGGGACTCAGGCAGAGATGCTCACATGTCTCTGAGTTAGAGTTCAAGTCAAGTCTCAAGTCTCTGAGGTAGAGTCCAAGTCAAGTCTCAAGTCTTTGAGCTAGAGTCCAAGTCAAGTCTCAAGTCTCTTAATTATATTAAGTCTCTGGTTATAATAAGTGTTGCATCACGTACAGCGACCCATCCAACACTGCATATATAAGGAATTCAAAGCATGTTATATGTTATTATTACTCCTTTATCTATAAGCATACAGTATCTGCTTTGATTTTGGTATATAATAGGCCTAAGTATAAACAGGCTATTTCAACATGACAAAAACGCCAAAAATGCTTTACTTTTAAGTTAATATTTGTATTTTGCCTTGTAGCATGAACACACAGTACAGTACAGATCAAAAATTAAGAAAGTACCATTTAGTATGTATTTAGTATGTTTTTTAAGCCGTTTGGTTTATGAGGACACAGATGTCCCCATAACCCATGTTTACGTTGTAATAGCCTACCCTTTCACTGTTAAGGCTGGACCAGAATATTAGATTATTCGAATATTCGTTCGTTGGGTTGACATTCGATTTTAAAATTTAAGATTTGAATATTCTTTTTTTTTTTTCATACACCTTTTATCCCCCGCGAAACGGTTCTCATTCGCGCTTAAATATGAATGAAGAAGATCAGACTGCTGCGCCACTAACAGACAGCAAAAATAAAAGAGATTGAGCAATATTTGAGAGACAGTATACTAAAGTACAGTCAGGCCCACTTACATTGTGGAAGCAAATGACTGTCCCAATACCGCGCCACCTCAAGTGCCTTCAACGAAGCTGTAAGTTCCGCGTTTAAATGCACTCAATAGACTAAAGCTGACCGCAAAGCCCCAGCAAAAATAATTACCATAAATTTGTCTGGGGAAAAGTAAGGAGATATTCGGATTATTTATTAATAAACTATTTGTCGCAAAGGTGAAGTTGACGATTCTGACTCTTCATCTGCTCATCGGACGCAATGAATGCCTAAATGTGTCTTTATGGATTAGGCCTATAGCTAATGAAAGAGTTTTGTTTTCGATTTGAATTATTTAAAATTATTTATTTACAGCTCTGGATGATATACTACTCCTACCTTTATGAGCCACAAATGAAGTTTTACATTGCACCGGCACCTCCATGTCCTGCAAGCCAGCGTCAGCTTTCACTCTTCGCGCAAACTACTGGATATGCGCCTAATAGCACACATTTATAGTTTAAACGATACAAATAATATTGTGATATGCTTTAAGTTTTTAATATCTATGGATTTTAATTGAAATCGTGATGACTTAAGAGAGCTAAATTGATCTGTCTGTCGCTGGCCGTTTGGTGGTTAGCCTACTTTAAAAAAACAAAAACTTGAATTTCACAAACAAAACGTGTTCCAAATATATTTCTAAATTTACTTCATAAACTAAATAAACGAAAATAAACGTAATCACGTTGCTATTAAAAACAGCAGCTGTGTAATGGGAAAGAGAAAGAAAAAAGTTCCAGTTGGACTCGGGCCAGTATTCTGATGAGCTGTCAGACAAGGTCCGGGCAAGGTTTAAGGAATTTCTGCAACGAATGTTTATTTAATAGCCTATTTAACATTCTTATTTAGGCTATTTTTTATTCGAAATGTATTATTAATTTTAGCGTTTTGTAGGCTGCTTGTTCACTGACGGAAGTGCTCAAATAGGCTAAACAAGCACGTTTGTTAATAATGTTTGAGCCTATTGTTTCAAAATAACACAAAAAAAATTAGGTATAAATATTATTATTCTGCTTCTTCTGTTTGGGCCGTCTTGTTTGAAGTTTTTAAATCCAAATGATGAATGGCAATGCAGTCGACGTGTGTTTGTTGTCCTCTCATGTGTGGCAGCAGCAACTAAAAAAAAAAAAAAAAAAAAAAAAAAAACGGAGGCAGGGGAATAACGGCGAGCTCATTAGTTGTTTCCTAAAAAATAAACATTGTTCACGAGTCCCGCAGCTCGAGTCAGAGTCCAAGTCTTTCGAGGAGTCAAGTCTGAAGTCTCAAACTCGAGTCCCCATCTCTGGACTCAGGTGCACAATAAATAGGCCTACTCTTAATACAGGCTACACTCTCAAAAAGGATGTGTTAATTTTTAACACATTGTTTGTGTTATGTCTATTTTAGCACATTTTATGTTACTTTGTGTTAAATGTGTGTTAAAAACGAAAAAGAAAAAAGAAAATATCCAACACAGTGTATCCAACACAATATGTGTTAAATATCAGCCAATCACATTGCTGCTTGCCTAACTTCATGAGCCATTATTCTACTGAGAGAAGCAAATTTCCTCGTGTTTTCATCGTCAGAACATAACTTTGATGTGTGAAGGTAAGAAATGTTTGTATTTGCCATTATACGTTTTTAAAATGTCTTTTGTGATCGTTTGGAGACGGTCGAGGGGCATTTGGCACATATACGTGGTAAAACTGGCGATGCGAGCTGCTCCTGCGCCTGCGGCACATCACGACGGTGGGAGCTTATTTTCACAAGCTTTATAGTTTCTTTTGTTAAATTAATTGTGAACAGAATCGCTTTTAATTCATCACTGACACGTTGTAGTGCTAATGAGAAAATGCATTCGTTCGTCGCGTCTTTCTCTTTGAAAATGAACAGCTTTGTGGTGACATGTATTGTGCAAATTGCCCTAAGACGCTAACATAATCTCTGATGCTTAAGCTTTTCTTGCCTCTTTAGCTATCGCTATTTCACAATATTCGCTATGTGTAGCCTATAAATAACAAAAGTGTCTTTATTTTACTCTTGCAGCTTTGACTGGAAGACACTCATGAAGTGCTTGTGGCAGTTGACAGAGACAAACGAGAGACATCTCACGACCCTCACCACCACTTGTATGCTGATAAAAATATGTAAATAAAACGATTAATACTTAAGAGGTTGTCAAAATTTTTTTTAATTTAAAGTACAAACTTTATTAACCATTAACAACTTTTCACTCAAGGAACAATTAAAATGTTGAAATGACTGTATTGTGATTGTTTACCTCTCTTTTTTTTAACCTTTTTGAGTTATGTAATTGTTAGTAGCAGGTTTAATAAATTGTGTTTAAACTGTACATTAGTTTGCAGTGTCTTTATTGCATACAAAAATTTGTTAAAAAATAACATACTTGACACATTGTGTATTTATAACACAATAGTGTGTAGAAAACAACAACACATTTTCTGTGTTAGCAGGAATAACACACTGGTTGAGTTAAAACTAACACAAAATGTGTTGTCCTTAGACACAAAGGTGTGTTAAGAAACAACACAGGCTGTGTTATTTTTAACACATCCTTTTTAAGAGTGTACTACGGATCCATTCAGAATCACACCGAATCTAAAACAGCTTTAGCCAGCCTCTATTAAAACATTGCTTTTAAGCCAAATACACACTGAAAATAACAATTCCGGACGTGACTCTCCGTTATCTCTGATTTTGATTCTGATTGAATTCAATTATTTACTGTATCCTGGGACTGAAAGGTTTACAGAACTTTATTTAATATATAAAATTGAATAAGAATTGCATAGCCTAATAAAAGATTTAGCTTTTGCTTTTGATCATTGTGAAACGCTCCTGTTGTGGATCAGGGCTGCGTTCTCCGAAACCACCTTAACGCTACGTCGTTCTTAAATTGTACCTTAAGAAGTACCTTATCGTTAATATGTGTTTTCCGAAACTTTCTTAGTTAAGTATACCTTCTGTAAGTCATACGTTCGTAAGGTTGGTCTGGAGCGCTCTTAGCTATACCTTATCGCTGCTGATGGTTCATACTGCTAGTGGCCACCACTACGCAAAAAGCTTTTTTTACGTCGCAAATTACACATATAAAATTTTACATGAACATTTAATATAAAAATTAAAATTACATTTTTTACTTTACTTTAAAATTTTACACATAAAATACTTTAGTTGTTATCCTACACCCAGTGAATGGAAGTGGCTTCATTAATAAAGTTTCCATACGGTTGTTAGCTTTTTAGATTACTATCTCAAGGCACATCAGCTGGCGAACCATTTGACAGAAAAGGCTTAGGAGTCTATATAAAGAAAGATGAGTTTACACAAACTTTATAGCTATGGCAGCGAGACAGTGAGTACTTGTTTTAAATCAAAGACGGCGCCGTCCGCGGAGCGCAATAGCGTGTAATGCATACGCCAAAGTCCAATTGTGCATGCATATGATACGCCAATCCTTCCCATTAACTTCAATGGAGAGAGGATGTGTACAAATATATATATATGCGCCAAAGTTCAAAATATATATAATCTATATAAAAGATGATGCGTGGTATTTGTACGCATCCTCTCTCCATTGAAGTTAATGGTAAGGATTGGCGTTTCATATGCACGCAAAATTGGACTTTGGCGTATGCATTACACGCTATTGCAAAGTCGTGTTATTTTTACGCAAAATTATGAGAATAGGTTGGCTGGCGGCTCTTCTTTTTTATGCCGTTGCGAGTTTTCTGGAGGTGGTTGGAGATAGATATGGGCTGAGTAAGACCTCAGTGTGGTGATTTACGCCAATAATGTGATACGACTGGTGGGTAATCAGCATACGATGTGGAAAACATTAACACACTTATGGCCGTGAGTCTGTGGGATTGCACACTTCCTAAATTATAAACACATACACATATTTATTTCTGCATGTACATATTTCAGTGAGCCCAGATATATGCAGTTTGTACTATTTCTAAAACGCTTCTTTATAAAAAAAAATAGTTTTCTCAATACTTTACCTATACCGCTGTGAAGGAAAGAGTGCACAATTGATCATCAAGGCATCGATATCAACCGATTCAGCACCTCCACCATGGACAGCACCTGCTAAGGTCGCACTTAAGAAGGTTTACCTTAAGCAACATCCTAAGGTATAGTTCGGAGAACACACGTAGGAAAGGTATACCTGTAGTTAAGGTGTACCTTTTGAGTCTTCGTAGCGCGCTTATCGGAGAACGCAGCCCAAGACGGCAGAAGCGCATCCTCTATGTTTTCCTTTTTTATATGAAGTCAGTTTTCTAGATATTGTGAGAGCACACAAATAAACGAAGACCCTTAACATCTCCGAATAATATATTACTCTTACCTTTATGAGCAAAAATTTAACGAAACGAAATATAATCACTTTGCCATTGCATAAAAAACTGAACTATTTATGTAGGCTATGCTTCGCGGTGCGGCTGCGCTTGTGTGAGTGCGCAAAGTCTCATGTAAAGAGGGGGAGGGGTTTGGAGTGTTTTCTACAGTAGCCTACACATTATACACGTTTATTATATTTACTTTTAATATTTAGTTTTGTCAATGTCCGTGTTAATTTATAAAATAAAATTATTATTCTAAAAAACTCCACTTTTTCTGGTTGGGGGGCCAATGGGGGCGTGCTGTAAATATGTATATATATGGCAACTTTTCATGCACTAATTTGTGTTTCTAAAGCAGTAAATTACTTAATCAAGAGCCATGACTGACATTATTAATTCACCTGCCGTTTTGGCTCCTGAACAAGTGCCCTTTTGTTAAGATTTTTTTTATGCAATAATATAAAAATAAAATATTTATAAAAATATGAATTCGCGACAGCCTGCCCAATCGAACTTTTAATAAAATTAATTAATAATTTAGCTGTAATAGAATGACCCCACCCAGGACGATCCGATCATGTTTATATTATAACTTTCGTGGCTGCTGGTAAGTGGTGTTTTCACCAGATTTAACGTTACTTATTATCATAAGAATGACGTGAAGGAAAGAGATTATGCACGAGTATTTATACTTTTTTTAAATAGTTTGTGCATGTGTAGCCGGCTCTGAAATAGCTGCCGATAATGTTAATGTCGTCATGTAAAAAAAAAAAAAAAAAAAATCGTAAATCTATCATAAAGGAGAGGGCTCCTGCAGGTCCTTAAAAACTCCTTAATTAGGTTGTGTCAAATTTAAGGCCATAAAAAGTTTTATATATGTTAAATAGTATAAGAAAAGATTTAATTATAATTTAGTAGGTCTTACATTTTGTTTTTGGACATTGTGGGGATCAAATCTAAACACACACACAACCAGTTTTTTGGACATTGTGGGAATCAAACGCACTCACTGAAAACCAGTTTTTGGACATTGTGGGGACTGAACTCACACTCATTCTATTTTGTATAAAGCAATTTCAAAGAAGCAAAGTGACTTCAAAACATTTTAAATGTGCATTTTTTAAGTAGTTGGTAAAGATACAATCTACTTCAAAGAGAATAGGAGCTCCAAACAAAAAATAATGCTCCATTATTCATCAATTTAAGAAATTCAAAAGATGTTCTATTTATTACAAAGTAACATTTCATTTATTTGACAAGTCATCTGTAATCTACATTGTTTCTCAAAGTATATTACATTAGGTCAGCAACTCAATAATTCACCTAAAACTCGTTCAGGTCTGTGCTCAAAGGAAACACTAGTTTGAGTGTAAAAAGACAAAATAAAATTCACTATCCCTTCAGAAATCTTAAACAATTCATTAAGTGAAATATCCAAGATTGGGAACACAGTAAGACTCACCAATAACTTTTCTCTGTAGAAGATCAGCATCCTCATATCAGGGATACAGTTGTTTACTAATCATCATTATCATTTGAAACACTTTAGACAATATATAATACAATGTAACTGAATGTACAAATTCATAAAGACCCTTAATGTAACCATGTGACCTAAACACAAGAACATAGTTGGTGTCAAAATTAAAATGCTTTGCAATCTTTTATTTGCAGAGCAGAGGTATGATTTTTAATGGAATACTTAAAAGCTGAGCACTAATTGTTCATATTCTAACTCTGCCTTTCCTGGAACTTTCCAGTTCTGAATAAATTTAACTGTGCATCTCGAGAGCATGTACTTCCTGTTTGCTCCAAGGTATGTTCTTAATGGGACCTTTGGGAAAAAAAAGAAGAAAAAAATCAAGCAAATATCTTGCCATTTCAAAACAAGCACTTGTATGGACCTGTAGTATTAACCACAAGCAGTCGTTTAATATCCTCAAATGAAACATTTATGTCAAGAGAGGACTGAAGGATCATGAAATATAAATTGCTAGTTTTTCTGAAGTCAACAGTGACAGCAGCAGGAAAAGCTACAGCAGGAGTCCGTGTCTCTCTTGCCTGCATTAAGTTTGTACAGACCCCTAAAGAGTGTGCTGCGTTTGCTGGGGGGTGATTGAGAATGTAGTTGACTTGATTAGTTGACTAATAACAAGAACAGCTGAACATCAGTTCACAAATAAAACATATTGTTTGAATTTATTAGATGTAATAGGCCTGGGCAATATAACCAAAATATTATCTTCATATCAGTTGATATTGATATATATTTTTTTGCTCCAAGTGAAAGTTGTAGAAAACAGACTGTTATTTGTGGATTTATACTACTCCATACAGTCAGAACATGACACATACTTAACGCTGTTGAGTTCTTTAAACTTTACACTATTCATTTAACATAAATATTATAGAAAAAAAAGATTTCTTAGTCTCTGCATTTTCTAATGTGTACAATATTATTGACAGTGGTAATGTAATTGTGATAACTGCTGTCAACTTACAGAAATTACAATTAATGTTTATTATTGAGTATGGGTGGGAAATAAAAATCTTTTCACATAAATCTTCTGCCTATTTGAATCGATTCACAAATCGTAAAAATAGTTATTGATATATTAGATATTGACACATTAAAGTGTTATTTATCACAGCAAACAGTGAAAAAGGACTCAATGCAGTGCTGGTGCTGATGGACACACAGAGAGCACAAATGATGATCAGACACATTACAAAAATTCAATTAAATTCATTACAGTACAAAAATGCTAACAACATGCTTATTCTGACTTGTAATATACAAAGAATAATTAGTATTTGGGGTGAAAAAAAAGGAATTTGTCTTTTAATTTGTCATAAGTAGATTTTTGTTGTAAATATGCTTGACAAGATTGTTATACTGAATGACATTTTAGTTGGTGTCTTCTGTAAATTAGGGAAAATGTATGATATTTAATTTTAGTTGAAGAAATAATAATAACAATAATGATAATAAAATCAAGAGCCAATTCGCATAAACCGTTAAGACTGGCTAATGTAATATCAGCATTACAAGATTACTCACTTTCATTTCTCATACCCTTACGAACATTCGAATCAGTACTTGTAATCACAGATGTTGATAAGACCTGTAACAGTCGTAATCACAAAATGATCATACCTCTCTTTCTTTGAACGCTGGGTCTGCTGGAAGTGCACTGTCATCATCTTCACAAACAGTGTGCTGTGGTCACCATACTTTAGACTCTGAAAGCAGAAATAAAGCCTGTCTGATCATTGATACATTTCTGCATAAAGCTGACAATTATTCATTTGGGTTTGTTTTAGTTTTGTTTATTTTTTATTTAAAACTAAAAAAAGTGCTGTTTTTAATACGGCCTCTCAAATAATGGAGGTTAAAGCATAACTGTTTAAAAATACTGTGAATTCCAAACAAGCCAAGTACGTGTCAGTATTTTTAGGCCTTAGTCTCATAAATGAATGCTGTGCCTCAATCTAAAGATTTTTTTTTTTTTTTATACAAATAGTAATGCTGCGTCCCAATTCGCATACTATCCGTCCTAAATAGTATTCGAAAATAGAATTAGTATGTCCCAAATCGTAGTACGTTTAAAAAAGTATGCCAAAGATTCCCGGATGGTCTACTACTTAACTTCGGAATTTGAAGTGCGGATCAATGCACACTCTAATGGCTAATATTGCCCACAAGACATTGCGCGGTGAACGAGGATTGGATTAGAACTACAAACACGCATAAAAAGTGATAAAAAACTACAAACATGGAGGACATGCGCGACCAACGGACAGGTAGAGAAAGGGGTTTGAGTGATAAATAATCAGTGTGTAACCTGATAAATATTTTTAAATGTTATCCGTGTTATATTTCATGTGCAGCAACATTATGAACTTTTATAATGATAGGTTTGGTCGTTAACGTTTAAATGCATAATTATGCAAACACAAGAGCAAAGTTCTCGGCATGAAAGACTCATGAAGGAACGTGCCTCTTCATTTCTCTCTAATACGGTAGTAAATTAAATTAAATGAAATGTAGATAATGTTAACTGTGATGATTGAGAGGGCAGTTTAAACAGTGAAAAAAAATGAGGTTCCTGTGAAAGTTTGTTTAGGCCGTTATAAAATACTAAATAACCTTATATAACTCATACACTACATGGTGCATAGTGCATAAGTACATAGTGAAAAAGTGCAGAGTGTATAGTGCGTCATGCTCATGTTTGCCAAAGTGAACATCTTTACCCTCACCAGACAGCCCTTACATTGCAGTACACACTTCAAAGTATTCAAAAGCTGCTGATGAATAAATAATGAATAAATCATTTACAAATCTTTCTGCGTCCCCTAATCAAAAGTGTAAACTACTCATCAGTTGTAAATGTTTTACAAACCTGCCAGTTCCAGGTTGTGTGGGTATCAGGTGGGTATACACACTGGGCGAAAGACCTTTGGATAATGAGTAAAACATTTACAACTGATGAATTGTTTACACTTTAGATTAGGGGACGCAGAAAGATTTGTAAATGATTTATTCATGATGCGATCTTCAGTAAAGGATAAACATTTAAATGATTGATATTTTAATTATTTTTAAGTGACAAATAATATATTAACTAGTAACGTATTAACCACTTACTAAGGATCTGTTTGATTATTTCATGATATGCTATTTTTTTTTAAGATAAATTAAGACAGATTTGTAAATTGTTAGCCTTTTACTCAATAATCATTTGTAAATGTATAATCATGTTTTGTAAATTATTAGTTCATCATTATCTAATCACTTGTAAATGATTTATAACTTAATCTACAAAACAATTATAAAAATACTAACATATCACTTATTAATCACTTATGAATGCATTGTGATGTTTTGTAAATGATTAGTTCATCATTAACTAATTACTTGTAAATGAATTAGCAAAACATACACAAATTGTTAGCATATCACTTATTAAACATGTATGAATGTTTTGCAAATCATTATTTTATCATTAACTAGCCACTTATAAATGAATTACAACTGAACGTTATTATAAAGTGTTACCAAAAGGATGATAATAATAATAATAACATGCTATGCGAGGTGCAGGATTAGTCACAACCGCATTCAGGAGGACACTAGAGCAATAGAAACAAAAAATGGCATCAAAACACCAGGACGTTTTAGTTGACAGCGCATTTTTAAATAAAAGAGCATAGTCAAGGCTTGTCCAATCTATCATACAGTTAAACAACTAACAATGACTTTAAATGCTTTGTTAGCGAGTGCAGACAGCGCTTTTAGGGTGTGTTTCAGAGCTTGCACAATCACGCCCACGACACTGATGGCAGATCCAGTGGATCTTAAGATGAATGCTAATTATTTCTCCTTCTCCATCTCTGTGGGTGGATTAAACCCATGATGATTATATGTCCCGTGCTGTTCCGTTCATTCAGTGCAGTTGTGAATACGAGAATGCGGTTGTGAATCCTGACAATGTAAAGGTGTCAGTTCGGCTATATACATGCTGGTCTCATGGTTGTATAATAATAAAATGCTCTATTGAACACAACTCTATGAAGTGATGTTGCCATACTAGTCATTACCTTCTACTCTAGGTCTTGTTTTGTGTTAAACATGGCAGAGAAATAGTCTTAAGTATGGATTACTGCAGGCTCACGCAATGGCCATTGCTAAAGATGCGATGCTTCGACACATTCCATGCTAATCAACGTATTTTCATAATCGACAATATCAATGACAACGATGAATTGCTGCAGCTCTAATAAGCACCAGGAAAACAACGAGTGTGCACCTTAGCACAGACGATGGAGTCTCCAATGATCAGAGCGTCGCGTTCTGTCTCAAGAATCCGGGTGGAGATCTTGAAGACCGTAGGCACTGGAAGGGAAGTGGTCCTCGCCCGGGGCCTGGCTTGCGTCTTCCGCTGTTGGTGCACCCAGGGTCCATAGTGTCTCTGTGTCGGAGTGAAGGACATCTGGGTTCACGGGGCCTGTGCAGAGAAACACAAATTTGCTATTAAGACAGTGTGTATGTGCTATTAATAACAGTATATAAACAATAGAAATGTGTGTGAATAGAGTGTAAGCAATGCAGGCAAGATTAGGCAACCGCGCTGGCGATGCCGAAAGGCTATAAGCTAGTAGCAGACTCAGGAAATTAAAAAAAAAAAAATTGTGATATCGGAAGTCCGATAGTTTTTGTTAATAATGGTGTATAATATTGATTTTAAGATTTAAAAATAGACTATAGAGAATTAACTTGGAGTTCCAACTCACAACACGAGTTAGCAACCAAAATTAGCTAGATGCGGTATTGAGTGTGGTTTCTATACGCTTTAATGTGGTTAACATATGTTAAAATGAACAGTCTTACTCGTTCTTTGAGTAATATATACTGAGATGCCCGTGTTTGTTTGTGTAACGAAGCGGGTCGGAAGACTGAGGTGTGGATCCAAATGCTAGCTTTATTGGTGAAGGTAGTCAAACAGGCAGGGTCAGAGACGGCTAACAGGAACAACAAGGGTAATCCGCAAGAATAATCCAATTAACAGGTATGATGGTCATGGCAGACGGCAAGAATCAATAAACATGAATAGCCACCACTGTATCAGAAGTCAGTGACATTGGATTACTGTAGAAGTACTTTAAAACTTTACTTAACTTTTATTTTGCAGTTTTTAATTGTGCAAATGGTTCCTAGGACATGTAGAATATAGACTTACCTTTTGGTGGATAACTTCACTTTATACACCACTGAGGCCTCAATCTGTGATGGCCACAAAGTTCAAACCACAAGACCAAACAATGCCTTCATTCTGGTTAAGGAAAAAGATCATTTGGATCAATCAGATGCTCCAATGCACATCTCAATAGAAAAGAAGATGGAGAAACAGGTAAGAGGTTTATAAACTCATACATTAAAATAATGAACATTTGCATTGATGTGGTGAATGTAATTAAAAACTGGTGCAGTATTTACTTTTTTATTATGTATTTCCATTTAAATAATTTAACACAATTACACAAATAAATATTTTAAAGACATTCTTGCAAATCCTTTAAATTGTAAAATTTAAAAGACATTGTTTTATTCTTTTTCCCAGAAACATTTTCTTGGTTAATTAAACATTACATACACTATCACAAAAACAAACAAAAAAAAGTTTAGGATCAGTAAGATATATATATATATATATATACACTTTTGAAGTTCAATCGTCACATTGATTCATATTCATCCATCATATTCATCCATTCTTGTCATTCCATCCTCAAATGTAAGACCTCTTAAAATATAAATAAGACTTTTATTATATAACATTTAACTATAATAAATACATTTACTTATCTAAACCTAAGAATCTTAGGACCCGCAGAATCTCTGTATTGTAATACTTGTAGAAAAAAATTATAAAAAGTAATAGAAGGAAGTTTAAACCAAATGTAGACTAATAAAGACACAAATAGTAATATAATAAGGAGTTATATATAGTTATATATTTATTATAAATTGTATAGTTATTTTTATTACTTATATTTATTTAGAATACCTCTCTTTTTATTCTTTGTTATTTTTTAACATTTATTATTATTATTATTACACGTTTAAGTAATATTACGTAAATGATTTAATTATTGGGAATTATGTTTATGAGCTTTAGGTTATGTGTGAATGTTAATTATTTTTATTTTATTTTATTTTAAAGTATGGTAATATTAATGGAATAAAAATAACAACAACAACAACAAAACAACAATAATAATAATAATAATAATAATATTCCACACGACGTTAATAGGCTACACGAAAACATCACAACACATTTAAATAATTTCGTAATATAACGCTGTTATTAATTATAAAACACGCCAGGTATTATTATATAAATGTACATACAATTTATCAAAAATAAAATATATAAACTTTGCAATTTCTGTCATAATTTTTTGCTCGCGTGCCAAGCCCGCGAACCCAGGCAGAGGGCATATATAAGCGGGGCCTGTGTGCCCACCGCGCGCACAGGCCGACTCACTTCTGAGGGGACACCTTAAGTACTGCCACTTTTCCTGAGGTAAAGGTCTTTTTACTTAACCGTTGTATTTACATGTAAACTAATTTTAAAATATAAGCCCACTACAAAAGAAAATACTATTTCAAATATTAAGACTGTAAACAATCTAATTACAACATTAATAAGTCTGAGGGAAACCGTTGGAGTTACCTCAGGGTAATAAGAAATTGTCACAAAATTGATGGACTGTCGTTTCCATAAATGTACCACATTTTCTGTTCAAACAAACGTCTTTTTTTCGTCTTTTTGTGCAATCAACCACTAGTCGGCGCCGTACACCATTAAACGCCGTTATAGTTGCCGTTAAATGCCGTTATGTCTGTATGACGTTATTTGCGCTAACGGCCGCACACAAATCCGGCTATCGTTTGATTTGTCTGTCTGTTATGTTAACCTACTAACTTAAATATACTATTAATAATAATACACACACAGGGAAACCCATCACAGCACTGTGTATTTTGTAATATAACGTAATTATTAGTTCTATAACTCAAGGTATCATTATATAAAATGTACACCATTTTTTTCTCAAAAATAAAATACATTAATATGTCTATTTCTGTCACAAATTCTACTCGCGTGCCAAGCCCGCGAAAACAGCCCGACATGCCACTTTTCCTGATGTAAAAGTCTTTTTACTTAACAGTTTTATTTACATGTAAATTAATTTGAAAATACTACTACAAAAGAAATGGCATTTAAAATAAGACAGTAAATAATCAAATATCATTAATAAGGACACAGTCTGAATGGAACGGCTGTTTTTTTTTCAGGGTAATAACTCAATAAATTGTCACAAATTGACGTACTGTCGTTTCCAGTACTGTAAATGTAGCATAGCAAACACTTTTCACACAAAAAAGGTTTTCCGTCTTTTTTTGTGCGCGTGCATCAGGGAGACAGACGGGGAGAGAGAGAGACTGGCCATTCCTAATTTTATAATAGTAATAATAATACAATTAAACAATTAAAGAACTAGAAGCCGTAACTTAGCTCATCAGATGTATTGCACTGCTCTCTGCATTCTTCTCATCTCATAAGGGCATTGTATACCATGAAAATAATTACTCTTCTCTTCTCTGTTTTCAGTGTTGATTACGTCTGCTTTTGGTAAGTGATCAATCTAGCAGCATGCTGCATTTCTGATTTTAGTCAATAATAATCAGTCAATACTGAATACATTTTAATTTGTAAAGACATTTGCTAATAATGCCTTTGTTACTTCTTTTTCTCACTTTGTCAACAGCAGCTACATACAAGGCACTTTTAAGAGCCACATCAGCATCTTTGACTTTGTAAGTACGCTTTGCCTGACAGTATTTGGGAAGATCATGCAGTGAATTAATTAAAGCTGCATCTAACTATTATTTTTATTGTCGACTAATCTATCAATTATTTATTTTTTTTTTGATTGGTCGACTAATCTATCGCTTATTTTTCAATTAATATATTTATTATTTTCTTATCAGTTAATTAATTCTTTATTAAGACTATCAATATATAATAACTTCTGCTATTAATCTTTTAATATTTTATACAAACGTTTTCTTATAATTAATACTTTACAAAAAAATTATAACAACAAAGAGAATAATAACAATAAATAAAGAAAACTAATAAGAAAATAAAAAGAAAGAAAAAGAATTACAATAAATAAATTTAAAAAAAGAAAGCAAGCAAGAAAAAAATAACAAAAAAAGAAAGAAAAGAATTACATGGCAGAGATACAATACATCAATAGAAATGCACATTATGGCTTCATTCACAGTTACTATTTGGAATTTAAAGAAGTTGAGACACTATAAAATAAATAAAAATATTTTATTTATTCAACAGATTAAAACATCTGCTTGAATAGGCCTACATATCTGTATAAATGAACCAACCCGATCTCATGAAAGTTCGTATAAATAGTAAGCCAAATAAAAACAAAAACTCGTGCTACTGATACGCAAAAATGTACTTTGGCGTGTATATGCTACGCGATTGGTACGAATAGGGAGTTTTTGCTTTTTATTTGGCTTAATACCAGGAATATGTATTACAGCTGACATGCCGTTTTTAAACTGCAGCTACAGTGGATCTCAACATGAACGCGAATCATTTCCCCTTCTGCATCTCTATCTTTAACATACTGCAACAAAACGTGAAAAAACTAAGGGTATGAATAATTTTGCAAGGCACTGTAATAATATAAAATTAAATTATATAATTGCTAGTCAAAATAAATTTAAGAAAAATGCATTTAAATAATTTTGCTACAGTTTTTGCGTGGACATGTTAAACATCGAATCAATTTGGGTAATACATTTTTAATTTTGCAACTTATAAAGAATTAAAATATGTTTTTAATTTGGATATTAAAACTAGTGTAGAAAATGGCAAATGTAAATTGTATAATTCAATTTTCATTTTGCACTAAATTTAGCACAAATTTATCGGTAAATGTAAATTTCAATACAGAAATACTTGCCATTTTACATATTACAGTGCTACTTTGCATATTACATTGCAAACTGAATTTTGCTACCCTAAAAACTTCCATAAGAAAAAGCCGTGTAGATGCTATGGGGGAAAAAAAACGTACTGTCACTACAGCAACTGTTTCGCCATCCGCCATGTTTGCAATGTATGGTCCGCCCGGGTATCAAAACTTAAGTCGTAAGCACGACTTGAGAAGCCTTTCACCGATTCTGATACATGATCTGTCAACACAATGGGATATAATATGAATTAAAACGCTTACCTATCTCAGTCTTTAAACGCTTCAGGATATTAACAACGTCCAACAACCGCTACAACCTACTGACGTGTCAAAAGACAAGGCATGTTGGCGGGATCTTCTTCTTCAATAATTTATTGGCGGACGAAACCGCTAGTTTATACTGCCACCTAACGGAATAATTATAAAATCAAAATATGTCCCAATCTTCACAATTCAGTCCAGTACAAAGACATTGATAAGAAAGTAAACAAATGTTATTATTGTTAGTATAATTTATGCAAATATCCCAATAAGGCTATAGTGTATAATAATAAAACTGAAAATGATGTAATTCATAAAAATTAAGTAAAATTTGAATTAATTTCAATTAATCTTACTGTAAGTTATATGATGTCTTATTTATGAGTTGGAAGGTCTCATCAAAAGCATTGTGCTTTGCATTTTTTCCATTTTGTTGCATTTGCATTTTCAGATGTTATTATACATATTCATATTCAGAAATACATTTTAATTTGTACAAATGAAATTGATGTTTTTCTCCTTTGTTTGTTAACAGCAGCTGAATAACCCCCAAAAAAGACTCTTGTAAGAGCCATCCAAACTGGTGCATCCTAGCTTTGTAAGTATATAATATATATATATTAGTATTTTGAAAACAGACTGACAGAAACTGGTCCAGAAAGACAATGATAAAAGCTTAGAAGTTTCCCCAACTGAAAGATTTTGCATCAATTCCTACATGCATAATGTGACAGTCCGATGTGACTTTCTTTTATGGATCACAAAATGTAAAATTCTTAATGTATGACAATAAAGCAGTGGTGGGATGCAGTACACAAATCAAGTATTTGAGAAATCATACAGATTCACAAATCAAATATTAGTCCAGTAAAATAAAGTATTTATTTTCCCTTTTAAGTGCAAAAGAACTTGATTTAGAAACTTAATGTGATTTTAAGTAATAAAAGTAACAAGTACTGATTGATGAATGTTTATTTTCTTTCTGATATTGTATTTCAAAGTAGTTTTATATAGTTATCATATGACAATATTTTGTCATCTTTAATGAAGTACTAACATCTGATGTATACAGAGTACAATATTGCCTGTCCGCCATTTTAAATTATTGCCCATTTAAGTAATCAATGGCTTCCGACAACATAGACTAACTACCCAACTAATCTATGCAAGCCCTACCATAAATATCTATATGCATGTTTAATATATATTTATTTTTATACTCTTATCTTAGCTACATTGATATAACTTTAGCAATAAAGCAACTTTATTACCATTCATATTTTTGGGTTAACTATTCCTTTAAGAAACCTCCATAAAATTGCATATTGTTAGCAATTAAATTAAATAGGCAGATTTAAAATCAACAAAAACTATTTATATTTATTGACAATATAACTTACTGTTCTTATTTTTATCTTTCAGGAACATTTCCAAAGAAACAATATCTAAAAGAAACAAGTAATAATTAAAAACACAACACTTCACAAAACATCACTTTAACATTAACACTATTTAGCTTGTATAGAAACAATATACCTGTAAATATAGATCTGTATATAGCCTAATACATGTACAAAGTACTGACAATAACACACACATTTTATAATGTCATACTGGACTAAAAGGAGAAAGACTTTAGCCAGCGTACAACAGATAGAAAAGCAGATTTTGGATGAATACAAAATACAAACTGAAAACACTGAAGAATCTGCTCATGGTCACAAGAGTCAAAACTCTGAAACTAGTGATCTCTCTTCTTTTTGTAGTATAGTTTCCTCTCCTGTACCCCAACATGACAACTCTTTTGATCTAGAAAAGAACACTGATGCTGATTTTTCATTTGAATCTGAAACTCTTTCTGATCCTGGCAGTATCTCTGATACAGACCAACCAAATGCAGAATCTGACAGTAGTAGCAACAATTCGCTTAATCGGTTGCAAAAAAAACTGCAAACATGGGCAGCATCTTTTTGCATTCCTCTAGTAGCTCTAACAGCACTACTGGCAATCTTAAGATCAGAATTTCCTGATTTGCCCAAGGACGCAAGGACCCTTCTTGGTACACAGACAAAGGTACCCGTAACAAACACCTGCAATGGTGAATATTACCATTTTGGCCTGGCAAATGGCTTGCAAAGCATATTAGGCCGTATCTCCAGTCTCCCTAAAACTTTAACAACTCTTGCTGTGCAGTTTAGTATTGATGGCATTCCCCTGTTTAAAAGCTCCAGAACACAGTTCTGGCCGATTCTCGCAACAGTTGACTGCGACAAAACAAGATCTCCATTCATAATTGGTTTGTTTTGTGGCAAAACCAAACCAAGCTCAGTCTGGGAGTACTAGAGAGATCTCATTGTGGAATTGAAAGTGGTTCTGCATGAAGGCATTGTGAAAAACGGTACTCAGTTTAAAGTTGTTGTGTCCTCCTTTATTTGCGATGCCCCTGCACGAGCATTTGTCAAAAATGTAAAGTCTCACAATGGCTATTTTGGTTGTGACAAATGTTCACAGTCTGGTGTATGGTCCAACAAAATGACTTATCCTGAAACAGATGCTCCTCTACGTACCGACATGGATTACCAAATGATGAAAAATGAAGAACATCATCTGGGTAACAGATTAAGCCCCTTGACCGGACTGGTAAAAATGGTAACCCAGTTCCCGGTAGATTATATGCACACCTGCTGTCTCGGAGTAACAAGAAAATTAATCCAAATGTGGATGAAAGGGAAGCAGCTCAGGATAAGGATGCCATCACAGAATATAGTAGGGATTTCAGACAGACTTGTTGCTCTCTGTTCTTTCATACCCAAAGAATTTGCCAGGAAGCCTCGTTCTTTGATAGAGGTGGACAGATGGAAGGCCACAGAGTTTCGCCAGTTCATGGTATATACTGGTCCCGTGGTTTTAAGAGGATTTGTCGAAAGCGAAATTTACGACAATTTCCTTCTCTTCTCTGTTGGCATGTTTCTGCTGCTCAGTCCTGGCCTCTCTGCTTCAATGATTGAATTTGCCAACAAGACTCTTTTGTCATTTGTTAGTCATTACAGCAGACTGTATGGCTCAGACGAAGTTGTTTACAATGTCCACCAGGTCATCCATCTCGCAGAGGAGTATAAAGCATTTGGCCCTCTTGATAATATATCTGCATTTCCTTATGAGAATTATCTGGGAGGACTGAAACAATTGATTAGAAAGCCTGAACGTCCTTTACAGCAGGTTGTCAAAAGACTTTCTGAAATGCCTCCAAAGGAATCTCACCAATCAAATGAAGATTTACTTCTCTCATCAAGTTCGAAAGAGCTTAAGAAGGTGCATTTCTCTGATTGTGTTTTGTCACCTAAACAAGGTGACAACTGCATTAAAACCGACACAGACATTGCTGTAATTAAGGACATAATTCAACAGAATAAAAGTGTGCATTTAGTGTGTCAGAAGTTCCGAAAAACTGAATCGTTTTACACTTACCCATGCGACTCCTCTGTAATTGGTTGTCACAGAGTCTCTGTCTTGCAAGAAAAGACCGAATTGGTACCTTTGTCCAGTGTGAAACAAAAATATGTCCTTCTTCCTGACAATGAAAATGGGTTTTTCGCAATACCACTCCTCCACTGTAAATAGACAGCAAAGTCAGAATTTGTTCAGCACAGTAAGCATATATTGTGGTTGTAGTATCAGGCTTTTGGAGATTTTTTTATTTATTTAATTTAAATAAACGTAAAATATTGAAAAAATCTGAAATAATTTGTTTAAAATTTGTAAGGTTTGTTTACCCAAAAATTTTAATTCTATCATCGCTCCAAATCCATCTTAGAAATACATATTAAGATTATTTATTAATGAAATCTGAGACATTTCAGTCCCTCCGTTGACAGTCCAACCAGCAAAAACCTTCTTGATCCAAAAATGTCATCGTAACACTGGAAAATGAATCCATATGGATCAAAAGGTTTAGTCTAAGTCGTCTAAAGTGACACAGTCACACAAAACTGATTTACGATTTAATTCATTGCATATATAAGTTAACAAACAAGATTTGTTCTAGTGTGTTTGAATTTACTTTTACAGAATTGAAAGACTCAATTCTGTAAAAGTAAATTCAAACACACTAGAACAAATCTGTTATATAAATCTATATATATATATATATTCTTTTTTTCAGAGGCCTGATGCTACACCCACCTTTCCTGTTACTTTCATAAACTGACATTACATACAAATTAATACATTCATACTTGACCCCACAGTGGTTAGAATGGGTATGGGAGCTGAACACGCAGCAACCCAACTAATTACAACTGGGGTCAACATTTACAGTATACACGCATTCATATATACACACATAAGGTGAAAATAAGATGACTTCTGCTGACAAACTTTTATCTTTTCTAGAAAATAATGGATCATGGTTATGCATTGATAGAATTCCCTGACAGAGGTACAGATATTGTTCCAAGTAATTGGCTTTTTGAACAGAAGTGCTATTGGCCAAACTATAATCCAGCTAAATTAAAGACTGCAATAAAGAAAAAAGAGCCTATACAGGAAAACTGGAAACTATTCGAGCCTGTTCGACTCCTTAAAAAGTGTGGTAAGAATTGGGGCAAATAATAAAATTTTATTATGTCCACGCTCTGATTACTATACATGCTTTGCTGACGATTTGTATCTATTATCTATATCTTTTTTATTAGAAACCCTAGAGAAAGCACAAAAATTGCTGAAACAGTATGTGGATCCAGATCTCCATACGTCAGAAATAACTTCTGATGAAGAGGGCCACGATAAAAAAATAAAAAGGAAGAAAAGGTTAACTTAATGATAAATAACCAAAGAATTGTGCAAGTGTTGTCCTATTGATAAGTAATATAAGTGTTTCACTTTACAGGCCTAATCCACGTTTTGTGGATTTTACGCAGAACGATTCTGACTTGGATATGGCACCAAAAAAATCGAGGCTCCCAGCTGCCCCAATAATTGATTTTACAGGTAATCACGCTGACCAATTAAACTGTTTTTGTGGGTGCTTTTCAGAAACAGCTCTTTATGTCCCTGGAATTTGAGGCAATTCAAAAGTTTGCTGGATTTATTCTGAAAATTTCATAAAATGGTCAAGAAAATCAAACTTTCCTTGACATTTAAATAATTTATATTATGATTATTAGTATTCATTTTGTTCAATAATTCTGTTTAATAACCGTTTAATGTTATTATGATAATAGTAGCATTAATAGTAGCATATAAGTAACAGTATAAATAATAATAATATTGCTGTTTCAGTCACATCTGCTCATTCTGACTTTTTTTTTTTTAGATTTGAATGTTGCGCCAAATCAGGCACCAGGACAGAAAACATCAGACTGTCATGGTAAAACTTTACTTTTGTCCACTCAGTAATCCTGTTTGTAATTTCTGAATACGCTAAACCAGGGGTGCCCAAACTCGGTCCTAGAAGGATGACTCAACACACCTGCCTAGAAGTTTCTAGTATGCCTAGTAAGAGCTTTATTAACTGGTTCAGCTGTGTCTAATTGGGGTTGGAGCTAAACCTCCAGGACTGAGTATTGGGCACCCCTGTTCTAAACTATTCCCCATTTAAGGTAAAATCTGTGTGTCTGACTTTACTTGCTTTCTGACATCTTAACCATAATTTTTGTAAAACATTGTTACTCATAAATATTTATTTAGAAATTGGTAAATGTGCAAAATCAGTATAGCATTACTGACAGAAATCACTTTATTTATTATTACTATTATTATTTAGATGTATTTAAAATATTTGTTACAGTTGGGTTAATAATGTTATATTTTTTTATTTAAAATGTAGAATATTGCATACAGAAATACAAAATGTTTATAAAAAATTGTATAGATAAAACTAAAACAGCTAGTAGGTGGCGACTAGTCACTATCATATGGTATAAATATGAAAAGCAAAATCTCATACAGGGATCCATAGATTTGCGGTCATTTTTATTGTAGTTGGAATTTTCCGAACCAGCACGTGCTCGACGCTACTTTATGGCAACGTCAGGCTTGCTTACTTGTAATATGGAGGGCAGTTAAGTTATGTATTTTAAAAGAGGTGTAATCTTAAAGCAGCGACAAACAATGCCAAAGTTTAGAGTAAGGACTATCATTACCTGGCTGTCCCTTTGAAGCTGCTCCACTCGATTTCAATGGTTGCTGTGACGAATGATGTGGATGAAGAGAAGCGGAAGGGGCTAGTCTTTCGCAGAATTAGAACTTAAATTCCGTTTTAGGACACTCACATAATTTAAAATTGATGGCACGGGCAAAAAAATAAAAATTACAATATAAAATTTAAATTTAATGAAGAAAAAAATCTACCTTTTTTAATGCGGCAAAACTGATCCCTTTGTTATTGTTACACGCAAGTGATTGAATTAAAGGTACATAATTTCATTACTTAAAGCTCTTCTTTACAATAAGCGTGTCTCTTCTGAATTGCAATAAAATAATGTTTACTTAAAATAGGCTACTAGCAATAAATCAGCAACAGATAAAGGAGCAACACACTATACATCACACTATACTTTGCTATTGCTGATTATGCAACATTACACTGTAAAACATTGCCAGTAATTTAGAGGAATAACGAGTATTATTTTACAATAAATTACTGTAGTCAGAAATTTATTGTGAAATCAGAATGAGCTTTATTGCCAGGTATGTTTACACATACTAGGAATTTGTTTTAGTGACAGCAGCTCCACAGTGCAACAGAGTGACAGTGACAAGACATAGATTATAAAAAAAATACAATAAACAAGTACACAAGACAAAGTGCAAAAACACAATATACAGAGTATGCCATTACTATGTACAGGTATATTAGGTGCAAATTTGGATGTAAGTAGGTATTAATAAATACTGAATAGATTAATAAAGTGTATAATAGTGCTGCATGTTCCACATTTACTGACAAGTGTTCATGAGATTGCCTGGGAAAAAAAAAACTGTTCTGTGTCTGGTCGTCTTGGTGCTCAGTGCTCTGTAGCGCCGACCAAATGGCGACCAAATAAATGCATTATGGGTAATTCTCTTACAAATGACTTTGAATGAACGGCAGAATAATTCTAACATCACAATAATTCACAGTTTTTATTTTAATGTGAAATCATATTATTAAATTGTCTTTAGAAATTTAGTTGTTTACTACTGTAATTGTTTTGAAGCCACCATAGTGATTATTATTTGTTTGTAATCTAGGACCTAATGTATTCATATTCAAATTTCTGATCTAGTCATGTCAAAAGTGTGACGAATGAAAAAAATTGTCAAAATAATGACAAGCTAGAATATGAAATAAGCTAATTGTCTGGCTTTAAGTTAGTCAATCTATTCTTAACATGTATATGAAGATTTCATTTTAGCGTTATTTATAGTTCAGTTGAAAAGTCTATATATACCTTGCAGAATTTGCAAAATTATAATTATTAAAATTATTTTATTAAAATAAGAGGGAGCATACAAAATGCATGTTATTTTTCATTTACTACTGATGTGAATATATACAATATTTTACATAAAATATGTTTACTTTAGCTGGATTTATAAAAATGACCCTGGCCAAAAGTTTAAATACGCTTAATTCTTAATACTGTGTTATCTGAATGATCCAAAGCTGTGTTTTTTTTTTTTTTTTTTTTTTTTTCTCACTGATAGTTGTTCATTGTTTGTCCTGAACAGTTAAACTGCCCACTGTTCTTCAGAAAAATCCTTTAGGTCCAACAAATTCATGTTTGTTTGTTTAAGCATTTTTGGTGTATTTGAGATTCATCTTTTCACACTTAGGACAACCGCAGGACTCATGTGCAACCATTACAGAAGGTCCAAACACTCACTAATGCTCTAGTCTAGAAGGAAACGCGTTGCATTTAGAGCTGGGAGTGAAAATGTTTGGAATTTGAATTATATTTTGTCTTGGGAACATGTACGTATCTTCTGTAGCTTCGGAAGTTCAAAAGTTTAGCTTTAAAGCTTTTATAATAGTTGCAGTCACTCAGTTGTCCTCAGTGTGAAAAGATGGATCTCAAAATCACACAGAAATTGTTGAAAATGGTTCAAATACACAAAAATGCTAAAAAAAAAAAAATACATTTGTGGGACCTGAAGGATTTTTCTGAACAGGAAGTTAACAATTGACTAATGAACGACTATCACTAAGAAAAAAAAAATCTTGTGGATCATTTAGGTTGCAACACAATATTAAGAATCAAGTGTATGTAAACTTTTGAACGGGGACATTTTTAAAAATTTATTATTTTCTCTTGTGGACTATATGTAAATATTTTTATGTAAAATATCTGGTCAGCACTAAGTAACACAAAAACATGCATTTTGTTTGATCCCTTTTTTTGGTAAAATTTTGCAGATTCTGCAAGGTGTGTGTAAACTTATGACATCAACTGTAAACTTTACATTTTAATTAATAATGTATTTCATATTCGTAACATACAAACTGTTTGTGGATGGATCTTTCACAATAGGGAAGCCATTGCTGAAATACCTTTGAAAGACGACATCAGTATTTAACATAACAAAACAAAACAAGTTCAATAGCACAAATAAGACATTCCAGAGAGTGCAGTTAGTTACAAGAGAAGTCACACTGTGAAATTACTATAAAGTAATGCAATTATTAACCTGGAATATACTGTAATTTCAGAAAAAATATTTAACAGTGTATATCAGATTTACTGTACAGTACTGATCTGTCAGGGGTTAATTTAGGCCTATGCATGTTTTTATTAAGAGCGTGGTATCTCTTAGAGAAAAACAATTAGAGTAGATAAAAATAATTACAGATTGTAAATATCAAATAAACTTTAAATTTGAGTCTTAAAAAGTATGACATTTTGAAATGGAAAATATGTAGGAACACTGCTGTTAATTTAACTTGTTCATATTATCACAGAAAGTCACATGAACTTTGACCCAAGTCCAGCTGTCTCAAGCCACACTTCACTTGGTATGTTTCAATGTTTTTGAAAAAAAAAAAAAATCTTTTTTATATGTATATATATATATATATATATATATATATATATATATATATATATATATATATATATGTGTGTCTTTTTTACAGTAAGCTGAATTGTACCACTTCAAACTCCACAAATCCTGTAATATCCTAGTTGAGCTTATGAAATCTAAAGATCTTTAGACAAGATTTAGAAAATATAATTGTGGTAAAATTTATATAAGAATTCTTAGTCTTGCTCTTCCACCTTAACTATCTGTGTCTGTGCTTGTTCAATGTAGTACAGTAGCTAAAATGTTCAAACAGTCTATATGTAAAAAAAAAAAAAAAAAAAAACAGCAAAAAGTCTCACACAAAATTGTTAAGGATTCTTTCACATTTTTTTCTCTTAATGGTTTTTCTCATATACTTTTTTAGAGAGACAAATGAACACCTACCACACCTCCAGTCCAACTGTTTCGGACATCACTTCAGCTGGTAGCTTTTTAAAATTATGTCTATTAAACACCTATTGTACTTATCTTACACGTGCATTTTATGTTTAGAAATAATCTGCATATTTTCCTCAGTAAATCCAAACAGAGTACTGCAGGTCATGAACCATGGTGCAAACAAGGGTGAAAATCACATAGTACACCAGGACTCAGGCTACGAAGCACACCAGGCCACACACCATGGGGCACACCAGGACACGTACCTTGAAGCACATCAGGACACCCACCATGAAGCACACCAGGACACAGGTTATAGAGCACACCAAGAAACACCCCACGGAACACATCAGGACACAGGCTACAGAGCACACCAGTATACACACTATAGAGCACACCAGGACACACGCTACGGAGCACACCAGGGAACAATGAATGAACTGGTCAATGGTAACTATCAAAGCAGTTTTTAATATTTTTAATACAGTTTTTTATTTTTTATTGGACCATGAAGTTTCCTTTAAAATCTAGATAATATAGACCAGTGGTTCCCAACCACATTCCTGGAGGCCGCCCAACACTGCATGTTTTCCATGTCTCCTTAATCAAATACATCTGATTCAGGTCATTAGTAGAAACTCCAAGACTCGAAATGGGTGTGTCAGACAAAAGGAGAGATACAAAATATGCAGTGTTTGGGGGGCCTCCAGGATCGTTGTTGGAAACCACCAATCTAGACTATACCTTTATGTTAATCTCATAGCAATTCTTCATTTTGAATAGTTTTTTTTTTTTTTTTTAGGTGGAACTTAAACACGCTTTAAATACTTAAGTAATTAATCTTGACTATCTATAGCAGGAATCACCAAACTCGGTCCTGGAGGGCCGGTGTCCTGCAGAGTTTAACTCCAACTTGCCTCCAAGTTTCAAGTATACATATTAAGACCTTGATTAGTGGGTTCAGGTGTGTTTGATTAGGGTTGGAGCTAAACTCTGTAGGACACCAGCCCTCCAGGACCGAGTGTGGTGACCCCTGATCTATAGGATAAATCCATCCTATAGCTTCCCCTGCTGGTATTTACTAATGTTACTTGTTTACATTTTTTAAGAAAGATACATAAACCGCACCTCCACTCCAACTGTCCCAAGCCTCTTTTCAGATGGTATGTTTTTCTGCTAACATTTAAAGATTAACTGTTTTACAGATAAGTTTCTGTAAAACAAACTAATGTAATGTTTTCTTCAGAAAATCCACGTAGATCACATCAAGGAGGACAAGAAGCACAGAGTGATCATACCAATGGTTATAATCCAAAACAATTCTTCTTCACATTTTAATTTAAACTATAAACCACTTAGTTACTGCTAATGGCTGCCATTAATGAGTTCAATGGCTTTTGAGTTTATCTCCGTTAAAATGTTTATTTTTTTAACTTTCTTTTCAGAATTGTCTCCTTTTAAGCGGAGCATTCTTAAAGTTCTAATGGAAATAAAAACTGAGCTTAAAGAACAGAGAGCAATACTGCAAAAATTACAGGGGGCGCCTTCACCTGTCCCAAATGACACTGAATGCAGCTTGCCTTTACCACTGGTGTCACTGGAAGATTTTGATGCTCTTGAGAGGTTGCTGGAAGATGATGTTGAAAAAAACAGATTGGTAAGTTTCAATGTGGCCAGTTTTAGGTCCCCCTTATGACACCAAACAGTGCCAACCAGCATCTAAGAATACTATTCTAGGATACTATTTGCATTACAAATGTACAGAGTGGTTTCTCTAGTTACTCTTGACCAGGGATAGGCAATGCTGGTCCGGGAGTGCTGGTGTCTTGCAAAGTTTAGCTCCAACCTCCAACACACCTGAATAAGGTCTTCAGAATTACCAGTGCTACAAGCAGGTACGTCAGAGTTGGAGCTAAACTCAGCAGGACATTGGTACTCCAGGACCGACATTGCTTATTCCTGCTCTGGATTTTTTCAGTTTGGACTAGTCAACTAGTCATCTCTCATGATTTCTAACATCTATAAATGTCTTTTAAAAAAATAAATTCTAGAATGATATTTGTGAAAATAACAGGACATCAGCAGTAACAGAAATACTCAAACCAGCCCACCAGCAATCATTAATGTTTTCAAAAAACATAAATGCACAAAAAGTCTAGTCAGCATATGGAAACACTTCAAAAAGTCAACAGAGATAGATCAAAACTGTTTCTGGTCAGGCAACCTCTCAAATATCACTATTTTTAAAAAAGTTAACAATGTTTGTCTGGTTTTATGTGAATTTATATATTTATGTGAATACTGCTTTCTATTTTATTAGATCTGCCAGCTATCACTTCTGGGCGGACAAAAATTAGAGGACACTGTGCGAAGAATGCTAAGTAACATTTTCACAAACAGACTTGCGTCATTTTTCAACTGGGCTGGACGTGGACAGAAGAGGAGTTTTGAGACCTCCAATCTTCAGAAAACAATGTTCCGTAAGTAATAGATTAGCACCTGATTCACTAAAAGTGCTTTTCACATTATATTTTTTTTAAAGGTTTTGTCTATTTTGTCATTTTTCCTATCCTGCAGACTTTAATTACAATCCTGGGCCCGTATTCACAAAACATCTTAAGGCTAAAAGTAGCTCCTTACTTGATGATGTAGGAGAAAATCTTAAAAATAATGGGTGTTTCAGTCCTAAATTTAGAACTCCTAAATGTTTGCCCTAAGAGTATTTCAGAAAGCATTTTAGCACTAAAACAAGCTCCTAAACCTGTGAAATGTTAGGAGCATTGAAGAGGACTCCTAACTCAAGACCAAATCCCAAACTTTCGAAAATTGGCTATTGCCAGTAATCTGCCTCAGAAGATGTTTTGTGAATATGTATACATTTTGGCATGTGTTGTTTTGTTCTTGAAATAACTGTCATGCATGATAAATAACTGTTTAGGTGCAATTTACTTTATTTTTGGGAATCAAATTTTTTTTGCTGCACATTTGGAGTATCAGGTTTTGGGAAAAAAATCTCAAAATTAGACAGGTGTGAAAAAGATACTATAATTCACAAAATAGTGTAATAATGTCCCCTGAATGTTAGTTTTTGTTCCTTATTGTTTCAGGTGCATTGCGAAATACACCACAATGCAAAGAGGCATCCAAGCAAGCGTTTTCAGAAGCTGTAAAAAAATGGTTGCGTTACGCTCCAGACCGAGAGGGTGGCAGTGGCAGATCATCAGTTCTTTAATTGTTCCTGAAATCTCTGAAATTTTGTGTTTTAATCTGTTTTGTTTTGTCGATTTGATGGTTTAATTTTGCTAAAGTAACTTATAGATGTTCAATGGAAAATTGTAAATCCCAGTTTAGGAATCTATAATAACTAACAAATATTTCTCATAATTCATATAAAAAAATAAAATAAAAAAAAGATAAATTGTACATAATTTGAGATGTAAATCTAAGTGTAAGATAGTATATCTGTTGATGGAAATAATTTTGAAAATATTATATGTGTAATATTGCAGAATATATGATATGTACAAAATTACCTAAATTGCTCTTGAAGTAAAATTCCAGCTAGCTTTTACGTGTATTGCCATCTTATTGAGCTCTTTTGGCTTTCTTTACTGAAAGTGATTTAAACATTTTAAAATCATTACCCTCAGGTTGTTTCCGTGAAACACCTGTAGGTTAAATAATCAGCTAAGTAAGGTAGGCTATAAATATAACGTTAACATGTTCGTAGTTATATTAATTTATTGAACTATTATTACAACAGGATATTGTGGTCATTAATATATTTTATTTTATTTCTATAGGTCAGCTTTGAGGTGTTTGCCAATGAGACCGAGACCATGCAGTGTAGTGTTCTGCTTAAATGTATGTATATTTTTACTGCTAAATACTTTTTACTTATAAATGCTAAACATGCTTCAGGGGTTCAACAATTAATCATGCAAGTTATGTTACACAGAAATCTGGCAAACTTACTTTATTGAACACACTCTTAGCCTCTAAAATGTTTACTTTATGTCCCTAATACAATATCATTTGTAGTGGTAAGAGTATCATTAGAGTTCTTAGTTATGTCCATGCTTTTGTTACCAGATGGAATATGATCCGTAGTGTTTGCTGCTGTGATTTATCAGGACAAGACCTTGATGCCATCCACACTTGGTAGCCTACATGAAGATGGTGAGTTTTACAACAGATGCCCCAGTCACAAATCAAGAGACACAGATCCTTTGACTTGACTGAGAAAATTCAGATGTTTTTTTTTTCTTCCTATTCTCTATTCTATGTTCATTTAAATGCCAACAACTTATGATCTGACTTGGTTCACACACCCTAAATGTAGCAAAATCTTTGCAAGCACTACATTTGGCAACATAGTTATGTTTTTTTAAAGTTACATTATTTTCCAACCTTTGTATACTACTACTACTACTAACTAGTATTATTATTATTATTAATATATATATTTATATATAATAATGTGATATTTTAAAAAGTGCTATAGTGACTTTATTAAATGTCCCATTATGAAATTACAGTTACTCTGCTATTGATATACTTTTAGGGAGGAACTTGTCAAGAAATCTACTTCACAGCACATCACTTTTCTAATTAGTTAAAATAAAATTAAACTTAGATTGATAATTTGTAATACCAGACACAAGATGTGATACTTTATATTGCAGGGTGCCCAGTCCAGTTCCTAGAGATCTACATTCCTGCAAAGTTCAGTAGCAGTTGAAAATTACAGATGGTTGTTGGATAAGGGGTTGGATCACAATTCTGCAAGTAGGTGGATCTCCATGAATGGACAGTCATGTTATATTAATTATGTATGATAGATTTTGAACTGCAGTGTTTTTATTGCAGATTTTCTGGGATTCCAGTTGAATACATCAGTACACACCAGATGTTGGCCTAGACAGATTTACCTACAGTACACCACACCGACCTCTCTGCTTTTGCATAGATGCTGACTACTAACATGTTCTATGAAGGTATTATTATAACAAAACTGAACACCTGTGACAGTGGAATTTGTAGTTGTAAGGAATAGTCACACATGCATATCACTAAATTTGAAGCCATAGAGACACTTTCTCACAAACATAACACAACAGTTATACCATTTCTAATTCTCAGGTGCACAGATCCTATTCTACAATTCACAAATTAATTAAACTATATGCTCACAGTTAGGCTAGAATTACTGCAGTGAATGAAGGGCAAAACACTCACACACTCGATTAAAAAATCTCAAGTCATTAACAAATTTTGCACATTTGCATATACAGTTGTAGTCAGAATGATTGGCACCCTTGGTATATATGAAGGCTGTGAAAATAAAACTGCATTGTTAATCCTTTTTGATAAAAATCAAGGGAGGAGGCGGTTTCATTAGGAAATAAATGACGAGATCTTTGGAGTCTTTGGCCACTCAAACTATCCTTCTCACCTTGCATTAAGATAATACAGACACACATAATAAGAATAAAGAATAAAAAATAAATATTGAGACTTTTTATCTCACAATTCTGACTTTTTTTTTCAGAATTGCAAGATAAAAACTCGGAATTCTGACTTTTTTTCCTCAGAATTCTAATATATACATACATAATT
>NC_133364.1:49996698-50071480 GCF_049309525.1 Garra rufa
AGACATTATAATTACGCTTTGAATAAATTTATTATATATAATTGATATATTTTAATTAATTAATAAGTGTATTATAATGAATAAAAATGTATGGGCAATACATTATAAAAACGTTGTCACGAAACGTGTAGGAAAGCAAAAAATAACGTCTTCAATAAAAAGTCTTCAATAAATCCTCAGGCAGAGTAACAATAGACAGGAATGGCGGGAGAAGACGCGCACACAACGAAGGAACATAGGTGTAACGCTTGTAGCCGGACAAAGAAACAAGGAAATCAAACAAACTTATAAAGGGGAGATAATTACAACAACAGGTGGAGGGGATCACACTAATGAGCAGGAAGACCAAAAAAGGGCATGGGAGAAACCAAACAGACAGTCCAATGGGGGAAACACTGGGAAAAACCAAGACAAACAGTCCAAGGGCGTGACATACACTTTGTATACATTTATCATATATTATTCATGTATTTTAAATAATCAACAAGTGTATTTTTTTTTTGTAATAAAAATATGTGGGAAATACATTATAAATACGCCTTGCATACATTTGTTATATATTTATGTATTTTAAATAATCAACAAGTGTATTTTTTATTGATAAAAATATCTGGGCAATACATTATAAATACGCTTTGTATACATTTGTTATATATTATTCATGTATTTTAAATAATCAGTAAGTTTATTTTTTATGTATAATTAGTATATTTAAAGGTTTATGAAATATGTTTCAATCCTATTAGAAGTGGTAACAAAATACATTTTTTGGAAATGCTGAGATAGTATGTTAAAAGCACATTTTAGTTCATCTTCATGGTGTCTCAAAATAGCACAGTTGAGTACACTTAGATGATCTTAAGTTTATCTTAACATATACTTAAGAATAACTTTTAGTATATAGAGTACAAAATTAGTGGCCGAAAATAGAGCACTTTAAGTACATTAGGGAAGTGCACTAAGTGTACTTAAATTGTATTTTAGCACACTTTTTTCACACTTTGTATATTCTTTTAATATATTATTGCTATACTTTAAATTAGTCATAAATATATTTATAAATGTTTAAAAGTAGGGTTCAAGTGTATTTCTAGTTGTAACTAAATATATTTTTTTAAATACAGATATAGTATGTTAAAAGCACATTTTAGTTCAATTTCATGGTGTCTCAAAATAGCACAGTTGAGTACACTTAGATGGTATTAAGTTTATCTTAACATATACTTAATACTATTTTTTAGTACAATAAGTACAAAATTAGTGTGCGAAAATAGAGCACTTTAAGTACATTAGGGAAGTGCACTAAGTGTACTTAAATTGAATTTTAGCACACTTTTTTCACACTTTGTATATTCTTTTAATATATTATTGCTATACTTTAAATTAGTCATAAATATATTTATAAATGTTCAAAAGTAGGGTTCAAGTGTATTTCTAGTTGTAACTAAATATATTTTTTTAAATACAGATATAGTATGTTAAAAGCACATTTTAGTTCAATTTCATGGTGTCTCAAAATAGCACAGTTGAGTACACTTAGATGGTATTAAGTTTATCTTAACATATACTTAATACTATTTTTTAGTACAATAAGTACAAAATTAGTGTGCGAAAATAGAGTACTTTTAGTACATTACTGAAAAGTGTACTAAGTATACTTAAATAAAGTGTATTTTAGTGCACTTTTTTTTAACCTGGGAGAATTACCACACTCAAAATCAGTTTAAGTGTTAGTGCTAATAATGCATTCATATTAAGTGTACTTAAGTACAACTTTTGGGAAAATGTACTTCTACTACAATACATTACTAATAGATTTTTAATAAAATAAATTTAATGTAAACTTAAAATTACCACACTCAAAATCAATTTAAGTGTTAGTGATAATAATGCATTCATATTAAGTGTACTTAAGTACAACTTTTGGGAAAATGTACTTCTACTACAGTACATTACTAATAGATTTTTAATAAAATCAATTTAATGTAAACTTAAAATTACCACACTCAAAATCAATTTAAGTGTTAGTGATAATAATGCATTCATATTAAGTGTACTTAAGTACAACTTTTGGGAAAATGTACTTCTACTACAATACATTACTAATAGATTTTTAATAAAATAAATTTAATGTAAACTTAAAATTACCACACTCAAAATCAATTTAAGTGTTAGTGATAATAATGCATTCATATTAAGTGTACTTAAGTACAACTTTTGGGAAAATGTACTTCTACTACAGTACATTACTAATAGATTTTTAATAAAATCAATTTAATGTAAACTTAAAATTACCACACTCAAAATCAATTTAAGTGTTAGTGATAATAATGCATTCACATTAAGTGTACTTAAGTACAACTTTTGGGAAAATGTACTTCTACTACAGTACATTATTAATAGATTTTTAATAAAATCAATTTAATGTAAACTTAAAATTACCACACTCAAAATCAATTTAAGTGTTAGTGATTATAATGCATTCACATTAAGTGTACTTAAGTACAACTTTTGAGAAAATGTACTTCTACTACAATACATTACTAATAGATTTTTAATAAAATCAATTTAATGTAAACTTAAAATTACCACACTCAAAATCAATTTAAGTGTTAGTGATAATAATGCATTCATATTAAGTGTACTTAAGTACAACTTTTGGGAAAATGTACTTCTACTACAATACATTACTAATAGATTTTTTATATATTAACTTATTTTAAACTCAAGATTAGTATGTAAACAGTGTACTAAAAATCAACTAATGTTTAAAGCATTTAAAGCACACTTTTGAAAAACACACTAATAAAACTCTTTTGGATGTTTTTTCTGTAGTGTACTTTATTGTAGTACACTAAAAAATTATTTAAGTATTACTGGTATTTAGTATACTTTTGTCAAGTGTACTAAAGTCCTACTGAAGTATAAACATACTTTTAATTAGTAAATTTATAGTGTATAACCATCAAACTTTTATTTAACACAAAAAAAAACAATGTACTAAAAATGTATTTGCGGGTATTTAAGTGTATTTTAATTGCATTTAAGTATATTTTTTTTTCACCTGGGAGGTCTTGAGCGTCACATGAAAATTCATACTGGAGAAAAACCATTCACTTGTGATCGATGTGGGAAGAGTTTTACACACTCATCAAGCTTTAAGGAGCACATAAACATCCACACTAGAGAGAAGCAGTACACATGTGATCAATGTGGTAAAGTGTATTTAGCGGCTTCAAGTCTGAGGAAACACTTGAAAGTTCATACAAAGGTGAAGCCACATTCATGCCATTTGTGTGGTAAGAGTTTTTGGCATCTACAAAGTTTGCAAGTATATGAGAATATAAATACTGGTGTGAGAGAATGCATGTGTTCCAAGTGTGAAAAGATTTCTACTTCAGTAACTTATTTAAAACTGCATATGAGGATCCACACTTATGAGTGTTCACATTGTAACAAGAGATTCAGTACATCAGGAGACCTGAAAATACATGAGAGGATCCACACTGGAGAGAAATCTTATGAGTGTTCACACTGCAACAAGAGTTTTAGTCAGTCAGTACATTTGAAAACACATGAGATGATCCACACTGGAGAGAAACCTTATAAGTGTTCACACTGCAACAAGAGTTTTAGTCAGCCGATACATTTGAAAACACATGAGATGATCCACACTGGAGAGAAACCTTATAAGTGTTCACACTGCAACAAGAGTTTTAGTCAGCCGATACATTTGAAAACACATGAGATGATCCACACTGGAGAGAAACCTTTCAAGTGTTCACACTGCAACAAGAGTTTTAGTCAGTCAGTACATTTGAAAACACATGAGATGATTCACACTGGATAGAAAAGTTATTAAGTTTCACACTGCAACAAGACATTTTACCGTTATCTGAAAATACACTAAAGGATCCACACTGGAGAGAAACCTTATGAGTGTTCACACTGCAACAAGAGATTTAGTCGATCAGCATCTCTGAAAACACAAGATGTTTTTTGTGTATATCTCTGGCAGATTTACACATGGCTGGTCTGGCATGTATATGTATACACATCCCTACTTGTAAATTAGTAGGAGAGAGATCAATCTCTTAAGTATTCACTTTTACTTTTAATAGTTAATGATAGTTTTGCCTTTAGTCGTTATTAAATGTTACCTTTTTATTAATACATTATCTTTACTTGTTATATTTTATTAACAACATTTGTGTTCAATAAATTGTATTTGCATAAGAAAAAATAATTTTAGCTTTAATAGTAGAAAGCCATGATGTTTTGGGCCTTGTTTAAATATCTAAATAAAGCTTTTAAATGGAATTGAATTAAAAGCCTTTATTGTCTTTGTATTTTTCTGCATACAGTGAAATTAGGACCATTATTCCTGACTGGTGTACCACAGAAAATGTAGAATAGGGACTACAGACTGTACAGTATCATTATAAAAGTATATACTACAACCAACAATATTTATAATAATAATTTTGCACATTGAGGTTTATATATAAGCCTATATAAAGAGCTGAATATGGGGGAGACGCAGGAGGGGGAATTTCAAGGGGGTACAGCGTTTCAGTTCCAACTGGATATAGGCATGACATTCTGGCTAATGCCAGAGGGGCTGGACTATTTTCTTTAATGTGGGCCGGTCAGATATATATATCGTGTGTGTGTGTGTGTGTATGTGTGTGTATACATACATAGTTTTTACATGCCAACAGCATGATGGGTTTTTTAGCGCTTGCATGATGTGTTTTTTCCATGGGCCGCTGTACAAAGTGGGTTGGCCCATTGTGTACAGGTCCTTCTCAAAAAATTAGCATTATTTTCATTATTTTCTGTAATGTACTGATAAACATTAGACTTTCATATATTTTAGATTCATTACACACAACTGAAGTAGTTCAAGCCTTTTATTGTTTTAATATTGATGATTTTGGCATACAGCTCATGAAAACCCAAAATTCCTATCTCAAAAAATTTGCATATCATGAAAAGGTTCTCTAAACGAGCTATTAACCTAATCATCTGAATCAACTAATTAACTCTAAACACCTGCAATAGATTCCTGAGGCTTTTAAAAACTCCCAGCCTGGTTCATTACTCAAAACCGCAATCATGGGTAAGACTGCCGACCTGACTGCTGTCCAGAAGGCCATCATTGACACCCTCAAGCAAGAGGGTAAGACACAGAAAGAAATTTCTGAACGAATAGGCTGTTCCCAGAGTGCTGTATCAAGGCACCTCAGTGGGAAGTCTGTGGGAAGGAAAAAGTGTGGCAGAAAACGCTGCACAACGAGAAGAGGTGACCGGACCCTGAGGAAGATTGTGGAGAAGGACCGATTCCAGACCTTGGGGGACCTGCGGAAGCAGTGGACTGAGTCTGGAGTAGAAACATCCAGAGCCACCGTGTACAGGCGCCAGGTCAAGCCACTTTTGAACCAGAAACAGCGGCAGAAGCGCCTGACCTGGGCTACAGAGAAGCAGCACTGGACTGTTGCTCAGTGGTCCAAAGTACTTTTTTCGGATGAAAGCAAATTTTGCATGTTATTCGGAAGTCAAGGTGCCAGAGTCTGGAGGAAGACTGGGGAGAGGGAAATGCCAAAATGCCTGAAGTCCAGTGTCAAGTACCCACAGTCAGTGATGGTTTGGGGTGCCATGTCAGCTGCTGGTGTTGGTCCACTGTGTTTTATCAAGGGCAAGGTCAATGCAGCTAGCTATCAGGAGATTTTGGAGCACTTCATGCTTCCATCTGCTTAAAAGCTTTATGGAGATGAGGATTTCATTTTTCAGCACGACCTGGCACCTGCTCACAGTGCCAAAACCAATGGTAAATGGTTTACTGACCATGATATTACTGTGCTCAATTGGCCTGCCAACTCTCCTGACCTGAACCCCATAGAGAATCTGTGGGATATTGTGAAGAGAAAGTTGAGAGACGCAAGACCCAACACTCTGGATGAGCTTAAGGCCGCTATCAAAGCATCCTGGGCCTCCATAACACCTCAGCAGTGCCACAGGCTGATTGCCTCCATGCCACGCCGCACTGAAGCAGTCATTTATGCAAAAGGATTCTCGACCAAGTATTGAGTGCATAACTGAACATAATTATTTGAAGGTTGACTTTTTTTTGTATTAAAAACACTTTTCTTTTATTGGTCGGATGAAATATGCAAATTTTTTGAGATAGGAATTTGGGGTTTTCATGAGCTGTATGCCAAAATCATCAATATTAAAACAATATAAGGCTTGAACTACTTGAGTAATGAATCTAAAATATAGGAAAGTCTAATGTTTATCAGTACATTACAGAAAATAATGAACTTTATCACACTGTGCTAATTTTTTGAGAAGGACCTGTATTCCCCTTTCAGAATCTTAAAAATGTTCCCTTGTCAAAACAATCCTAAAGAATTTCAACAAGAATCCAATACAGGGCTCCTACAATGATATAAATTCTAATTCAATTTTTAAATCAATGTGTTTTGTCCATGGTACACTTTACCATACCAACTAGCTATATTGTATTGGACTGAGCTTAATGCATGAACATGAAAGGAATAATATGGACTATGGACAATGTGTTTGCTCTGTCTACAATTTAAAAACTTCACATTTGTATATCATGAATTGAAGGGAGAGCTAACAGGAAGCAAAATAAAGGACACTGTTAGCATTTTAACATCAGTGAATGGGTTTAATTTGCACACATCAGTTACTTGCTAACTTCTAACACTAACATTTGCAGCTTTGTGGAAGGCTGTAATAATCACATTTTGGAACCATTCCTAAAGGATTGTATTAGAGGACAAGTCATAAATGCTGCATGATCATTTCTACAGTGGTTTAATGGGTTCCGATTTCATCTTGAATTTTGAAGAATTCATTGCATCTATTACTAACCAATAGTTTCTGTGGTTTACGTTGTAGCACTTTGTGGTTTTGCGCTCTTGGAAGATAAAAGACTACCGATGAGACCAATCTGAACTGTTGTATATACTGTACAGTTGGGATGATGAGAGACTACACACATACACATTCACACACACACACACACACACACACACACACACACACACACACACACACACACACACACACACAAACTATTATACATAAACGTTTATATAAAATATAAAACCTCTTAAAAATATTACGCTGTTCAACGCTCAACTATTATTCCTGTTCTAAAGAAATCCAAGATAACAGGACTTAACGACTACAGACCTGTGGTGCTAACATCTGTTGTCATGAAGTTGTTTGAAAAACTGGTTCTGGCTTATCTGAAGGACATCACCGGACCCTTACTGGACCCCCTGCAGTTTGCTTATCGAGCAAACCGGTCAGTGGATGATGCAGTGAACAAACCGGTCAGTGGATGATGCAGTGAACATTGGCTTGTACTTCATCTTGCAGCCTCTGGACAGACCAGGGACTTATGTGAGGATCCTGTTTGTGGACTTCAGTTCGGCCTTCAACACCATCATTCCTCCACTCCTACACACAGAACTAAACCAACTTTATGTTCCTAGCCCTATCTGTCAATGGATCACCAGCTTTCGGACAGTTAGGCAACAGCTGGTGAGACTGGGGAAATTCACATCAAGCAGCCGCACCACCAACACCGGCGCCCCTCAAGGTTGTGTTCTCTCCCCACTGCTCTTCTCCCTCTACACCAACGACAGCACCTCTAAAGACCCCTCTGCCAAGCTCCTGAAGTTTGCAGACGACACCACGGTTATCGGCCTCATTTAGGACGGTGACGAGTCTGCCTACAGGCAGGAGGTAAAAGAGCTGGCTGTCTGGTGCAGTCACAACAACCTGGAGCTAAACAAGCTCAAAACTGTAGAGATGATAGTGGACTTCAGGAGGAACCCCCCCTGCACTTTCCTCACTCACCATCATGGACAGCACTGTGGCTACAGTGGAGACATTCAAGTTGTTCATTCAATGTTTCATGTCCCATGACCTGAAGTGGGACACTCACATCGACTTCATTGTAAAAAAGGCCCAACAAAGGTTGTACTTCCTTCGCCAGCTGAAGAAGTTCAACCTTCCACAGGAGTTGCTGAGACAGTTCTACTCAGCCATCATCGAGTCTGTTCTGTGCACATCAATAACTGTCTGGTTTGGCTCAGCTACAAAATCAGACATCAGAAGATTGCAGAGAATAGTTCGGTCTGCTGAGAGGATTATTGGTGCTCCCCTGTCCACCCTTCAAGAACTGTACACATCCAGAGTGAGGAAAAGAGCTCAGAAAATCACTTTGGACCCCTCACATCCAAGTCATCCCCTCTTTGAACTCTTACCATCCAGCCGGCGCTACAGAGCTCCAAAGATCAGGACTACCAGACCGTGAACAGTTTTTCCCCCAGGCAATCCACCTTATGAACAGTTAAAATGTTCCTCCCATTGTGCAAAAATGTGTGAAATAATCTGACTTTATCTACTGCTACAACCTCCATCCTAACACATCCCTGTATTCCATCCTGTCACCTATAGCACAACTGTACATACATATTTATTGTCAATTTTTTTTACCAATTATCATTATTATTTTCTATTTTTATTTTTGGTCTATTTATGCTTACATATGTGTATTTTTCTTATTCTCTTATTTTTATTGTCTGTGCGTCTCTGTGTACTGGAAGCTAATAACACTGAAACAAATTCCTTGTATGCGCAAGCATACTTGGCAATAAAGCTCTTTCTGATTCTGATTCTTAAAAATATTATGCCGTTATTAATATTACCTATGTACATACTGCCCATTTGAATTTAAGTTATCTGAAAACAGAGCTAATTTAAAAAGTAAAATAAAAAAACAGACCCATATAGTACATACACAAAGAATATTTACTTAAAAGGAAGACTCCAGTCAAAAATTAAAAAGACTCATGACTCTTTTCCCCCAGATAAACAGAAGTGCTTGACAACAAACATGTTGACTACTGTTCCTGACCGGAAACAACATACAATTCTAATTTCAACATTAGCCTATTTCCTCTTTGGACATTGTTCTTTAAATAAAATAAGTATCAGCTGTACACAAAGTGACCAATATTTGGTTTTCGACATCTGAAAATGGGTAAAATTCAACAATCTGGACATGCAGCCGCATTGAGTTCCCCATATCTCTGAAACTGATTAATGAAAAGCCTTGAAAATTAAGATTCCAAAAGAGGGACTAATTCTTTAAGGTCCAAACCAGATTTTGCAAGTCTGAATATCACAGCATCAAGATGCTTATCCCAGTCTCTTGTGGGTTCCTTTACAAGATTGCAAAGGGCTCTGTTTAACATGAATGACATGTATGATTTTATATAGAGCATATACATTATAACTGTGTACAGTTAAACATGTAAAATATACTGTGTTTGTTCAGTCAAATTAAAACCGATGGGTAAAATAACAATAATGTGTCAGCCAATCGGAGTGAGAGGCGGAAATAAAGGAAGAAAAAGAATCTACGGTGCATGAAATGAAGCTGCACCGTGTGTTATCAACATTTACATTGTATAACATTTGTAAGCTACCTTTAAATCATGTTTGATTTACTTATAGTAAATAATTATAATACTTATACTAAACAACTTAAGGGTTAACTTTTAGGGAGTGGCTGCACTGTTATTATTGAATGCTTATGAAATAATATATCACCATTAGTAACATAAGTCAATCTATTTATTTTACAGACAGAGCATGAAGAGACTGGACCTAGTTTGGCTCCAGCACACCCTCATATTCTCACTGATTAAGCTTAAAATATAAATAGACTGAGTTCCCAGTACAAGCTTAAATGTAAATCAGAACTAATCATTTGTTGTCGTTGTTTTCTTTTCAAGTTTTTACCATATCATTACCATAATGTAACATTTTAAGTGTGCAGTTTATATAATTAATTTTTGTAAAAATTCATGTTATTGGGATGGTTGTACCTTGTGTTAATAAAAAATTAAGTTAAAAGCATGGTTCAGGGACATTATTCTATCCATAAATTAACATTAAAGAATGTGGACATTTTAATTCTTTTGGAAGGTTTCCAAATAAATGTTCTTTGAACGTTGTATTAATAATAAAACTGAGTAGAAGGAACGTTATAGGAACATTATGACAACCTTAAGATAATGTTGTCCTAACATTAAAAAACTGGACAATTTAAAGTTTTTAGAACATTACAAATCAACATTCTTTGAACGTTGTATTTATAGTGAAACTGAGATGGAAAGAATGTTGCAGGAATGTTATGGTAACCTTAAGATAACGTACCAGCAACTTTAAACAAACTGGACATTTCCACATTTCTAGAACATTTCAAAGCACGTTCCCACAACCAAAACAGAACGTTTGGAAAACTACTAAACTAAATAACTTTGTAAGTTGGGAAGCTCTTAACTCAACTTTTTACAGAAAGTATGATGAAGAAATTGAGGAGTATCCTAGCAGAAACTGTCCTTGTGGCAAATACAAATTATTTTGGATGTCCTTCATTCCAAATTCTTAACTCTGCAAGTAACTGACAAAATGCATGCAGGTTGACATGAACATTTTTTTCTTACGTGAATTTGTCTGTATATAGAACCTTTTTTTTGTATTTATAGGGTTCTCCGAAATTAAAGTAAATTTAGTGGTAAATGGAAACTGTGACAAATCTATTTTTTGTGTCCTCATTTGCCCCAATAGCAAAATAAAAATAAAATCCCTGACAGTGTTTCAATGACTTTCCAAAAGAGAAATAAATAAACAAACAACAACAAAAACTTTGATTGATTAAGATTAAGATTGATTACTATAGTCAAAAGAGTGATAGATCAAATTTGCCATCACACTCTCTTTGTAACAGTTACAGCAGCATTAACTAGTTAATGTGAATTTAATGGTATAAACATATAAACAGAAAGCATAGTGTTATAAATGCACATTTAAAAAAATAGAGAATAATATAAATAGACTTATGATGTTAATAACTTAAAAATGCATCATCATATGGGTGCGAAATTCTATTCTATTTACAACATTTCTATGATGTGTTTGTGATTCTAGAGAGCAGTGCACCAATGGGACTTTTATTTTGGTCTGGTGTGACGTCATAAAGCTGCGCTGCGCTCCTCATCTGTTGTGATTCACGTGAAGGTTTGTGGCTTTTAAAGTTTTTAAATCAATGCAAATTAAAGCATTTACATGCTATGTAAAATAAATGAACGTATCATTGTTAAATATAAAGTTGTAATGCTTTATTTAGTGTTAAATAAAGTAGTCTTAAAACGTTATCCTTTAAAGGTCCCATATCGTACACATTTCTGGAGGTTTATTTTATTTGTTGATGTCCTTAAGAATATATATTTGCGGTATAAGTGCCAAAATCCATCTCAATATATTTTTACAGCTCCTTTTTTAGGAGCTCTGTCAAAAACAGGTCGATTTTGGCCCATCTAATTAATATTCATGAGCCTCTCTTCTGATTGGCCTGTTGTTTTCTGAGTGACGCACAGCCAGGCCAATCACAGGTAACTACGGTCATGTATGCTGTAAGCGAGCTCAGAGCAATAGAGAGAGCTGATACTCAACAGGATATTTTAGAATGATCATTAATGTTTTTTCTTTTACAAACACCGAATGCAGTAGGCTACATAACTGTTGCTTTAGTAAAGCCCCTTTCACAATGCGCGCTGATTCTGGAAAATTACGGGAACTGTGTGAACCAAAGCCAGAACCTAAAGGCAGTGTTGTAGTAATGATGCACGTTATCAAGCGACTCTTCACAACGAAAAATAATGTTACGTGCAAAGTGGAATGAAGCAGCGATCATCAGGCAGAGCCAGCTCCTCACTATCAGCGCTGAAGCACAGTTTGTTCAGGTTAGTTTCAGTTTTGTGAAACGTACGCGTCGCATTACATCTCACATCCAAACGTCACATGTCTTTATGGTTTGTGTGTAAAGCACGCACAGATCCCGGAAAACAACTGTGAATGAACCAAATTAAACAATTCCGGAACAAATCGTGGGACACATTATCCGTGTATTTACCGGAATCGCTGTGTGAAAGAGGCTGAAGTTGACGTGCCGCTGGTCTCTTACATTAACGTTGTTCTGAAGCCTGTGTAATGATCGTAGCTTGACATCTATCGACTGAACAGGGTTTTCTCCACTTGTTTTCCTGTTGTTGTTGCTCAATGGAATGGATGCGTTGTTGTCTGGGGGTTTGACAAAAGGAGGGTGGGACGTTGGTTTGTGACTGAAGGCGGTGACTTGAGTCGATCGGACGTCACATCGTTACGGAAGTCACAGCTGCTCGTGAAAATGAACAGCTACTTTAAGCAGGCTGTGTGCAGTTTACTGTGGATTGACTGTTTTGAAACTCATATGGTAGTTAGATAGCCCCTAGACCTTAGTTATCATGAAAAAAGCCAGGAAATTTTGATTTTGACGATATGGGACCTTTAATAACAGAGAAGGTACGTCTATTTCATGAATCAATCGTGTGATGATAAGAAGTGACGAGAAAGACTCAGAATCCGATTTGAATCAAATCATTTGTGAAATGATTCAGTGATTCGATTCAGCGGCACGCGGACTACAACGACAACAACAAACGAGTGAAATCACAACCGAGAATGATTTCATGGAAGTATAATTTATACTTCCATGAAATCATCCTCGGTTGTGATTTCACTCGTTTGTTATAAACAAATAATTGAATACCAAATATAAACAAAAATAGCCTACCTAAATATGAACCTTCTGTGTAATTTGTTTATATTTTATACATTTTATTTATAAGTCTATTAACTCTCTGAATGTCTTACTAGTGCACTGACTACTGAACAATGAGCTGATTGAGACGCACCCAGAGATTTAGTTTGCTTTGATTGTTCTTTCTATTAATTATTCTCATCTTAAACAGGACAAAGTGTACAAACACACAGAAAAACAACTGGAGAATCGACAGAGATCCACGTGACACACCATTATAAAGATGGTGTTTATTAAAGAGGAGAGTGAAGACATGAAGATTGAAGAAACATTCATCAAACATGAAGATACTGAGGAACAAACAAAGATGGCATTCATCAAAAAGGAGAACGAAGACATAAACATTGAAGAAACTTTCAAAGTCAAACATGAAGATGCTGAGGAACAAACAAAGATGGCATTCATCAAAAAGGAGAACGAAGACATAAACATTGAAGAAACTTTCGAAGTCAAACATGAAGATGCTGAGGAACAAACAGGTTTGTTTTTATTCTCAAAGCTGAAATGAATGATATTTATGAATAATGCCACACAGGTGTAGAAATGTTTTGACATTTGACAGAAGTGTTGAGATCACATACTAATGCTGCCTTCAAGTGCAGCTCAGCAATTCCAGCGTTATGGACGTGACATTCAAGGTCAAAACCTGAAATATAAATCCTCGTAAATTTTATTCTTTACCAATATATTGAACCATCTCTTTATATTTTTGAAACCCCTTAAAATAGAGTCCAGACATCAGAAAAGTTTCAGTCTAAAACCCTGTTTTATATTTTAAATGAGGGAAATACACATACGTTACGGACGTGACAAAAAAAGACTCGAGTTTCTGGGAGACAACCCAGACAGCACACATACGTCGGGCCGACGTCGGCCCGTGAACAGAACGTCGGCCTCATAAACTCTAGATCTAAAAAGGATCGGCCAGGCGTAGGCGGGTGTAATTCAGTCACTGCTCTATTTTGCCAGCTCATCAAACATCGGCTCTGAGTCGGCTCACGACAGAAGGCCGATGCCGCACTTTTCTGTTTGAATTTGTACGGTTATTCGTCTCTTAGCAACCCACCTGAAAGATGGCTACACCTCCGGCGACATCCGTGGCTTTCAGGTAAGTTTTCACTTGAGTTAAATTGGAAAAAATATATTATTTTTTTAATTCCGTGACACTTTATAACTAATAAGGCGCTTGGTGCACTGTAGTACAGGTAAAAAGACTTTGCCTTGAGCCCAACTTGAGAATTGGGCTCATTTCCAAATAACTTTTACTTGTTAAGCTAACGTTAACGGATTACTGTGTTTCCAGTAGTTTTTCTGAGGGGACGAGCTAACGTTAGACGCTGAGCAGCAAAAAGCTTAGTTCAGAGTTTGTTTTTAGTTTTTATTTCAATAGTGTTACACTGCTTTGTCCTAACTAACGTTTTTCATCGTGTTTTTCACTGTTTCAGGCTGCCAGAAAGTCTCCGTCTTTACGGTGAGCCATGCTAACGTTATTGTTGCGGTTCCTTTTTAAACTAAAAATCTGTTTTAAATTCATGATTGGATAATGATTAAATGAAACTAGATTAATAATGTAATGCTTCAATTCTAGATGTTTACTTTTGTAAATACTGCGTGACTTTGACGTATTTTAATATGTTGAATATCTAAGTTTACGCTGGAGAGGTTGCCATGGAAACGGGGCGGCAGCAAGACACCTGACACTAAAACTCCGTCTCTCTGTGCTGTTGTCGTCGCTGCTTTTAGGTAGGTTTAGTGCTTAAAATCACACAAGTATTACATATAACTGTTCCTTACTTGTAATTGACTCGTTTCTGTTGAATATTTACTTCGTAGAAATGGTTTAATGTCTTCGAAAAAGTTCGTTAGCATCTCACAGATGAGGTATGCTAACTCTAGAGATTGAGCTCTTGTTTATGAAACTTTTTTTATTTTTATTTATTTATTTTTTTTGCTGACAGATTGTCTGTGGGTTATTAGAAGTAGGCTCATTTATTGAACCTAAATGGCTGAAAACAAGTGAAAATGCTTCTTGATCTTGTAAGGTAAACACATACTGACAAAATATGTTCTTTCAGGAGGACAGAAATAAAGCCTCCACAACAGAAGGGAAGCTCCAAGGTTTCAAAATGTCTGAATAGAGCTGCTGACAGAAGCAGGAAATACAGGTGAACCGAAGAAGCTCATAAAAATAACTTAATATGCATTTTTCACACAATATATTTAACCTATATAACCATGTGTCTGTTAAATTATTTTGCTAAATTAAATATTTATTTATTATAGTAATTTTAAGAAGCTTTTCACATCCAAATGTAACTACTTAACACTAAAAACATATTGTTATATAATTGTAGTATATTATGTATTCTTTTTTTCTGCATTGTACCTGTACTTTAACTTGTTTAACCTTCTAATAAACCAGCAACTGCATACTAAATATTGTGGTCTCTGTGACAAATTGCATGTTTTGTTCCTAGATTCTTCCACGATGATGGCCTGTGGCAGATCAGCAGACTCAGAGTGAACCTTCTTCTCCAAAGTGCTGTAAACCAATGATCTAGTAAGTAAAATATCAAACATACACTACTGTTTCGTAAGTTTTGGTATGGTAAAGTTTCTACTGCCCACCACAGCTTTGTGTATTTTGATAAATAATACAGTTAAGCAGTAATATTGTAAATTTAATATAATTTAAAATGATTGTTCTCTATTTTAATATAGTTAGAGAACTAATTTATTTCTGTGATGCAAAGCTACATTTTCAGTATCTTTACTCCGGTCTTCAGGGTCACATGATCCTTCAGAAATCATTAATCATGTGTTTGAGTTTAAGCAAGAGGATATTTTGATGAATAAAATTTTTTTTTTTTTTTTTTTTTTTTTTTTTCATTTACAGCATTTATTTAGTTTCCTTTAACTTTTGATAATTGATAATGACAAGACATTGATAATTAGAAATTAAAAATGTTTTTTCAGCAGCAAATCACCAAATTAGAATGATTTCTGAAGGATCATGTCACACTGAAGACTGGAGTAAAGATGCTGAAAATGCAGCTTTGATAAAAAGAAATTAAGTTCAATATATTCACAAAAATCTGTTAATTTGTAATAATATTTTACAATATTATTGTTTTTACTTCATTTTTGATCAAATAAATGCAGCCTTGGTGAGCAGAAGTGTCTTATTTCAAAGACGTAAACTTTTGAAAGGAAGTGCACATTACAGTTATGATGTACCTCCCACTTATAGGGCTAGTTCACCTAAAAATAAACATTCTGTCATTAATTACTCACGCTAATGTTGTTCCAAACCCGTAAGACCTCCTTTCATCTTCTGAACACAATTTAAGATATTTTTGATAAAATCCAAGAGCTTTCTGACCCTGCATAGACAGCAAGGGTACCACCAAGACAGAGACGGGTAGTAATGACATTGTTGACATTGTCCATGTGACATCTGTGGTTCAACTGTAGTTTTATGAAACTCTGAGAGTAATTTTGTGCATAAAAGAAACTAAATTGGTACTCTCGTAGCATCATAAAATGAAGGTTGAATCGCTGATGTCACATGGACTATTTTAATAATGCTTTTACTACCCTTCTGTGTCTTGACCGTGTCAGGGCCCTTGCTGTATATGCAGGGTCAGAAAGCTCTCAGATTTCATCCAAAACATCTTAATTGGTGTTTTTAAGATGAACAAAGGTCTTACAGTTTTGTAATGACATGAGAGTGAGGAATTAATGACAGAATTTTCATATTTTGGTGAACTAACCCTTAAAATTATACTGTGGCATATGTAGTCCATTCCGTGTCTGTTCCCTGAATACTGAGGGCACATAATATATTTACCAAGGGTTCTATAAAAATTCTTATTGTGATTAAACCAAATCACAATAAACACAAATACGGGCAACAGCAGCGATAGTATTTGGCCTCTAATGAGGTTACAAAACTCTGGACTATTGATAATAGTGAGAATGTATCAAAGTCCACTAAAGTATATAAGCACATTTTTTTGTATTTTATTCCTTAACTTTAAAATAGTCTTCCTGATAATGTCAAGGGGTCAGGTACAATCTTTTTGTTTAAATTAAATAAAAATACACATTTTTAGCCAAGCATTCACATAACACATCTCAAAACATTGCACTACAATTATATGTAATTTAAATAAATCATCCTTTGTCTGAAATAATATGAAAAGCTGCTATGCTAATCTTTCTCCTTTTGCTTTCCTGTTTCTTTCTCTGGATGCCCATCCCAAGGTTACCAGAGGTTACACCAGTTCAAGATCGAATCCAGCCTTACTTGTGAAGACTTCAGAAGACGGCAACACTCAAGTTTTCAGATGATGCCAGCTGTACATGGACATACAAAACTGTGAAATATTATCCTTATATTGCCTTTAAGGGTATACATTTTCAAGCCGCTTTGTATTATTGCAGTGTTTCTAATATCTGTAAATCTGTTTACCTATAAATCCCTTTACCTATAAATCCCTTTTTACTTATAAGCAACACTCTGCAGGATGACTCATAATGAAATGATGAATTTTGACAAAAACACTTTTGCATCAACAAAATGACAAAATACTGCGTTTTCCGTCATGCAGCAGAGTTTTGCTCATAAATAAACTGGGGATCTCAGAGAAATCTTTTACATATATTAACAACTTTGTAACATACAAAGTGGATTGAACATTGTTGACCTTACCCTTTAATAATGTTAAATGATTGTGTTTAACTGAACACTTCACTGGAGACTTTAGTAATGTTTTATCATAAAAGATTTTAAAATTTGTATCATAAAACATTTTAACTGCTGTAGTGTTTGCTCAGTTTTTATTTTGTGTTCATGTAGCTCTTGTAATATTGTACATTGGTTTTTGCCATGAAGATAGATTAGATTCTGATGTGGCAATGAAAATAGATAATTACCTTTATCTTTGAGATTCTGTCATATGGACATTTCTTTGTTGCTAAAAGATCTTTCCCAGTAAGTCTCAGTCACCTCTGGCTGATTAAAGTTTTTTTTTTTTTTTTTTTTTTTTACATTGTAACCTTGGAAAAATGCATTTTCTGTAAACCTACTTTGAAATGAGAAGTATTATGAAATGTGTATATAATTATAGAGCAGTTAACCATGGTTTTTCAATAGCAAAACTGTAGCAACTATAAGTGTAGTAAACAAGTTTTTTTTTTTTTTTTTTTTTTTTTTTGGTTCATAAGGTTTTGATGCCATGGTTCTACTATAGTTGAATTGTAGTAATACTAAAGTAAAACTGTGGTAAGCATGACTGTAGTAACCATAGTTTTTTAAAATCATAATAAATGTGGTTGCTATGGTTTTACTGCAAATACTATAGTAATGGTTAGTTTTGTACTTACTGTGGTTTTAATGCAACAGTCATTGTTAAACGGTTATTGTAGTAAAAATATTGATTTAGTTTTTACTATGGTTTTACTGCAAATGCTGTGGTTAATCTTTGAAAGAGTGAATGATTCTCATTTGTATGTCACTTTTGATACAAATATATCTGATAAATGTAAATGTATTTGTATGTTTAATGTCTGCCTTGAAAATGTTAATAAACAAGCAACCGTTATTGAGAGTGGTGTCGTGTGTATTGTTTTATTATAAACCAGCGGCTCCTGCCGCGGGTGGTACGTGAGAATAGGAATGAGCGAAACGCCGGTGAACCGCGCCCACGCCGAGCAGCCGGGATTTAAAGCTGCATCGGCCGAATGTCGGCCTGAGAGCATTTGCGATCAAATGCTGACATCGCGGCGACGTCTTGCCGATTAGCAAACGACCTCGGAGCGACATCGCGCCGATGGAATTTTGTAAGTCGGGACGACGTCGGCCCAACGTATGTGTGCTATCTGGGATATATATATATATATACACACACCCTTAGAATATATAGCCTATATATATACCCACTTAGAATAATTTTCTTCCCGACCCGACCGCTAAATTCACGCTAAATTTAATTCTCATTTCCAGAATTTCACATTTAACCATTTGGAAACAATGTCGAGTATAAAACTTTTTTCGCAGTACATCCATTATTTTCCATGTTCCACTTTGAAGACGTATTATAGCCATGCATTTTAGCCCGTCAAAGATCAAATGCGGCCTAGAATTATATTTTAGACATTCAGTGGTGATTTAAAAAAAAAAAATGCAGCGCTGGGGGAAACACGAGACCAGGCTACCATCACTTTCAAGAGTGGCTCGGACGGTCCTGTCAGCAGCATTGAGCGCACGTTCAGCACAGCTTGGAATGGGTTCCGTGTTTAAAGCATAGCTACCACAAAACACTGGCAAAAGTAAATACCATGACTGTCTAATAGTAAGGAGATATTTCAATTATTTATTTAGAAACTACTGTTTTCTGAGTCAGTGATGATGCAGTTAACAGTCCTCATATCCTCGTTGGACGCGCGCCTTTAGAGAGAAATGCATCTCTACGGACTAGCTACATAATAAAAACAGTTTTTGTTTTCTATTTGTTTTTTTCGTTGAGTAGTAATTTAAGTCTTTCTACATATTTATTTATCATGTCCGACAAAAAATAACGGTTAAATATTTTCCACTGAAAAAATGTAACTGATCGAGCTTGAGCCTTCATGTCCTAAAAATGTGTTTTGCACTCTCGTGTAAACGATTAGATATGCACCTAATAGCGCATATTTATATCTATTATTATTTATATATTTTATTTTACATCAATGGATTTTATTTTAGCCAATTCGTGATTTGAGAAGGCAAATTGAAACACAGAGTAGGTCAACTCACTGTCTGCCGCTTGGTCTTTATGAAACAAAAAGCTTACGTTTAACGAACAAAAATGCTCCAATTTATTTTTTTTTCTAAATTAACTTAATAAAAAGGAAACGAAATTATAAATACTTTGCCGTTACATACAGAATGAATTACCGATTATGGCGACAGATATTGAAACAACAGACATAACAAATACTGTCCAAATAGCCCTCTTTGTGCAGGGTTTGGCCACAGAATGTTGTTCCTTGCGCCACCTGGTGGATATTATATGAAGCGCAACAACGTTTTAAAAAAATCAGAAAAAGCCCCTGCAGGCCGCCGCGTGGCCTCGCGTGCCGAATTGCAGGCTGCCGCGTGAAAATAGACGCATTTTTAATGGCCAGATCTGTAGGGCGTCTGGAATCCGCCCTTTGAGGGGGGCTATGTCACGCCCGCTTGCCTGCACCACTGTAACATTTGGATGTATTTTGGACATTTGACACTATGGATTACCACTAAAGAACTTCAAACTGCATTTGGACCCGCTGCCTGTTGTTTACCAGTGATCTACCATTACTATATATATTTATAAAAAATAAAATAAAATAAAATAATAATATATATATATATATATGCAACGGGCCGGCCCACATCGTACAGCGGCCCACGGGGAAAACCCATCATATGCACTGTTGGCAAGTAAAGAATTGGCATTTAAAGAAAATAGTCTGGCCCCGCATGGCATTAGCCAGAATGCCATGCCTATATCCAGCTGGAACTGAAAGGCCGTCCCCCTTGAAATTCACTCCCCAGACTCCGCCCCCTCGCGTCTCTTCCATATAGGCCTATGTATATAAATCGCAATGTGCAATATTACGACTCTGTCGGTTGTTGTATATACTTTCATAATGATACTGTACAGTCTGTAGTCTCATATATTGTCTGTGGTACATGTTCTTTTCCTAACACCAGTCAGAAATAATGCTCATAATTTCACTGTATGCAGAAAAATACAAAGACAATAAAGGCTTTTAATTCAATTCCATTTAAAACCTTTATTTAGATATTTAAAACAAAGCCCAAAACATGACTTTCAACTATTAAAGCTAAAATAAATTTTTTTCTTATGCAAATTCAATCAGTTGACCACAAATGTTGTTAATAAAATATAAAAAGTAAAGATAATGTATTAATAAAAAGTAACATTTAATAATGACTCAAAGCAAAATGATCATTAACTACTGAAAGTAAAAGTGAATACTAATAAGTTTGATCTCTCTCTCCTTCTAATTTACAAGTAGGGATGGGTATACATATGCATGCCAGACCAGTATGTGTAAATCTGCCTGAGATATACACAAAAAAAACAAGATTGTTTCTGCATGACTGTATATAGCAGATAATTGAATAAAATGTTTCTCATGTGCAGTGCAATGATTCGGTTATTGTCCAGTGTGGATCCTCTCATGTATTTTCAGATATGATGACTGACTAAATCTCTTGTTGCAGTGTGAGCATTTATAAGGTTTTCTCTCCAGTGTGAATCCTTTCATGCGTTCTCAAATGTACTGAATAACTAAATCTCTTGTTGCAGTGTGAACACTCATAAGGTTTCTGTCCAGTGTGGATCCTCTCATGTGTTTTCAAAGATGATGATTGATTAAATCTCTTGTTACAGTGTGAGCATTTATAAGGTTTCTGTCCAGTGTGGATCCTCTCATGTGTTTTCAGATATGATGATTGATTAAATCTCTTGTTGCAGTGTGAACACTGATAAGGTTTCTCTCCAGTGTGGATCCTCTCATGTGTTTTCAAATGTACTAACTGACTAAATCTCTTGTTACAGTGTGAACACTCATAAGGTTTCTCTCCAGTGTGGATCATCTCATGTATTTTCAGGTCTGATGATTTAATGAATCTCTTGTCACAATGTGAACACCCATAAGACTTCTCTCCAGTGTGGATCCTCTTATGTAGTTTTAAATAAGTTACTGAAGTAGAAAGCTTTTCACACTTTGAACACATGCATTCTCTCACACCAGTATTAATATTCTCATATACTTGCAAACTTTGTAGACGCCAAAAACTCTTACCACACAAATGACATGAATGTGGTTTCACCTTCGTATGAACTTTCAAGTGATACCTCAGACCTGAAGCCCCTAAATACACTTTACCACACTGATCACATTTGTGCCGCTTCTCTCTAGTGTGGATGTTCATGTGCTCCTTAAGGCTTGATGAGCGTGAAAAACTCTTCCCACATTGATGACAAGTGAATGGTTTCTCTCCAGTATGAATTCTCATGTGACGCTCAAGGTCTCTTTTTCTTGTGAAACTCTTTCCACACTGAGTGCAGGAGGAACATTTCTCTGCTCTTTTATTTAAATCTTTCTGTTTGACTTGAGAGCAACTCAAAGGTCTTTCTCCAGTTTTGAAATGATTTTTCTCCTCAACTTGACTTGATTCTTCATTCTCCTCTTTTTCTTCAATCAACTCTGAAATAAAAATGGTTAGTTTTCAGTAACTTGTTATAAGCTGAGAAACATAAACAAAGTAACATTTGAGAGCAGTGCCAATAAGTCCTACAGATGGTGGCGTCGGAAGCAGATTTGGTAGAGCTGTACTTTGTTTGGCCATTCAAATGTGGACACAACTAGAAATCAGTGTTTTAAGTTATATTAACAACACTGTTCTGGAACAGTGAAATGCAAATACTGGAGTGGGTGATGCACATTTCACGGAGGACTGTTTCCTGAACCTGGGAGAGCAGCTTACAATGCCAGATGTACACAAAGCGTTAAGGCTATAAAGTGGGCCAATCACAATGTTGCATGAACAGTCTGTGCTTCTGACTGATGGCCTGTAAGTGTGTTAAAGAATTCAGTACTGACTATTCAAACGTGAGTTTCAAGCAGTGTAGAGTAGTGCTTTTTTTTTTTCGTTATACGATTACAAATGCAGACATGGTGTTATGTTTACATGGCATGACGAAATACATAAAGACAGTATGAGTCATTATAAATCAATCACCAAAATCAAGAATCAATATAAACAATAACATATGCAACAAATTCCTCGTTTATAATGGGTTTTATCGTTTGTCTTGATGCCCCAAGAAATGGCATCACAACATGGTTAGGGATGTAGCATTTCCAACACACACTTGAGGTATTCGGCCAATCACAATGCACGGATAGCTGGCCAATCAGAGAACACCTCGGTTTCCATCAATGACTTTTGTAAAAATTAAAGTATGTCAGAAAGGGAGGGCAGAGAGGAGCAACAATAACGTACATTATGTGGAAAATAACGTTTTTTAAACCACAAACTGCATAAACACATTCCATCACAACAAATACACAAAATAATGCAATTTTTAGCATCATCTTATGATGCTAAAAAGTGCATAAAAAGTCAATCATAAAATTACTACTGTTTTGAATTTATAAGCGCAGTTAATAAAAAATATTACGTTTATTTCGTGGTAAGACACATATGACAGCAAAGCACTGAACTTGAGTTGGGAGGCATGCAAAATTTTAACATCAATGATGTGAAAAATCTAATTTTCAAATTGAAAATTAATAAATTCTAGTCTTACTAAATGTACCATTCTTAACTGACCAACAACTTAAGTGATTAAAATTTATGTGCGATTCAGTCGTTGGGCTCTTTAAAACGTTTCTTACTATGTACACACAAAAAAAGTTGATGTTTAAAAAGTTCTTTTATAATTTCAAAATATAAAACAAGTCAAAATTAATTATTAATGAGTCAATAAGTGCGCCTCTGCTGCCATGTTTTGTCCCATTAAAAATAACATTTAAACTGGATTATTTTATAGCTTTAAAGTGCTGGAAACAGTTGTATGAAATACTTAAAAGTCATTGAAAAGTTCTTGAATTTCTCTCCCAAAGAATTTCTCTTTTGTTGTACAAACCCTGAAACTAATGATGTAATAGCATTGGACTATGTCTGCCGCACCACCATGACTTTAGTTAACACTACTGTATCTGCATCAGCCTTGTTTGATCTGTTCATAAAAGAATTCAGTAACACTTTCTTTGAAGCCCATATTTATAATACATTATAGGGGTATGCTTAAAGAATAACTATTGCCAAAATGCAACCTGGGCTGTTTTTTTTTACTGTAAACGAGACAAACATATATCTGAAAGCATAATTACGACAAACGAGCCGTTTTTGAGATTGACCGTGATTTCATTTTGTGGTCAGTGGCCGGTGAATAGGATTACTAGGGGCATAACTTTGAGCGCATCAAAATCGATATTTTTACAACACTAAGAGACACACCATGAAACTTTGCTGGAAGTATCGCCTGGGTCTCTACACATGAACTCCAGCATTGAGAACATTGTATACACAGAGCTTACTAAAAAGAACGTTTTTGAACAACTGCCAACGCTTCATTGTTGGTGGGGATACACACAGTCTGTTTGTGGTCTGCTTGGGAGTGGAGTATGTACCGTCAGCCCTTGAGGGGGCTGGCTGCCCGCAGTGTGAACGTCTTCCGCTGCGTCTGCATCTGATTGGTTGCACACTACGTTCAGAGCGTGCTTCGCCAATGGCGTTCCCCATAGCGTTTGACGCAGCATCTCGTTCCCTCAGGGAACCAGGGTTACATATGTAACCTGAGACGTTCCCTGAGATAGAGAATGATCATCTTCTAGGGGGCGCTATGGGGAACAATGTTATCCCTATCCTAGGTAGCAGATGGTCAAAAGGTATCTGTGATGATACCTAAGTGTAGTTGGGCCAAGGAGACAGGGGTTTTAAATCAACTCAAAAACGGAAACAACGTCTAGCACGTAACTTATACCATACGGGATTTTAGAAAAGTGCACAAACACTTGCTATGCACTTATCTCCCTTGCGGATTTTAGAAAGTGCCCAGAGACTAGTGTGCACACTTACCATAACATGGATTTGAGTTATGCCTGTGCTAATGCTATTGAGCAGTGGTCGGCTTTGCGTTAACCCACTTCTCTGATGCGCATCATTCGGTAGGTGTCCTGCATTATGCAAAATCATGACAGTCCGCCACATGAATAGGTAATTCAATCGCATGTTGATAAATTGAAATATTCCCTAAAAACACCCAGTAAAGACAGTGATGTGGTCAGGACCGTGGCGGCTTCTTTTGAAATATATTTGACGATTGTGCCTAATGCGCCCGCTCTGTCCACTGATGCTGCCTGTTCATTCATACGCGAGAGCATGTCAGGCTATAGCGCGCAGTGGTATAATAATAATTATTATTGATTATTTAAATCAGTAGATTGTAAAGAAAACAATACCTTAAAAATGAAAAGAAGCAGATTTTTACGATCAGACATTTCTTAAACTGGTGAGCCCCTGTAAACTTCAGTCCAAGCATGTGTTCAAATTTTAAGTTCAGAACGGCTCTAATACAGAGAAAACCCGAACGATTTCGTCAGAGATTGCGGAGAGTCACATCCAGATGTCAGTTAAGGTTATTCTTTTCTGCGTGGATTTGGCTTAAAATGTGCAGATCAGCTGAATCAATCTGCTGTTAAAAATGAACCCTTCATTTCATCATGCGAAACTAAGAATTACAATAAGTGTATTATGACGATCGGGTGCGGTTATCTAAATCAGAGAAAAATATAGGTGCGGGTGGGTGGCGGGCGGATAATTTATTTGAAGCTGCGGATTCGGGTGACGATTGAGCCCATCCGCGCATCTCTGCGTTGTTGTCATCACGTGACAGCGTGGAGGAGAAAGAGAGAGGGGGGAAAGATGGCGAGTCGCGAATCAAGTGACCTGGGGCACGTTTCCCAAAAGCATAGTTAGCCAACTATGGTCGCAAGTTCCGTCGTTACCAACATAGTTCAACGATTGGCCCCCTAGAGGATGCGGTTCGAAGTTCCCTCGAGAGGGAACTATGTAGTATATATGCCAGATAAGTATGTAGCGCTGTAATTCTGCCACAGAGATACACTTAAAAACAGAAAGGACCATTTTGGCTATGCGCATAAACCTTGCACGCGGTATACTTATAAAAAAAAAAAACATTTATTAATGTGTTTATGTTACTTGATAAAAAGACAGTCATTGAGTGTTTGTTCATGTTTTTGTTACGTGATGTAGCGGTGTCTGACTAGAGGCGAGGCGTTGACTGATGACATTATTTAAAAAAACAATAACTCACACAACATGTTTCTGTATTGAAGAGAGTTTCTTAAATCAGTCTCTATGTACAGTCTGTCAACATTTGTTCTTCATGCTATTAAGTGCAAATCTACTTTAAGACACAAAGGACAGCAGCATGATTTGCTAAAGCAGCACGTGGGCATTCAATCAAGCGTAAGCAGCTGGTGTGGAAAAATGAGGTAAAGTTAGGTAATTTGACAGTTTACACCCATTGTCCTGTTTTATACTAAAAGTGGCATTTTTTTTTTCTTGTGAGAAGTACTTGCTTGGTTTTAGTGTTGCTTTAACTTATGGGATAAATAAAATGAATGCCAAAGCTCAGCATTTTGTTCATGTTCTAAAAACAACAAAAAAAGTTATTTTGGTAAATGAAATTATCTTACTAGAAGAATTGCGTGAAAAAGTATCATCCTTTCCAACTGTATAGTTTCAGTGAGGTTTCATGAGCTTTTATGCATGTGCAGTATTCTGATATTTCAGAGTGGATGAGAAACCTTTGGAAAATACTTGAAAAAGTTTGAAAAGTCACTGGGGTATATTTGTAACAATAGCCAAAAATACATTGTATGGGTCAAAATTATTGATTTTTCTTTTATGCCAAAAATCAAAATGTAATTTTTGATTAGTAATGCACTTTGTTAAGGACTTAATTTGGACAACTTTAAAGGTGATTTTCTCAGTATTAATTTTTTTTTGCACCCTCAGATTCCAGATTTTCAAATAGATGTATCTCGGCCAAATATTGACCTATCCTAACAAACCATACATCAATAGAAAGCTTATTTATTGAGCTTGTATATGATGTGTACATCTCAGTTTTGTTAAATTTAACCTTATGACTGATTTTGTGGTCCAGGGTCACAAATAGCTTTAAATGAACAAATGTAGACACCATGCAGTAGCCAAATGTAATCACTCACATTTCAAGATTTGCTTTGTGCAAAATAAGTAATTTTCTTAGATACTTTTGCATAATTAGGCTAAGTGCTAGAAATCAATGGTTTAATATTAGAAGCAGATATTATGTTTTAATGTTACTAATTCCATCTTATTGTTACAACTTCAATGCATGATCTCATAATAACAAATGGTCAGTGTGAAATCAGGATTTTCTCGGCTGCACTTGAAGGCAGCGTTAATATTTGTCATGTGATCTCAACACTTCTGTCGAGTGTCTCAACATTTCTACACCTGTGTGACATTATTCTTAAATATCATTCATTTTAGCTTTGAGAATGAAAACCAACCTGTTTGTTCCTCAGTATCTTCATGTTTGACTCTGAATGTTTCTTCAATCTTCATGTCTTCACTCTCCTCTTTAATAAACACCATCTTTATCTGTTCCTCAGTATCTTCATGTTTGACTTTGAATGTTTCTTCAATCTTCATGTCTTCACTCTCCACTTTAATAACTGCCATCTTTATAATAGTGTCATTTGGATCTCAGTTACTCCTCCAGTTTTTGTGTGTTTGAACAATTTGTCCTGATTAAGACAAAGGCATTTAAGAATTAACAGAAAAAAAAAATCAATGCAAACTAAATCTCTGTTTAAATCTCAATCAGAGCTATTTCATTGAACGGCTGTGGGTGCGAGTGAGAGTTTATGGCCTGATTATTGCTCAACACTGAAATTTTGCCAATAAATAATAACTGGACACATAAAATAAAATAAAAGCAATTACACGCAATTGCCATTTAGTTTGAATTAAGATTAAGTATTTAGTGATTAAATTGCGTTTAATATATTACATTCAGAAACAGAAAACTGCTATTGTTTGTTAAAGTTCATTAGACGTGTTTGTTGTTCAGTGTTTTGAGCAGCAGATGTCGACAGAATGCGGTGATTTAAAAGTGAATCATTTGTGAAGCGATTGATTCATTTCAACTGGAGTTTTGAAAAGATCCGTTTCTCCATCACTGAATAAATCCGTGTTTATCATCGGATTCACTAAATACGGACTGAAATGAGACGCACCTCTTCTGTTACTCGTGTAACAGAATGATCAACTACCTTTACAATGTTTGTAAAAACTATAAAGCAGACTGACCTCGGATTATTAATTTAAACATTTAAATAAATAAAATAAAACCACAAACCTTTCTTCAGCTCAAACAGACGTAGGAGCACAGCGCAAATCTATGACGTCACAGCACCAGCTCAAAATAAAAGTCCTGTTCACACGCTGATGCGTCTACAAAAGTGCACAGCATAGGTATGTACACAAAGAACATTAAAATAATAAAACATCTCAGATAGTTATTCTTAGAGAAATACATCCTGAAATACATGGTGTTTAATGGTGTGCTGAAAATCACCTCCAACTAAAGTATATACACACAGTAAAGATTTAAGAGAATCATCTAAAAACTCAATATCTTAAGGAATATTAGCTGTGGGTATACCACTGTTATACTAACTTGTTTGACAAAATAAGCAAGGCATTTCAGTGAAAACCTTTATTTTGTGGAAAACTGAAAAATATTACTCTTACCATTTCTACTATACAAAAATACTCTACTCAGGACTTCATTCTCATTGTTACAGATTTGTATCATTACTTGTTTTTTTTATTACATTATTTATATAATGGGAAATCAGACATTTTTACTGCACTTTCACATATTCTATAATGTAAATACATACATTATATATAATAAAAAATGTTTTTGTACCATATTAGTTCTATAATCTGAAATAGTAGGGTACAATGACACTAAAAGCTCTGCAAGGATGTTTATTTTAAACACAAAGTTGATTCTGCACTAATTTTATCTAATATTTCTTTCTTTTTTTTACATAGTACATTTAACTCTTTCCCTGCCAAACACAGAATATTCTGTTATTTATGAGACAACGCTCCCCCAGAATTTTCTGGGTTCCCACATTTTCACTGTTTTATGCTATGGTTTTATAGCCTGGAAAAATCCAGACCCTTATGTATTTAGATTATGGGTCTGGCCTCAAGCAATGAAAAGGACCTAACTCAAGGGGCGGCACCAAGCATGCATTTGAAATTCTCACTGCACGCAATTGGATAACTCCAGACCAATCACAACAATACATGGTGTGATGTATCCAGAGCGACGGTGAACATATAAGAGTGGATTTCAATGTTATAACATAAACAATGTGACAAGATTAATAACTATTAATTACGACAGCCGAATCAATCTCATTAAAACAATTAGGTCCGATCAAACTATTCATTAACTATCAACTAATATGTGGAAAGACGCTAGCGTTTCATTCTGCAGCGAGACATATTGTCCTGTTCAAGTTAGGCTACTGTTTTACTATTGAATAGTTCCGTTTGTCGTTACAGTAAGTTTACCAAGTGACTCTTACCATTTGTAAATGAGATGGACCTCATCCACCACAATCCTGATCAGGTTTGTCCCGGTAGACCTTGTTCGATAACATTTATCGCCACTTCTTTAACAGCCAGGACTCGAGACTGCTGAATGCTATCTGGCATTGCCCGCTTCCGATCTGTTCCTCTTCGTGCATAACTACCAGCAGAGCTAACTGATAGATTAAACTCTTGCCGTATCCAGTCGGCAAAACAGCAAAAACGTCCTTCTTGCAAAGGAACGATTCGAGCGCGGCTTTCTGTTCCTCTTTTGTAGCGGCCAAAGCCGTTTCAAACAACTGATTTTTATCTGTAGAATAGATCTCTTTCAGTATTTACTAAATGATTCCGTACGTTGCAGCGCTGTCGTCATCAGTTTAGCTCGCCTCTGGCCCGCGTACATCAGATACACCGATTTGATTGGTTCCCAGAATTGCTTTCGTATTGCAGTAACATGCATCATTGCTCGAGGCCAGAGTGTCTTGCAGAGACAATTCAAATTGTGCTCTCACGAGATCTCTGGATTTCCAGGGTAATGGTTTTATGCAAATGGCAGAGATCATGAATGGCCAAGGACAGCACAACATACTAAAAATTGGAGGGAGTTTACGGCAACTGCTCCATATTTAAAACTACAGCAAACATGGTCAAGTATGGCCCCAGAATTACACATGCAAAAAATATAGTGAAGCATAAAGGAATGAAGATTGGACAAGTAGTCAAGGTGTCAATGATACTCTGTAACATAGAACACAAAACTTAGTCTCACGATTGCTTGAATTTTCACGTTGCTAAGTGTGAATGCATAAAATGTTTTCTTACACTGACTACAATTGAATCATCCTTCAGAATGAATGCAAAGATCATTGAAAAAATTGCTTTCTTCAGAAACCTTTTTCTAAAACCTCTAGTAACTCTGAGGAAAATGGCAGTTTTTAACATGACGTTTCATGCTGCTTTGACATGTGAACCTCGTCTCACACTGGGGACACTTGTAATTTTGACACTCAGAACCTCGTCAATATCTCTGGTTTCTTTAGGAAACTTCCCAAATACAGCTCCAAGCTAAAATATTCAACCCCCCTAAATCTGTGAGACATTTTACTGCCAAGAAAAAGAAAGAAAAGAAAACAATTCAACAAAGGCATCAGTAAACTATTATATTTAGGAGCAGGTTCCCAGAGAGGGTTTAAAGTAAGACAAGAGAAGGCTTAATCTAGAATAGTTAATCATGATTTTAAAAATAGCTTTCTGAAAAGATGACTAACTCCTGGACTATAGAGTCCTTAATTAAAATAAACTAGATTAACTTTAAACAGAGCCGGACAGTAACTGAGTACATTTACTTGAGTACAGTACTTAAGTACAATTTTGAGGGATCTGTACTTTACTCAAGTACCATTTTTGGGGAGTACTCATGACTTTACTCCACTACATTTCTATCCATAACCGTGAGTACGCGTTACTACTTCTAAAAAAAAAAAGAAAAAAAGAAAAGAAAAAATCTTGGAAACCCTCAATTTGTTGTTTCAAAAGAGTTGTCAAACATAGATTGTGTGTGAGAGAATGGTGTTATTCAGCTGAAAGTATTTTCCCCTGCCTTTGCCTGTATGTCGATGTAAGAGGAAGGGGCTTAATACTGTCACTCAAATGAGCTACATTTTATTTTTCCTTCTTTGTATGCTGACGTAAACACTGCTGATTAGCTGATTTTCTTTAATCACTTAATCACGGTCAGGTTCATAGGTGTGTCAGAACATTTCTATATTGCCGCCTTTGCTGGTTTAGGTTTATTGATTTGATTGATAAAAAAAAAAAACTCACATGGACACACAATTGTTAGCTGAATTTTCTTTTCTGATATTACACATTAATGTAAGCTGAGCATTTGCTTTGATGTTCTTGAGTATTCGGTGTGTTTAAAAGAGGTTCAAATGTGTGTGCAAAAAATCTAAAACTCTAGCAGAGGTTTGTCATAGCGTTGCCATTGTGCTATTGCCTTGTGGGCAAGTGAGAAATGTTAAATAAAGCAACATGGTCAAAAGATGAAAATTACTTGATTTTACTTTCAATTCCTTTTACATTCTCCAAGCTCCTGTTTTAACATTAACATTTTTCATAACTCCATGTAGGACGTTTCTGTACATAAATGTAAGCACTTTGGCAGTAGTAATGCAATATTTAGAAAATGTACTCTTGATACTCAAGTACTTTTAAAAACAAGTACTTCAGTACTTTTACTTAAGTAGACATCTGACTGTAGTACTTTTACTTGTACTTGAGTAAAATTTAGCAAGGGGTAAGGAAGGAAGCTGTGTACTCCGTCCGCCTGGAAGGCAACTCCAATGGAAATAATACCAAGGTTGAGTTTTAGCTCATTCAAATCAGCCTTTTATGTTCTTCTTGGTCAAGAGTGACATTCAGCAAAATCCCTCAACATGAATGCCAAACTTGACTAGTGTTCAAATACTCTGCATTGACATTATTTCTCCTCCTGTCATCTGGTCATCTTGCAAGTCTCTGGCTGTACATTGCAGGGGTTTTTTTCAGTTGTTTTAATCAAACATTTCACATTATTGTTTTTTACTTCAACGCTGTCAAAGGTTTGCAATTTTAACCCTGTCCGAATCCGATCAGCTACTTAAATCTTTGATATCAACTGTTTGTCACTCAAATACAGAACAAGATGGCTCCGCGGATGGCAGCCTCTGTGCGTAGCTCTCCAGTTGTTTTAGTGGTTTTGTTTGTTTTTCTGTTTTTTGTTTTGCAAACACAATCAGTTTTACCCGGGATGAACTGCTGAACATTTGGCAGAACACACCACAAAACATTCAACCGGTTTTCGATTATTCAGACGTTTTATTTAATGTTGTAGTTGGCGGAGCGGTGGCGCTGATCAAGCGTTTCGGAACGCGCAGACGGGGAAAACGACATGGTTGCCAAGCATACATCTGGCAAATCTCCGCTCCCTTCCCAACAAAACGGACGAACTCTTCCTGCTCTCCCGGTCTAACAAGGATTTTTCAAACACTGCCACTCTGTGTTTCACGGAAACCTGGCTGAATGACGTGATACCAGACAGCGCGATCCAGTTGCTATCAGCTGTTTAGAGGCGATTGCAACGCAGAATCAATGGGGAAATCGCGTGGCAGCGGGACTTGCTTTTAAGGCAAGGCAAGGCAAGTTTATTTATATAGCACATTTCATACACAATGGTAATTCAAAGTGCTGTCATAAAAATGAATTAAAATCACAATAGAACATCACATCACATCACATAAAAAGTATAAAAATCATCTTACGTCAGTACAGATAGTCAGACTATACTCTGTCTTACCTTACTACGCAATCAAACAGTAATTACTGATCAGACAGTCAGACTATACTCTGTCTTGCCTAATCATGAAATCACACAGTATTTCGATTTGTATAGCGCTCTTCCCAGCCTCTCGCTGAGGGTATTCTTACGTCAGTACAGATAGTCAGACTATACTCTGTCTTACCTTACTACGCAATCAAACAGTAATTACTAATCAGTCAGTCAGACTATACTCTGTCTTGCCCAACCATGCAATCACACAGTATTTTAAAATTAATTAGCACAGTAAAATGATTATACATAAAATAATGCAGTCTGTTCGGACGTAGCACAGACATAAAAAGGAATTAAAATCACATAAAAATCATAAAAATTTAAAATAATAATAAGATGATTTAAAAAATTGATTTTGAAATTAATTAGCACAGTAAAATGATTATACATAAAATAATGCAGTCTGTTCGGACGTAGCACAGTGCTCATTAAATAAATGCACAACTAAACAGGTGAGTTTTGAGTCTGCATTTAAATGTGGCTAATGTATTAGCACGTCTGATCTCTTCTGGAAGCTGCTTCCAACTGCGGGCGGCATAATAGCTAAAAGCGGATTCCCCTTGTTTTGTGTGAACCCTTGATATTATTAACTGACTCGATCCTAGTGATCGGAGTCAACGAAAGGTGGTTTACAGATGTAACAGTATTAAAGAAGATGTGCTGTTCTGATCTAGAAGTGCTCTTCATTAACCGTAAGCCATTCTACTCGCCGCGGGAGTTTTGCTCGTTCATTCTCGTGAGCACCTACATTCCTCCGCAAGCGCACATGAGCCTGGCCTTGCAGAAACTCGCTGATCAGATCACCGCGACGGAACAACAACACCCGGACTGTTTTAATCATTCTTGGGGATTTTAATAAAGCAAATCTCTCACGTGAACTGCCTAAATACAGACAGCATATTACATGTCCGACCAGAGACAGTAATATATTGGACCACTGTTACACCACAATAAGAAATGCATATCACTATGTCCCACGAGCAGCTTTGGGACTATCTGATCACTGCCTGGTTCATCTTATACCAACATACAGGCAAAAACTTAAATCTGCTAAACCTGTAGCAAAGTCTGTGAAGAGATGGACCAACGAAACAGAGCGGGTTTTACAAGCCTGTTTCGAATGTACTGATTGGAGTGTTTTCGAAGCTGCTGCTACCGATCTGGACGAGCTCACAGACACTGTTACTTCATATATCAGTTTCTGTGAGGATACGTGCATTCCTACCAGGACTCGTTTTAACTTTCAACAATGACAAACCATGGTTTCACTGCAAAACTCAGACAGCTTTGTCACGCCAAAGAGGATGCTTACAGGAAAGGGGACAGTGTCTTGTATAAGCAGGCCAAATACACACTAGAAAAGGAGATCAAAGTGGCAAAGAAGAATTATTCCGAAAAGATAAGGAATCAATTCTCTTCCAGTGACTCTTCATCAGTGTGGGACAGCCTGAAAGCCATCACTAACTACAAGACACCATCCCCCTGCACGGTAGAGAATCAGCAACTGGCAGACGATCTGAACGAGTTCTATTGCAGATTTGAAAAAACTCCATTCACACCACCAACAACAGCCCTAACAATACCGCTCTCCCCCACTCCGACAATCCACTTCAGTGAAAGAGATGTTCGCCAGGTCTTCAGACAGAACAAAAGAAGGAAGGCACCAGGCCCTGATGGTGTAACACTAGCCTGTCTGAAAACCTGTGCTGACCAGCTGGCCCCCATTTTCTCACTAATCTTCAATTGGTCTCTGGAGATGTGTGAAGTACCGAACTGCCTCAAACGTTCGACAATCATTCCCATTCTAAAGAAAACCAAAATTACAGCACTCAACGACTACAGACCTATGGCGCTAACATTTGTCGCCATGAAGTCTTTTTGAAAAACTGGTTTTGGCTCATCTGAAGGACATCACCGGACCCTTACTGGACCCCCTGCAGTTTGCTTATTGAGCAAACAGGTCCATAGATGATGCAGTGAACATGGGTTTACACTTCATCCTGCAGTATCTGGATCAGGGACTTATGTGAGGATCCTGTTTGTGGACTTCAGTTCAGCCTTTAACACCATCATCCCAAACCTCCTCATTCCCAAACTATCTCAGCTCTCCGTGCCCACCGCTCTCTGCAAGTGGATCAACAGCTTCCTGACAGACAGACAGCAGATATTGAGTCTGGGAAAATTCTCATCCAGCACCAGGACTATCAGCACTGGCGCCCCTCAGGGTTGTGTTCCCTCCCCACTGCTCTTCTCCCTGTATACAAATGACTGTACCTCTAAAGACACCCTCTGTCAAGCTCCTGAAGTTCGCAGACGACACCACACTCATCGGGATCATTCAAGACGGTGATGAGTCTGCTTACAGACAGGAGGTTAAAGAGCTGGCTGTCTGGTGCAGTCATAACAACCTGGAGCTCAACACGCTCAAGACTGTGGAGATGATTACTGACTTCAGGAGAAACCCCCCTGCTCTCCCCCCACTCACCATCATGAACAGCACTGTTAACACAGTGGAGTCATTCAGGTTCCTTGGCAATACCATCTCCCAGGACCTGAAGTGGGATGTTCACATAGACTCTTCATGGTGAAAAAGGCCTAGCAGAGACTGTACTTCCTCCGCCAGCTGAGAAAGCTAAACCTGCCACAGGAACTGCTGAAACAGTTTTACTCTGCCATCGTTGAATCCGTCCTCTGCACTTCAATTACTGTCTGGTTCAGCTCAGCTACCAATTCTGATCTCAGAAGATTAAATCGCATAGTCCGGACTGCTGAGCGAATCATTGGTACAACCCTTCCTACCCTTCAAGATCTCTACTTATCCAGAGTGCGCAAAAGGGCTGGCAAAATCACTCTGGACCCCTCACATCCAGCACGCTCGCTCTTTGAATGGTTACCATCTGGTCGGCGCTACAGAGCACTGAGCACCAAGACGACCAGACACCGAAACAGTTTTTTTTTATTAATCTACTCAGTAATTATTAATACCTACTTGCATCCAAATTTGCACCTAATATACCTGTACCTAGTAATGGCATACTCTGTATTTTGTGTTTTTGCTATTTTGCACTTTACTTGTATAATGTTCTTTTTTAAATCTATGTCTTGTCTTGTCACTGTCACTCTATTGCACTGTGGAGCTGCTGTCACTAAAACAAATTCCTAGTATGTGTAAACATACCCGGCAATAAAGCTCATTCTGAATCTGATTCTAAAACTGGGTACTGTCGAAAATGCTGGCAGTTACTGGCAACTTAAAAAAATGCTGCCAGGGAAAGAGTTAAAATACTTTTGAAATGTCTTTTGTTTCAGCAATCTTATCAGTTCCTTAGAAATGTTTGCACTAATGCTGTGCACTAATGTAGGTTTTGCAACTGAACAAAGTACATCAAGGTGAGTTTAAGTAAACTGCAAAAACTATTGGTTAGTAATAGAAGCAATGAAAAAGTAGTATTCTTCAACATTTTTAAAAGATTCAAGATAAAATTGAATCCCATTAAAATCATGTAGAAATGATTCTACCGGACATTTATGTCTTGTCCTATAATACAATTCCTAATGGATTCCAAGGAATGCTTCCAAAATATGATATAATTCTAATTAGAATCCTTTTTTTTTGCAGATTCTGAAAAGGAGATGTAAACTCTTGACTTTAACTGTAGTTCCTCACAAATAGTTGTTGTGAATCAGCTCAAGAGGGAAAAGTATATAAATAATTTATGACTAATTATGATAACAATTATTTATATCAGCTGTCAGTATTAACTGTAGCAGAATTAAATATCGTCATCGACTAATCTGTTCGTCCAGCGAACATTCAGGTTAATTTCACAGCAACTCTAAGCAATGATATTTTCTTGGCCACAAAAAATAACATTCTTACAGTTTTAATGCATTGGAGCATGTAGCTTGATCAGAATCGTAAAGGGGACATTAATTTACAAGACAGAATCAGAAACTCATGTAATTGGTGCACAAGAGTTTATTATGTAAGGACTAACACGTAACTAATCTAAATGAACAAACATACAATCACTCATACATGGAGGAATGGCAAGTCAGATTGGATGAATGGAGCCATTAGAGAAACAAGAAAAATAAGGTTATGAAAAGAGTCAGTTAACCACGGGGTTTACAAATTAAACTTGTTAAACAAATTAAACAAATATGTTTGTTTAGTTAAATGTATAATACTTGCATTGCCTTGGACGTTGACAAGTGTTTGGATGTAGTCTCAGATTGAAGTCTTGATGGTTTTGGACTTGGCATCACATTTTTCTGGGTTTAAGGAGCGATGAATTCCAAAGGTGTCCTGACTCTGTGGTAATTGGAGTTTCTTCCAAGGTGGAAAGTGAAGAAGAATGATGATCTGAGAGGGGAGAGAGACCCAGCTGAATACTGTGATCTTTGGGGAATGAAAAGACAAGGCTGCAGGGCCTGGCACAGGCCTAGGGTTCTGAAGAGTTCTAGCTCATTTCCTTCATCTTCCTAGGAGTTTAAGGCCTCCCAGGTGCAAAAGCATCGACTCTGGGACTTATCAACCAGAATATGGCAAGGTGATGAGACACGGGACTAAAAGAACTGAGAAAAGCCTGGAGAATTGAGGCAAGTGACTCTGTAAAGACTTTATCTTCTCTGGGGGTCACACTTAATAGATAAAGGTAATTGGGAGGCCAGGTTAATTGATCATTGGAAGGCTAGAGAGCCAATGGTGAGGGAAAGTTTACGACTCTGTCTGTAAGCATGGTATTTGCATATGTTGGTTGTTCATGTACAACTACTAAAGATTCTTAAAACATTAATATGTTGTATCAAAGTATCAAAAGATAAGACACAAAACCATCTTTTAGATCATCGATGAATTCAACGAGACTAACAACATGTTATATGTGATGTTATACTATGTAGTGATCTATTATAACACATGCATAAAAACATTACACAATACAAAAGACAAAATAAATGAACGTTCGTAACATTCACAATGACCTGAGGATATGTGTGTTAATTCACAGAAAGGTTTTTCTAAGAATTAATGAAAGAAGTCCTATGAAATTAATGAATTAATGAAAGAAGTCAGTTCCTATGGCAGTATGTGTCCTTTTGTAGAGTATTAGTTGGGGAAAATTCTCTCTACATACTTTTGAGTCGTAAAGATTATCTGGTCTGGCAAAGGAGTCCTGGATGCCATAGTAAGACCATTTGTAGACATCATGGCAGCCAGTGTTGTGGATTGGGTGAGGGGGGATTGTGATCATTTGTTAATATAATGAAAAATTTATCATTTGGTATATCTATTGAACAACTGTGTCTGATTGGTCAGGACCCTACATTGTTTTTTTTCTGAGCAACACAGGCAAAAAAAGAATGTCGGTTTGTAATTTACAACAGCTTCAGATGTGGCTCAACCAATCAGAATCAAGGACTGGAACTGTCCATTTTATACATTTTGGTTGAAACTCTTCCCACACTGAGGGAATCTGTCCGCCCTCTCTATTGTGAATTTTAATGTGCCTGTTAAGATTTTCATTTAGAGTGGAACTCTTTCCACACTGTTGGCAGATGAAACGCTTCTCTCCAGTGTGAATTTTCATGTGGTCTTTAAGGGTTCCTTTTTGATTGAAACTCTTTCCACACTGTTGGCAGATGAAAGATTTCTCTCCTGTGTGAATTTTCATGTGGACTTTAAGGTTTCCTTTGAGAATGAAACTCTTTCCACACTGTGGACAGATGAAAGATTTCTCTCCAGTGTGAATTTTCATGTGGAATTTAAGGGTTCTTTTTTGACTGAAACTCTTTCCACACTGTTGGCAGATGAAAGATTTCTCTCCTGTGTGAATTTTCATGTGGACTTTAAGGTTTGTATTTTGACTAAAACTCTTTCCACACTGTTTGCAGATGAAAGGCTTTTCTCCTGTGTGAACTTTCATGTGGACTTTAAGGTTTCCTTTGAGACTGAAACTCTTTCCACACTGTGGACAGACAAAAGATTTCTCTCCTGTGTGAATTTTCATGTGGACTTTAAGGTTTGTATTTTGACTGAAACTCTTTCCACACTGTTGGCAGATGAAAGGCTTCTCTCCTGTGTGAATTTTCATGTGGTCTTTAAGGGTTCCTTTTCGACTGAAACTCTTTCCACACTGTTGGCAGATGAAAGGCTTCTCTCCTGTGTGAATTTTCATGTGGACTTTAAGATTTCCTTTGTGACTGAAACTCTTTCCACACTGTTGACAGATCAGTCTTGTGGACTTTATATTGTGGACTCCTAGTTCTTGCCTTTTGAGCTCTTTTTTGTGTAAATGTTTTTTCTGACTGTAAGGAACAAAATAATTTTTTTCCAGTTATGAAAACATGAAGATTCCCAAACTGATCTTTCTCTTCAGTTTCATTCAGTATTTCTCTCTCCTCTTTCAGTGCTGTTGGGCCTAAGGTGGGAAAACAAAGAAATAAAAGTTAACCCCAGTTTAATGCCACAGAGTAGGTAACACAAAAAAATTTAGATATGTAATGCATATATGCTAGATCTCGTATCATGGTGTCCAAACCTGATCATAGTCGGCTGGTGTCCTATAGAGTTTAAGCTGGCTACTATACAGCTGCTATAATTTAATTTAAGTATAATTTATTCAATCTAATAATAGTTTAGGAAACCTAGATATAGACTGATCTCAATTATAACATACTATGTTTTTCTTCTAGGGGATCAAATGCAACAAATATAACAAAGGCAAGGAATATGGACAAACTCCCCACTCAACCATCAGATGAACAATTCATCACACAATAATTCTTTCTGAGGTTTTATTAAGGGGGCATTGATGTTAGCCAATCATAAAAATGGGCTGTTACAGCGAGTCCCGACCACGTTCCTGGAGCCCCCCAACACTGCATGTTTCTCTAATAAAATGATGAATTACCTGGTTCAAGTGTGTTTGATCAGGGTCAGAGCTAAACTTTGAAGGATGGTAAAATCTTTAAGAACAGGGCTGTGCACCCCTGCACTAAAATGGTGGTGTGAGACAAAAGAGAGATGCAAAATGTGCAGTCTTTGGGGGCCCTCAGGAACACGGTTGGGAACCACTGGTGTGTTACAATGACCTATTAAATGGAAAACGCCCCATAACTTACTGTAAAAAAAAACAAAAAACCTAGGGCTGTCAATCGATATATATATATATTTTTTTTAAATCGCGATTAATCGCATGGTTGTTGTTACAGAGGAGGCTTACGTACCGCATCGGCCTAGCCAGCTGTCCATTCATTTTTCAGTCCTTCATGAATGACGTCTTCCGAGACATGCTGGACAAATGGGTGATCTTATATATTGACGATATCTTGATCTATTCTAACTCTCTGTCAGAACATATTCAGCACGTACACAGTGTCCTTAAGTGCTTAATCCAGTATCAACTCTATGCCAAGTTAGAGAAGTGCGAGTTTCACCAAACCTCAACTTCCTTCCTCGGTTATATCATCAGTCAAGAAGGAGTAGCCATGGATGAGAGGAAGGTAGAGGCTGTGTTAAAATGGCCACAACCGTGAACGCTCAAGGAACTGCAGCGATTCTTGGGATTTGCAAATTTCTACAGGCAGTTCATCAGAAACTTCAGCTCCGTGGCAGCTCCCCTGACCGCCATGACTAAACGCCAAACCAATCGGTTAACCTGGTGTACAGAGGCTCTTCGTGCATTCAATGAACTACGTGAACGATTCACTTCAGCGCCCATTCTCCGACATCCAGATTCTAATAAACCATATAGTCAAAGAGGACACATCTAACTCTGGAGTGGGGGCAGTTCTTTCTCAGCGACATGGAGATCCAGCCAAGATGTATCAATGTGCCTACTTTTCACGAAAACTCTCACCTACGGAGCGCAATTATGATGTAGAAAATTGTGAGCTTCTAGCCATGAAGTTGGCTCTGGAAGAATGGCGGCATTGGCTTGAAGGGGCAAAACATCCATTTACCATTCTTACTCACCATAAAAATCTGGAATACCTTCAGTCAACGAAAAGATTAAACCCTCGGCAGGCCAGATGGGCTCTGTTCTTTACTCAGTTTCAGTTCACGGTCACCTACCAATCCGACTCTAAGAACACTAAGGCGGATGCCCTCTCTCGACAGGCCGAGATCTCTCCTCATCCAGATAACCAAGAAACTATAATCCCTACTACCCTTCTGCTGGCACCCGTTCAGTGGGACATTATCACAGAGATTGAGCAAGCTAAGCAACAACAACCACCATCTACTGAATGTCCGCCAGGGAAGCTTTTTGTACCTGAAACACTCAGTCATCGGCTGCTCTCTCAAGTTCACAATGTTCCCAGTTCTGGTCACCCCGGGATCGAAGCCACCATCCAGCTACTAAAAAATCTATTCTGGTTGGCCCACATTAGCAACTGAACTTATACGATTTGTCAATAACGGCACCATTTGTCAAACCACCAAACCTTCCAAGCACCTACCTGCTGGTCTATTATAACCCTTATCGCTTCCTCAACAGCCATGGTCCCACATAGCCATCGACTTTATCACAGACTTACCCAACTCTAAAGTGAATACAGTCATCTTTACCATAATTGACCGGTTCTCCAAAGCTTTTAGCCTTATCCCTCTGCCAAAGCTTCCTTCAGCATTCGAAGCAGCTGAACACCTTTGCAATCAAGTATTTGAAGAGATTGTCTCAGATCGCGATCCCCAGTTCACCTCCAGAGCGTGGTCATCATTCTTTAAGCTTCTCGGCGTGAATGTTAGTCTAACCTCTGGATACCACCTGCAATCCAACAGACAGACTGAACGCTTGAATCAAGAAATTGCACAATTCCTTCGATCCTACTGCTATAACAATCAATCGGATTGGAGCCGCTACCTCATGTGGGCAGAATACGCTTAGAATTCCCTCGTCAAACCCGCCACAGGCATCACACCTTTCCTTTCCAATGCATCCTTGGCTATCAACCACCCATGTTCCCCTGGTCCAGCGAACCATCTAATTTACCATCCCTCACCGACTGGTTATATCGAAGTGAAGAAACTTGGAATCAAGCTCACACCCACTTATAACGTGCAATCAGAAAATAAACCAGAACAGCCAACCAACATCGTGGCCCAGGACCTCGATATACCCCCGGACAGTGGGTCTGGCTATCCACCAGGGATTTACATCTCAAACTCCTGTGCAAGTAACTTCTCCCACTTTTCATATTTCCCATTTGAAGCCAGCTGGTGGTCCGAGAGGAGAATCGGAGGAGAAAGCCGAATCTCGGACCTCCTCATCCTGGTTGCCGGCGAGGAGGCTTATCAGGTGCATGAACTCCTGGATTCGAGGGGTACGGCCCGGAAGAACGCTCCTGGGTCAACGCTGGAGATATTCTTGACCCTACTCGTACGGATGAATTTCATCAGAGATACCCGGAGAAACCAGCCCTTCGACCACGAGGTAGACCCTCGCATCAGTACCCGCTCGCAGGGGGAAGGCTCTGTTACAGAGGAGGCTTCCGTACTGCCTCCTCCTCACCACCAGAGGGAACCCTCTCCTGAATTTTGATTCGGTTACATTCGGACTCTAATTCCCATGCTCCTTCATACCTGGGACTGACACACCCACACACACCTGCAGCTCATCACACACAACATATAAGCCGCACACACACAACATTACACCGCAAAGTCTTGATTTGCCACGGCTATCATTCTGAGCGTTTATTCATCTGTTGTTTTGCCTACCCGTTATCGACCTTGGACTGTTTATCGTTAGTGATTCTGTTCTGTGTATTTCGACCCCTTGAACTTTGTATTGACTTTTGCTGTTAAGCAGCCTGCCCCGAATTCCGCCTGTTTCATCGTTTACGCTCTGTGTTATTTCTCTGAGGACCCCATTTGTTGGTGATTGACCTTGTACTGTTTGATATCGCAATAAAGCTGCAAATGGATCCCGATGACTCCTCGTCTTCGTTACAGATGTTATGAGTTAACTCGCGATTAATCGCACATTTTTATCTGTTCTAAATGTATCTTAAATTAATACTTTTTAAAGTTTTTAATACTCTAATCAACATTGGCATGGGCAAATATGGTTGCTTTAAGCAAATATGTGTTTATTATTAGTTAAACCATACTCGACGTAGAGCATGAAGACTAGACATGTTTCAAAGGTCATAGATTTTTTTTTAAATAACTTGTTCATGTCTATTTGACACATGGAAAAAAAAGAACATATAAATACCAGGTTCCCTTTACTTCTCTTTCTTTGCAATGAGCAATTTACTTACACAAGCCTGTTTACATTATTTGCAGGACAGAGCAGCTCCCTTTCTCTGAACGTGCAAAATATACATTTATTATTACATTTGTTTGCCCCCTCAGTGCCCACATACGGTAATTTGATGCAGCCAAGTTCTCAACAAAACTGTTTCCATTGTTATAATTTAGTGTTTCTGTTATCAGACAACCAAAGAAATATGAAATAATAACTGAAAAAACCCTGAATTATGATCATGATTCAATTGCTGAAAAGAATCATTTACTGGCATCAGGATATAAGTCACTATTCTCTGCATTATTATCGTTGTTTTTAACTTCCTGCTTGAATGCCTTCACGATCCTTTGACTTTTTAGGAGCTTACCCGTTTAAAGTTATCTGATCCCAAAAACATGCTTCTTTAAAAAATTTGTAAGGTAATGTTTTCGTTATAATGCACTGATTCGAGAGCCTGGTCTCATGAAAATGCGTAATAGTAGCACAATTTTCAGTTTCTTTTTGCTGTGCTATTAATAAGCTGAAATTAACTTTGACGTGCATATGATATGCATGTATTTGATGTGCAAATAATACGCCGTTTTCACTTGCATACTCGTATGTGGTTATACGCATCAACCCCACAGCACCAATCCTAACGTAGACCAACTCCACTTGCATTCATTAAATATGGCCGAAAGTGCCATGAAAAAGTGCAAGTAAGCAAAAGGAAAAAATACAGACGAGCCTGTGTACCGGCTCTCGCTGTTCCTGACGCGGCAGTGACCGCTCTCGCTGTTCCGGACGCGGCGGTGACCGCTCTCTCTGTTCCGGACGCGCCGTTGACCGCTCTCTCTGTTCCGGACGCGGCGGTGACCGCTCTCTCTGTTCCGGACGCGGCGGTGACCGCTCTCGCTGTTCCTGACGCGCCGGTGACCGTGCTCTCCGTTCCTGTTCCCCTGGCTGCAGGGCCAACTCGCATTCCTCTGGTTGCGGGGCCCGCGGACGTTCCACTGGCGGCGAGGTCAGCTCACGTTCCTCTGGCGGCAGTGTCCACTCACGTTCCTCCACTGCACGGGCCTGGCCCGCCATCCCTCCCCCTGATGCACCTTCCACCGTTCCTCCTCCCTCCAGATTTTTTTTTTGTTTTGGGAACGTCTGGAAGCCGTTCCCTTGAGAGGGGGTACTGTCATGATCTGGGCTGTGGGGCTTCCCTCAGCCACCTGAGGTCGCTGTTTTCCCTTCCCTGCACTACACTTCCCTAAGTATTCACTCCTGACTTGTCATTAGCACTGATTACACTCACTCCTGCTCACAATTATCTGGTCTATAAGAACTCTTATTTCCTACTACTCATTCTGGCTGCATTGTCTTCTGTGTGGTTTGTTTTTGATGTTATTTTGTGTTCCTGAACTCCTGGCTTTAGATTATGTTCTTGATCTTGTTTATTTTGTGTTCTAGTTATTAGTTTGTGCCGTGTTGGCCTTTTTGTTTGTTTAGTTTGTTTATTTGTCATTAAAAAATCATTACTTACCTGCATCTGGACCCAGACCTCTTGTTTACGTGACACCCACACAAATATTTAACTTTACAATCACTTTAAATATAAAAGTAAATAGGATATGCAATGCAATGCAAAAAAAAAAAAAAAAAAAAAGAATAAAAACCATAGACTACGTACAACTGTATTTATTGTTTTGTTAATGATGCTGTTTTAAAATATATACATAAAAAAATACAAATCTTAAATGAGTCTTTAAGGAACTAAATTAAAAATGAAATTGCCTACATTTTAACTGGGAAGAGGAACAGACATTTAGTCATTTAGGCTAGTAATTAAGACCGTATTAGTCAGCTCACATTTTGTTTTCATTTACTGCTCTGATAAAAATAACTTACATTTAGGATTATAATTGTATTTGTCACATTTTATGTCCAAAACCAAATATTTTTACAAAATGTCTACTTTTTCCAGAATTACTGAGCTACTAATATATTGTGCTCATTCTGTTTAGCGTGCAGCAGCACTCGTTTACTAGTGTAAACCCTGTCCACTCCTTACAGTAAACTTCATCTGTGAATGTTACAAAGTCATGCAAACATATGAATAGAATATGCAAAACACATCTCAAATGTATTAAACAATACAAACAGATTCATAACCGACATTAAGGACTGCTTAAGAACAAGCGTGCACATCAAATTGCCTTCACTGACTGAACCAGGATCACATTAGTGAGATTGTATGACCTTAAATGTTCATTTATGGAACCACTTTAACCAGATAGATTTGTTATTTCATCCCAGCTTTTCTTAGAAGTCTTTTGGAAACAGCCACCAGAGCTTGACATAACATGACATAAATTGAGTTAAAGTTAGGAGACGCTGCCAACTAAACCATAAGGGCAGTCACATGATTGGAGCTCCAGGGAGAAGTTTGCATACAGAAGCATAATAAGCAAATAAACTTGTATGGTTGCCTCACAAAGCTCCATGGAGCAGAGGACTTAACTCTCATAGATGAGAGGGGGACCCAGATGTTTTCTTTGGGAGCGGCGTGCTAATTGGAGATCCTCTAGAGCAGGGGTGGCGAACGGCAGTGCAGAAGAAGCGCAGACCTGCAGAGTTTTGCTTCAACCCTTAATCAAACACACCTGAACAACATAATCAAGATCTGAAGGGTTACTAGAAAGCTACAGGCAGGTGAGTTTTAATTTGGGTTGGAGCTGAAATCTACAGGACGGTGGCTCTCCAGGACCGGAGTTTGTTCTCCCTGCTCTAGAGTGAATGGATGTAGTGTCTGCACCAATCAAACACACAATTGTTCATTAGAGTATCAAACAATCACAGACCCCCCCTTCACCCAGTCCACCACTGTAGGTGCAGGGAAGTCTCAGATGGCCCACAAAGCCTTCGGTTGCTATAGTGACCAGGACACCTCTGCCAGACCAGATAAACTTTACGACTCAAGTATGTGAATCGAAACTTCCCCAACCAACTCTCTCTTAAACAGACTGCAATAGTAACTGACTTCTTTCATTAATTCCATTGTGGTTTAGGTATCTTGTCTTTTGTATTGTTTTTTTTTTATACATGTGTTACTATAGATATAGATAGATATGTTGTGTAGTAAAACCACATGGTCATGTTTGGTATCTCTGAATTCGTATTTTGATGGTCTAAAGGATGATGAATATTATGTAAGGGATAATGTACAGGCAGCCGGTAGTTATCGCAGAAATAAGTATCACACTGAAGGGGCTTATTTCGCGATAACTACAGGCTGCCTGTACATTATCCCGCTTATTACACGGCTACTTGCCACATAAGGAAAAAAACTGGACATGAATATGAATTTGAAATCTTTTATTGGCATATTTGTTTTAAATTAACATTTTTATCCTTCCGCCAAACGATACAGTACCACGTGACTAACATTCAAACTATGTAAGTTAGTAAGACAATTTAAATAGATTAATATCAAAATTTTCCATTGTTAATTGTGGTTGTCCAGTGTTTGTCACAAGATGGCTCCAAACGGTAATCTTTGTTGTCCAGTGTTTGTCACAAGATGACTCCAAACGGTAATCTTTGTTGGCACGGAGGGATTTTAAACATACAACATTACTTTGGAGCGGTGATTATTTGAAAAGAACGAACCTGCAAATGTCTCAACTGACCAATCAGAATCAAGCATTCCAAAGAGCTGTGTAATAAATGTCGATACACATGTAACATATTAGAGTTTCATGAATCCCTAGTAGATTTGCATGAATACCCACATGCAAAGTACCTTGCTGTCAGACAGAGGGCTTAATATCCAAACCTCCTACTTGGAATTTCAGCTTCTTTCATTGGTCAAGACCATGCTGAGAGGTGTGACTCTTCCAGACTTTAAAGGGCTCACACACAGTTCCACCCTCTCTCTTCCCTTCTCTCGACTCGGACACACGTCATCCCGCACCTCCCCCGGGCGGCTCACCTAGCATTAGGAGATGAGGCCTAACTTACTTGAAAAGCCATGCGGCCTACTCATCCTTCATCGAAGCCATGCGGTCTAAAACTCTCAAGGAACTGGAAAGGACTTTCAGAACTGAACACATACAGAACCAAGGCACACCAACAAGAGCTTACAAGTATCGTTCTTTCTACAAACGTAGATAGCTGCATTTAAGGCATTTTATTCCATGGAATGTCTGGATACTGGATTCTGATTGGCTGGCAGGTGTGCAGTAAAACCGTTTAATGCACAGGTTGTTCCAAGTCAGTTTAATCACCGTTCTATATTAATGCGCTGATTTAATTGATGCATGAAAAAAGTACACACAGAGAGAGAGAGAGAGAGAGAGAGAGAGGTCGGAGATCGCATTGTGCTGCGCACATACATAAACTTCTTGTCAGCGCTTGCCTGCGATCCTTATTAAAATAGCCTAGATACTAGATCGCTACATTATATTCCTCAGCAACGGGGTGGTAAAGCTGCTGTTTTTGAATGAATCGTTGTTTGTAGAGAGAGACGCACAGCAAGCAGGCAGGTACGCGCACACACACACACACACACACACACACAACTGTCATCTCTTTTGCCTTCACACTCTCTCTTGGTCGATCGATAATTTACTGAAACAAATGCTATAACGTTATTTCATTCAAATAAATGTGATCTTACCGGACTATTTAATCTCTGTGTCTGATTTGAAGCAGGCAGAATGCTAGAGCTGTGTGCTATAACTGACTTTTTTATCCATAAGCTTTTTCAAATTTTGCGCTGCAAATATCAAACCTAGTTTTGGTTTTAATATTTTTTATTTTTATTGATTTTTCACAGTATATCACATTTCACAAACCCCCAACCCTTACCGACAAATCCCTAGGATAGCGTTCATGCTGTCCATTAATTCAGAAAGAAATAATTTATAAATCAAATAATAATAATAAAGAATACAGGGTACAGATAGACATGTCCAGAACATGTGAATTAAAGTACCCTCAACACACCGACATCTGTTGCACAAGGAGCTAGTTCCAGGAAACATTTGGGCTAACTTCACTTTGGATATATGAGCTCTGTGTACTACTTTAAACTGAATGAGAGAATGTCGAGCACACATAGATGATGAGTGGACCTGCTTAGGAACACACTTCCATGTGTCATCTGAGAGTGGTCCACCAAGGTCTTCCTCCCAAGCTCTCTTAATGTTGTCTAAAAAGGAAACTGACTGATTTATCATCAGATTATAAATGGTAGAAATTGAGTCCTTAGCTAATATGTCACACAAAAGGAAGTATCCAAAGGGTTTTCAGTAGGCATCACTGGAAAATCTGCTAAGAATGACTTATAGTCTCTAACTTGCAATACTCTAAAGAAATCAGATTTAGTAAGACCAAAATGTGACACTAACTGTTCAAAGGAAGCAAATAAACGGTCAATAAATAAATCTTTGAAGCATTTTATTCCCTTGTCAGACCAACTCCTAAATGACCCATCCTGCATTGAAGGCAAGAAAAAGTGATTACGTGCAACAGGGCTAAGAAGAGAAGGATCTTTAAAACCAAATGATTTCCTAAATTGAGTCCAAATCCTCAGCAAGTGTTTTACCACTGGGCAGTCGGCAAAAGTATAAGAAACTAGCTGTAATTTGGTTGCAAGAAGTGCAGGAAGGGAAATTTGCTTATGTGCATGCATTTCCATGTCCACCCAGGATGGTTTGTTAGGTAGAAGGTGATAATGCCACCAATACAGTGTATTTCGTATGTTAGCTGCCCAGTAATAAAACTTAAAATTAGGTAGGGACATACCACCATCTCGTCTAGACCTCTGAAGGTATACTTTACGCAAACAAGGGTGTTTACCATTCCAAATAAAAGAAGAGAGAATAGAGTCCAAAGATTTAAAAAATGATAGAGGAATAAACAGAGGTACACACTGAAAGAGATAGAGAAATTTAGGAAGCACCACCATCTTAATGGAGTTAATGCGCCCAATGAGAGAAATCTTTAAAGGGGACCATTTGGCAAAATCTTTCTTGATTTGTTCAAGAATACCAAAATTATGTTTAAAAAGATGATTATGTTGGCGAGTGATACAGATACCAAGATAAGTGAATTTATTTTTGACTATCTTCAGTGGTATGTTGGAAATTAGGGGCATAAAGATAAGCTAAAATGATATTTTTATTGCACAAAGTGCCTGAAATAATTATATAACGTCCATTCTTGTCTGATATAATATCATTTGGGACAAAAGGGACATTCTTATCAACCAAAATAGCTACGCGTCTTGCCTTTGCCTAAAATGAGGAGTGAAAAATCTGCCCATTCCACCTACAGTTGAGTCGAGATTGGTCTACACTACGTAAATGGGTTTCTTGCAAGAAGGTAACCTCGGTTTAAACTGTCTAATATGAGCGAGAACTCCACCAAACTTTACCAAATTATTTAAGCCTTTGACATTCCAGCTCATGAATCTCAACTGTCTACCCATTCAAAAAGACATCAGAGGATTGTGAATGAAAATTGGGATTTTAAAAAAGAATAAAAAAATAAACTACAAAAATTAAACTAAAAAACAACAAAAGAACACCAAACCCTGAAAATGTAAAGCCAGTATACCACCACCCCATAGAAATCTCTGACCCTCCCACCCAATCAACCCGACCCCCAGACATTGCAATAACAACAAAACTACCTTAAAAAACAACACACTTTAACACACTTCCTTATTTCACCTTACCTTATATAATCTCTGTCCCTTAGAATAAAATATCCTCAATATTAAACATAATCAACATGTCAGGTAGTAGGCTTAACACAGGAGTAGATTTATGGCACATAATCATCCACCGGAAGACATACCATAAAAGTATTTAACATTGTTGAACAGGAAGAATCAAGTCGAATGCAACAGCACAGAGTCAATAGGAGTCAACAGAAAAATATATGCTTGACTCTAACAGAAATGTCCTTATCGACCTTTGAAATGGAAATGTTGAAATCCACAGAAAAGACCGCTTTACTCGAACTTTGCAAGTGAACAGTAAAACATTTTTTGAGCTTCAGCAGGTCTACCTGCCCAAAATAAAAAATAAAAAGTTCCGGTGGTGTAGTCAATTATGTACGATGGGCCTTCACATGACATAAATAGAATAGAAAAGAAAATATAAGTCTTATATAGCACCACCGGTCAAATCTACCAAGCAAACAGTGCTACCTTCTACGGGACGTTCCGGTGAGCTGTTAAAAAGTTCTTGGCCTCGTCTACCGATGTGAGCAGTTTTTGTTCACCCTCCTTGGTCGTAATCCTCAATCTTGCGGGGAAAAGTAGAGATGGATTAAATCCCGGAGTGTAAAGCTCTGCCATTACCCCACGATATTGAGCGCGCTGCTCTTGGACTTCTGAACTGTAATCATCGTACATAGCGATCGGCTTGCCACGATACTGCAACGATCCTCTTCTCTTACGAGCCTCTCGCATCACCGCCTCCTTAACCTTTTCACACGTGAGTTTAAAATATTCTATCTAACCCCAAAGAGTGAGTTTTTTTAGGCGACCGTTATTTTGGAATGTTTGGCATTACTGTTTCCATGGCGACGCGTCATGTGACACACCGCAGCCACAACAGCACTGTAAGACACATGGATCGCTTTTATTTCGTTTTCCCTTTTATATTATTAATATTCACAAGCATGCTCGCTATATTTTGAAATATCTGATATTCCGATTTCGAAATATGTGCAAGTAAATGTATTTAAAAATCCAAATACTTTTATTATGACCGCGTTAGTTAATCTATACCGGGTGATGGGCGCCGCCATGTTTGTTCGCGCTGAATCCGAGCTGTGGGATTTAACACACGCAAATGCATCCTCTCCTCCCGAAAGACATTAAAGTAAGTCTCTGGTGAGCTGGGAGAAGAGGAGAGTGAACTTTATAGTTACCTGCATAATCTGTATATGATATCAATAAATTATGCTGTCAGAATATATTTGTAGGATCATTATTGCCGCTTCCATAGACATCAGTGTGTATTTTACAAACTATAAATGTATGGTTTTTCTAGTACTTATGTCTATTTAAATGTCTGAAACCTAAAATAAGCATTATATGGTTGAAAACACTGAATAGTTGTGATAATATGACAAGCACTCAGTGCGTCCGATCTGGCTCAGACCCAGCAAAAGCGCCAAAACAGATTTGAATTCAGCAGCTGATCACGTGATGCGGCGAACGTTCGAATCACACCGGTGTGATCGTACGCTTCAGGGACCAGCCAAGACAAATCACACCAGTGTGATCGTACGTTCTAAAGGGTTAATCTGATAGCGATGGAAACGAACTATTACTGCTCACGGCTTCCCTCCCTGCTTTGGCTTTGCAACAAGAGCAAGGTGCGCCCTGTCGAGTTCCGGAGGAGACAACAAAACTTTTTCGCCCATAACTTCCGACAGCATCTCAGAAAAGAACACGGTGGGTCGAAGACCCTCGACGGATTCCGGTAGGCCAATGATCCTGACATTGTTACGCCGACTGCGACCCTCCAAGTCAGCCGTTTTGGCCTTGAGATTAGTATAGTTCTCAGTTAGCTCGGCACATACTGCTTCCAACGAGTGAATTCGCTCGCTGACGAGATCTGCGTTAGATTCCAGTGATGTTATTCGTGAACCATGATCCGATACCGCAGTTTGAACGAGGTCAAGTTTCGCCTCCAAAGACGTTAATGCAGTTTTAAATTCAGCCGAGAGAGCGGCTCTGTGCTCTTCCAATAAACTTGACAAGGCCGCCATACTAATCTCCCCATGAGCAGCATGCGTATCGTCTTTGGGGGTTGCATCTTTCTTCGCTTGTTTAGCTGATTTATATGCCATTTTCTGCTTCCTTAGATATCAAATATGTTTTCCAACTACATGCAAAACTATTAAACTGGTAGAGGATTGTTAATTGTGAATAAAGGAAATCTTAAAAGGGACCACGAGTTAGACACGTCTACTCCATTCGCGTCCTGAACCGGAAGTCCCCATCAAATCAAACTTTTAAACCTTTTAAAATTACAAGTTTTTCCCTTTAGAAGTATAAATTTGTATCCAATAAGTGTAGACAAATATACAGATGTCCTTCGGAAGATTTAAAACAGAAATACAGAACGTAAACAAACTTTATATTTGTTCAGTAATACCAATGTAACCCTTCACTGATATTATCTGAAGGAATCACAGAGTATTAAACCACAATATGGTTCAGAAACTGAAAAGAGCTTAACGTGGGCCCACCACACTCACTCACACACACACAACACAAACCCCCCCGTTGCAGGCCTGAAACGTTGCTGGAGTGCGTTGAGGCCGAGGAAAATGTAAAATGGCCGCTTCACTCTCTAAGAGCACAGATAAAACAAATAAATGTACCTGAATGAACTTGAAACTGGTCAAGGATCCCGTCGCCGGTCAGGTCAGTCCAAGTGAGGCTGTGATTGGTCAGCAAACTCCGTGACACTCCCGCGATGCCAGAGGAACCCCTAACCACTCGGCGATTAGGGATGCTATCTGGATTCCCTCAATGATCTTCTCAAACGATGCAGTAACAGTCTTTGGCAATCGCTCTGATTACCTCTAACTCTCTTACAGGTGCTGATTTAGGCGATAAACAAGTTATATTTCTCACCCACAATCCGCGTTAGTCCTGTTTACTACAAAGGTGATCAAGCGTTAAATTGCAATTCTCCCTAATCACGTCGCGTTGACTTCGTTGTGCCGTCGTGTTGACTTCACCACAGAATAATATCCTGAATAACACTCAAACAATACACCTCTAACTCCAGATAGCACACATAAAGTGACGCATTTTATGTTCTCATGCCAACAACATCTCTTACGCACTTCTTCATCCGAAGCTTGCTCACTCTCTCGACTGACAACCTTCCCTGCCCAATCAAAGTTGCTCTACTCCCTTTCAGGCGGGATTAAGTCATTTTTAACCAATAAAATTGAATAAAATACAATTTTGTGGTACTCATGTGTCTGAACAGGTATATTTTCCCTTATCAGAAACACACCTGTCAGAAGTAGTCATAAAGGAAAATAAATGCAAGATGAAATATAATACTAACAATAAAGTATTTTCCTATAGAAACAGAAACTAACCCAGGGTTACAAGCAGATAGCCATAAAATCAAAATAGAAATTTCTTATAATATATTCTACCTAGCTGACAAGCATCACTCGGTTGCTTTGTGTCAAACTCCAGTGCAGTTAGACCGCAGGGTTTTGACCAAAGAATGTGTGCAATTTGTCCATCATTAAAACGACGACATTACATTTCGTCAACATCCCACCAGTGTGGTGATGCATTATATGAACCTTTATAGACATACTAGTGTTTATTTCATAAAGACAACGTTGCACTTATTCAAACAACAATATATTTTACCGTTACAAGACGATGTTCATCTGCTTCTGCTCTATGACTCTGACTGATGTTCTGTAACGTAAGTTCGCGGCGCTTAGGGGGCGGAGTTGTGAAGTTTGACTGCCAGTTTGAGTGGTTATAAGAGATATGCTTTTTAATTAGCCTGGAAAAATCCAGACCCTAATCTATTAAAATTAGAGGTCTGGGATTGAGCAATGAAAACTGCCTAACTCGAGGGGCGACACCAAGCATGCATTTGAAACTCTAACTGCACGCAATTGAATAACGCCACGACCAATCACAACAATACACGCTTAGCTACCAGCAGAGCTAAATGATGTTTCATTAACAAAGTTTGGGAGAAGCGTGTCAGATGCTTAGCGTAAACATCACAAGTCAATCAGCGCCATAGGTTTAAATACAGCTGACTCACCTCAATTCACTTGATGGTTTATCAGTAAACCTCCACCACCCCATCTCATCACTCCGAGTTCTCGCTACTGCTATTGGGGGGTAACGTACTCTGGGTTCAGGCCACTTCTCCGGACAGCATGCCAAACATGCACTACTATTCTCCGGCTAATTATATGTAAGCATGAACTCGTGAACTGATAGATTAAATTCTTGCCGTATCCAGTCGGCAAAACAGCAAAAACGTCCTTTTTGCAAAGGAACGATTCGAGTTTTCAGTTTTCTGTTCCTCTTTTAAAAAGACAAAAAGACGTCAACGGTTACCAATTGCACTGATTTAAAAAAATATAAATAAAAAACTCCCCCCAAAAAAGCGCACTTCTGAGTGTAATTATACCAAAAGGGCATGTGCTCTGTACAGGTTGAGCCCTACCTGTGCACGTGCCTGCCTGGCTCGGTGTTCGTGCGATGTGAGATATGCTTGTCATCTGCCCATCGTCCCGACTCTGCGCTCTAGCACGAGTCAGTGTTCGAAGCAGGGGTGTGAATCTTCAAAATATTAGATCCCTGGAATATGCCCTTCAATCACAACCACAAATTGTTGTTTCTCATGTTAAAATGGCAGTGCCCTGGTGAAAAAAACAGCTAAAACCAGCCTAGGCTGGTTGGCTGGTTTTAGCTGGTCAACCAGCCTGGTTTTAGCTGGTCATATTTGGTTGGCAGGCTGGTTTTAGAGGGGTTTTGGCCGCTTATCCAGCCTGCCCAGGCTGGTCTTAGCTGGTCAGGCTGGGAATCCACTAGCTAAAACCAGCCTGGCCAGGCTGGGAGACCAGCTAAAACCAGCTACTTCCCGCTTAAACCAGCTACAACCAGCGAACCAGCCTAGTGTCACAGGGAGGGTCAGAGACGTGCGGATCCATTTGCAGCATTTATTTGATACAAAACAAACTAACACAAAGGGGCAGGCAGAAATCGTCGTCAAAAAACAGGCAGAAAGGTCGGGGCTGGCAGCAAGAATCAAACACGGGAGGGAGTCCAGGAATCAAAACACAGGGAAAACAAACTCGGGAAGAAACGCTCGGAAATACAGACCATACGGAACAATAAGACTTCGCCAGGAAGTGTGTGTGTCTGTGGCTTAAATGCATGTGGGTAAATGTGAAACAGGTGTGTGCAGCAATCAGTTCAGTGGGAAACGAGGAGCAGCTGTGTGCAGTGATTGGTGCAGTGGCTTATGGGGATTGCAGTCCAGAATGTGTGTGCAAGAGTTCATGATGAGATAGACCAGATACGTGACAGAGCCCACCTTATATTACCTGGAGGGTGGTGGAGCGGAGGCGGACGCTCGCCAGTAAAAGAGGGGGTACTGGTGAGCGCAACTTCTTTCTCCTCGACCACCTCCTGTACCACCATCCCTATCACCTTAAGCTGGGCCGGGACTACAGTCTCCTGCAGGGCTTTAGTAGACACTGGAGCTGAGGGGAATTTCCTCGACGAGTCCTGGGCTCGAGAACAAGGTATTCCTTTGAGGGGCCGTAAACAAGCCACCCCCCTTTTCGCCCTAGACGGTAGCACCTTGGCTAGAGTAGATTTGCAGTCTGCCCCATTAGTTCTAACTGTTTCTGGTAACCATCGTGAGACTCTTACCTTTTTAGTCTTTCGCTCTTCCTTTTCCCCAGTAGTGTTAGGACACCCCTGGTTAGTCAAACACAATCCCCAATTCAATTGGTCCAATAACAGTATTCTTTCATGGAGCGTTACTTGTCATGCCAATTGTCTATCTTCCGCTAATCCTTCTGTTCCCTCTGTGTCAGTGTCGCAGGAGGAGCCGGCTGATCTGTCTGGGGTTCCGGAGGAGTACCATGATCTGGGAGCGGTATTCAGTCGGTCCCGGGCCACTTCTCTTCCCCCCCACTGTCCCTATGATTGCAGTATCGATCTCCTGCCCGGTACTTCTCCCCCTCGTGGTCGTTTGTATTCTTTAACGGGTCCTGAACGCAAAGCGCTCGAGGATTATTTGTCAGATTCGTTAGCCTCCGGTACTATTGTCGCGTCGTCGTCGCCTGCGGGGGCAGGGTTTTTTTTCGTTAAGAAAAAGGACGGCTCCCTCCGTCCGTGCATAGACTACCGTGGCCTCAACAAGATAACGGTAAAGAACCGGTACCCCCTGCCGCTCATGGCGTCCGCGTTTGAGCTGCTACAGGGAGCTAGGGTCTTCACTAAATTAGACTTGCGTAACGCGTACCATTTGATTCGTATCAAGGAGGGGGACGAATGGAAGACCGCCTTCAATACCCCACTTGGTCACTTTGAATATCGGGTTCTTCCATTCGGCCTGGTCAACGCGCCAGCTGTCTTTCAGGCAATGATCAACGACGTTTTGAGAGACATGCTAAACGTCTTTGTCTTTGTCTATTTAGACGATATTTTGATTTTCTCGCCATCCCTCCAAGTTCATGTCCATCATGTTCGCCGTGTTCTCCAGCGCCTCCTGGAGAACCGTCTATTTGTCAAGGCAGAGAAATGCGCTTTTCATGCCCATACCGTCTCCTTTCTGGGTTCGATAATCTCAGCGGAGGGGGTATGCATGGACCCTGAGAAGGTACGAGCCGTAGCCGAGTGGCCCATTCCCGAGTCTCGAGTCACGTTACAACGCTTTCTTGGTTTTGCAAACTTTTATAGGCACTTTATTCGTAATTTCAGTCAGGTCGCCGTGCCCCTGACTGCTCTTACGTCTATTAAGTCGAGTTTTAAATGGTCAGATCCCGCCCAAAGGGCTTTCGATCGTCTGAAGCATTTATTTACATCCGCGCCTATTCTTGTGACACCAGATGTGTCTAGACAATTCATAGTCGAGGTCGATGCGTCCGAACTAGGTGTTGGGGCCATTCTCTCCCAGCGCGCGCCCTCAGATAACAAGATTCATCCGTGCGCGTTTTCTCTCACCGCCTCTCGCCTGCGGAGCGTAATTATGACGTTGGAGACCGTGAACTCCTTAGGCCATTGGAGACAATGGTTGGAGGGCTCTGCCGTTCCGTTTTTAGTTTGGACAGATCACAAGAATCTGGAATATATTCGCTCCGCGAAGAGGCTGAACGCATGGCAGGCTCGCTGGTCATTGTTTTTTGCTCGTTTCGATTTTACGATATCTTACCGACCCGGTTCTAAGAACCTCAAGCCCGACGCCCTGTCTCGTCTTTTCGATCCCCCTGACGCCTCCCCCACGCCCCGGGAGATAATCCCTCCGGGGCGAGTGGTCGGTGTCGCTGTCTGGGGTATAGAGAGGCTCGTTAAGCGCGCACTGTCCCACTCCATCGCACCGCGTAACGTTCCTAGGAACCTCCTTTTCGTTCCAGTTTCTGCTCGTTTGGCCGTTTTTCAATGGGCCCATTCTTCCAAATTGTCTGCCCATCCCTGGCGTTAGGGGCACGCTAGCGTCTGTGCGTCAACGATTTTGGTGGCCCACCATGGAACGCGACATTCGTCGTCTCGTTGCCTCTTGCGTCGTCTGCGCTCAGACTAAGTCTGGTCACTCCCCGCCGGCCGGCCTCCTCAGACCACATCCCATTCCGTCACGCCCTTGGTCGCACATTGGTCTTGATTTCATCACTGGTCTTCCCCCCTCGTCCGGCAATACGGTAATTCTGACCGTGGTTGACCGTTTTTCCAAGTCCGCCCATTTCACCGCTTCCAAAACTTCCCTCCGCTAAAGAGACCGCTCAATTATTAGCCTCTCACGTTTTCAAGAATCACGGGCTTCCCTCTGACGTCGTCTCTGACAGGGGGCCTCAGTTCACGTCTCAGTTCTGTCAGCCTCTCGTCTGGTTTCCATCCTCAGACAAATGGACAGGCTGAACGCACCAACCAGATAGTCGGTCGCCTTTTGCGCAGTCTAGCGTTTCGTAATCCCGCGTCATGGGCCGAACAATTGCCCTGGGCAGAGTATGCTCACAATTCTCTTCCGTCCTCCGCTACGGGTCTATCCCCGTTTCACTGTTGTTTGGGGTACCAGCCACCTCTTTTCCCCTCACAAGAGACCGAGTCCAACGTCCCCTCTGTCCAAGCCTATATCAGACGCTGTAAACGTACTTGGATGAGGGTAAGAACTTTGCTATGCCGTTTTCGCGGTCGCGTTTTGAGACATGCCAATAAGCGTCGTGTTAAGAGTCCTAGATATGCGGTTGGTCAAAGAGTGTGGCTTTCCACCACCAATTTGCCCCTTCAGGTACCTTCGCGTAAACTAGCCCCCCGTTTCATCGGACCCTTTTCGATTTCCAGGGTTATCAATCCTGTCACCGTCCAGTTGACGCTTCCCCCCAAGCTCCGACGTATCCACCCGGTTTTTCATGTTTCCTGCATAAAGCCGGTCGTACGCGCTCCCTCTCGTTTATCCACTCCCCCAAGTCGTTCCACCGACTCGTCTGTCTTCACTGTCCACAAGATACTAGATATGCGCCGACGCGGTCGTGGCCATCAATTCCTAGTCGAGTGGGAGGGTTACAGTCCCGAGGAGAGAAGCTGGGTTCCCTCCCGGGACATTCTGGACCGCTCTCTGATCGATGACTTCCTCCGGGATCGTCAGGTACCTCCCTCGGGAGCGCCAGGGGGCGCTCGTTGAGGGGGGGGCACTGTCGTGAATCTGGTTCTCATCCTTCTCTCTGACTTTTCCTTCCTTTTGCCTCCCTCTGCTGGTCACTACCTCTCTCTCCCCTTCCTCTCTCCTCAGCTGTCTCTCATTTGGCATCACACTTATTCGTTTCACCTGCTCCCACTTCTACCCGTTGGCTACTTAATGTTCCCTATTTTCCTACTATTTGTCGGATTATTTCGCTAGAGGTTTTGATGCTGGTGGCTATCCTTTCACCCTGCTATTTACTCAGTCTTGTTGTGTCCTGTCGTGTCTCAGTCCCATCGTACCGTCAGGATCTGGTCAGCTCGTCATCTACCGGCTACCCATCTGCTCTCCCGCTCTGTGTCCAGCTCACCCGCTATCTGCTAAACGCCTGGGGCCAGGCTGTCTACTCTGCTGCTGCTCTGAGCTAGGGACTGTCGCTTCCTTTACCGCAGCTCCTGTTACAGGCTCGTATCGAGCGTGCCGCCAGGGCGCCTTTGGGGCGCTCCACCTGAGTATATCCTTTCTTTGTGCAAGAGACTGTTTATGATTCAGCGCAGATTTGCTAGCCACCTGAGTTTCTGTTTGATCGCCCATTATTTATCTGCATAATCTGCAAGCAACCTTCGTTCCTGTTAATAGAGACTGTTTATGATTCTGCGCTTTATGCAGGCCACCTGAGTTCCTGTTTGAGCATCTTCAACTTATCTGCATACTTCTGCAAGCCACCTTCGTTCCTGTTTAAAGAGACTGTTTAAGAAACGGCGTTCGCCACCCCACCTGAGTTTCTGTTTGTGGATACATTATCCCTCTGCACAAGCTGCATGCCCTGTGTTATCCTTCTGACTGCCTTAAAACTATTTTGTTCTCTACGCTTTTGGACCCAGATCTCTTCCATACGACAGTTTCCCCTGTGAGTATACTATCCTGGCCCAAACTTAGCGGAGGAGCAAAACCATCAATGTGCAGCATGTCATTGTCATCGTTACTATTCAACCACATTTTCGTGAATTCATAAATAGAAGCAGTTCTGTATTCATGCATATGATAAACATTGGCTTGCAACTCATTATTTGTATATATATATATATATATATATATATATATATATATATATATATATGTATATGTATATATATATATATATATATATATGTATATGTATATATATATATATATATATATATATATATATATATAAACACATGCAGATTTATTTCACAGCTTATAGAAAACTGATAAGAACATAGCTTCAGAATAAATCCTATTTCACAGCTTATAGAAAACTGATAAGAACATAGCTTCAGAATAAATCCTATTTTCAAAAAAAAGAAGAAAAATCATTATTTATTGTCAAAACAATACAACTGAAATTCTACATTAAACCTACAGTTCATTTATGTTAAGAATATGATAAGTTTGAACAAAAAAAATAATATTACAAAAAGGAATAAGAAAGAAAGTTTTATATGTATATATATATTTTGACAAGCGTCCCGAGCGACTTTCAGCATTGCCCTGGATCACCTTCACCTCATCACGAGCTCAGTCGTATGGGTTGGAGTAACTTCAAAAAGCCACAGTTCACCGACTCCTACTGAGGTCTGGGAACACAATTTCCTGTAAATCAGACTTGATCCTCTTATTCATTGCTCATTTTGTTTTCTGTTTCACTTTAGAAAAAAAGTCAAGCTTCAAAAACAAGTTTGTACTGGTCACGAAAATCATTCATGCTGAGACAAGCCTGTTTTTACTCTGATATGTCAGAGATAAACCTAGAACTGACAGAAGACCAGCTCATGCTTTTTTTCTTAGAAATATTAAAACCTTAGTGACACAACTAAACTTGTACCTTTAACAATATTATTTTATGATAGACTGTAAAACAGAGTATGTCAAGATTTAGGAAGCAGAGGACCGTTTTGAAATTAGATCATTTTGACTTGAATTATCAGTCTTGTGTCCGGGAGTGTCATTCCGCATTAAATATGCTTAATTTTCTGTAAATTAGCATGTTCAATTGTAAAAAATTAAAGTGTGGTATAATTGTGTTTCCTCATTAAAAGTTATTTCAGTAAAATAAAGTTTGTAATCATTCAGCATCTTTGAAAAGTAGTGCTAGTTTGAATATCTCTGTTTTGGTGTCTTTTGTGCATATAGGAATTATCTGGTGTAAAATTGTCTCACAGAGAAATAATAATAATATATTTAATGTTTGCTGAAGTTCTAGAACTCTTATTAATTACAAAGAAATCAATAAATATCACACACAGACACACAAATGACCTTGAAGCAAAATCATTTACTTTGTTTTCACATATTGTTTTTACATTATAACAATTAATAATCAAGCACAAGTAGTCAAAACAGCACAATTGAAATGTTACATTAAACCTACAGTTCATTTATGTTAAGAATATGATACGTTTGAACAAACAATAATGCCCCAGGTTTAAGCAAAAAAAAGCTTCAAAACAGTTGAAAGTAAGGCAGATTTTGGAATATACATATTAAAAAATTACAGGTTTCTATCTTCAGTCTAATTGTTTTTTTTTTTTTCTCTGTGTTCCTTAACTTTTTTCACTGCAAGTGATACACCCATTCCTACTCCAGCTGCAGCCCCTCCTGTAATTAAAACTGCAGGTACAACCACAGCCTCTGTTACTCCCAGGATAACACCTCCTGCTATTGCTGTTCCTGTTCCAATGGCAGATCCAACCCCTAAAGCAACTTCTACTGCCTTTTCCTTGAATTCTTCTCTTTTAATCTTTTTCTGTGCTTCTTCAAACATTTCATTGGTGTAATGAGTTCCCCCATTTTTTTCAATCATCCTGTGAATCATCCTTATCAGTTGAGTAACCTGAGAGCGGTTACCCATGTCTTTATTGTTGAATGCATGATATCTGCCACCACAGCTCTCAGTAAGTTTCTTTAGATTTGGGCTTTCCCTTACAAATTGATCCAGAGTTTTATTTTCCAACTGATCTGCACGCGTGAACAGAACAATGATGTATTGTTCTGCATCTTTTCCAAAATTTTCTTGAATGACTTTCACCGTGTTCACCTCCTCCTGTGTGAATCTTGCATCCAGATTGATCACCAGCAGAAACACATGAGGACCAGGTACAGACAGTTCAACACACTGCTTTATATGTGTCTTCATTTCTGTTTTATTCAGCCCCCCAGAAAACCCTGGCATGTCAATTACAGAGATTAATCTACCTTCTTGCTGAACATATTCTCTACTGCACATTGTTGTAACTTCTTCAGGTGAAGCTTCTGAATGAAACTTTCTCTGTCCCAAAATTGTGTTTCCTGTTGCACTCTTGCCCGTTCCACTCTTTCCCACCAGAATAATCCTGATCTGCGATGCTGCACATCAACAATCATCATTATATTTCTAAATAGGATTTGTTCCTCAAAGTAGGCTTACACAAAGGTGTTTAGCTAGCTGTAGGTTTTATTTTGGTAAATGATCAAGCTCATTTGCAATTTTCTTATTTAGCAGGCTTCAAAGTGACTTAAAATAAGGAACATGAAAATGAATGTGTCATGATTCTACAAGAAGTAGAATTATTATCTCTCTTTAAGTAAGTGCATTAGTGTTTTAGTAATAGCATGTTTGCAGTAGTTTGATGGCCGGTGTTGCCAGTATATTCCTGTAAAAATGCCTGGTAAATGTATAGCATTGAACTTTTACTGAACTCACTGGTAACCAGATATTAGAATAAAACACAACTTTTTTTTAATGAAACTCACAGTGTAACACAGTCTGTATCTTTTATAAATAATGTACAATTAAAGACTGACAATGTTGAAATGTGTTAACATTTAAACTTGTAAGCATCAATTTCAGTTAATTAAAATTTATTCACTTACTTGGGATGTTTGAGTCATTAGAAAAGTTAGAAAAGTCACTTGACAGTAATGCCTCTGTAAAAAGTAAATAAATAAAGTTTAGATATATTGCATTCCTGTTACTTTATAAACAGCTTAAATATTGTTAATAAATGACTTACCTGACTCGCTCATTTCCGATTTTTTTTTTCCTGGATATTTTTATTTATTTATTTTTTAGTTGTGAATGAAAGATAGCTCCTTGATTACCTGCTCTAGTCTACTGTTCAAAGTTTGTCTAGTTTAATTTCTGTTATATAAGGCAAGAACATTAACTTCCATAAAAGGAGATGTATTAAAAACCAACCAATCACATGTAAGCATTAGGTACTGCTCCAACAAGGCGGAAGGCACTTTCTTTCTTCCTCATTTACTGACGAATGGGCAGTCGATAGCACGAGGAGTGCAAGGTTAGCAAAAAAGTCAGGTGTACAATGAACTTCAATTGGAGTCACCTGAAATGTATATATGAATTTCTCTATTTTAGAGTGAAAATAACACTTTTGCAAGTGCAAAATGTGTACATTACTCAAAGTACAAATTAACACTGAATGTTAATTTGTAAATCGAGCAGATGTGTCACACTTCTGTTGGTGTACAAATAAACATTTTACGGTGTTAAAATGTACAGTAAGTAATGTGCATATTTCACAATTTTGAAAGTGTTATTTTAACTCCAATATGGAGAGAGTCATATATACATTTCAGGAGTGTTAAATTTGACTCAAATGTAGCCTTTTTTGTGTTCAGGGGAAAAAAAATAGGTTCAAAAAGTCCTCCTCAGTATTTAGTTGCAATCACCTGGATTTGCTAATTACCACAATGTTTTATCCAGGAGGTCAGAGATGGGACCATGTCTTTCCGAAGTCAAAAGCAAGTTTTGTGTCAAATCCCAAGTGCTCAAAGTTAATGAGATAATTGTGCATTGGTGATGAACACCTGCTGTTAACAAGCAGCATTACTGAAGAGAATGGAACACAAGAACTACAACAACTAACATACAAAAAGTAAATAAAAACAAAAAGCGTTCTCACACAGTTTGATTAAACAACTTCACAAACAGCATCACCAGCTCCACTCATTACTAACAAGATTGATTTTATTTTGTCTGCAATAAATTTAAATGTTTATGTTTTATTTGTCAAGAAAAGTAAAGCAAAGGAAAGGAAAAAGAGAGAAAAAAAGAGAAAAAAAAAACACAATGCCACCGAAATTGGGGTCTAGGTTTGCTTAAGTTTGTCTCTTGAACATTTTAGTAAATCAAAGTAATTTACTTCTAGGCAATTGCAGTAACATCTGCAAATATTTGTGCATTACTGAATCAAAAGCTTAAAATAGCAGATTAGCTTACTTAAAGCAAACCTAAAGAAAGTTTTGCCAAAGTTCTACCAACATGTGAACTTCGCAACAAGAGGAAAACCACACTGGACTTTGTTTATACAACAGAGGAAAAACACACTGGACTTTGTTTATACAACAGAGGAAAAACACACAAGGTTGAACCCCGCCCCCAACCTCGGGATCTCTGAACACATCTCTCTTATGCAAAGCCCAGCATAGAGACCACTTCTGAACTCACCAAACCAGTTCAAAAACAGATCACAGTATGGCCGGATGATGCTTCCTCTGCACTACAAGACTGCTTTCAGTGCACAGACTGGAACATGTTCAGAGAAGCAGCCACCTACAGCAACCACACAGACCTGTTCGATTACACTCTGCTTACATCAAAAAGTGCATTGATGATGTGACAGTCACTAGGACAATTACCACACGTGCAAACCAGAAGCCGTGGATGACAGCAGAGGTTTAAGGGCTGCTAAAGACCAAAATAATAATAAAAAAAAAAAATAGTAAAACCACAGCTCATCTTGATTCATTGCTGAATAATTCATTGTTTCGAACAAATCGGTTGAGTCAAAGTTTCATTATACCATGCACAAACATCCGATGAATCAGTTGTTTAAATGAATCACTGAATGACTCATATAATTTTGCCATCACTGACTGGCAGTTTAATTTTGTTTAAAAGTATAATTTCCCACAATTAATTATTGTGTATATGCAAAAAAAATATTTAAAACAATCTCATAACATTAATTCATTAATTAATTAGGATTTTTTTTCATTGTAAATTATTTTATTTGATAACAATATTCACAATATTGTAATAGAATTTATAGATCAAATGTAAGACTGTGAAATGAAATTGAAGTATTAATGAAGTTAGGGGAAAAAATACTCTCTATAAAGGTTAAAAAATGCCCTCGAATTAAATTAAATCATGCAGATTTATGTGTCACAGCTAATAGAAAACTAATGAGAGGACTTCCGGTATGGAGTTGGAACGAGTGGCGATGTAGAGTGAGTGCTCCCAGACAACCATATTATACTCTCCGAATTTAACCTGATATAGGCTACTTCTTGATATTATCAAACAAACATTGAGGGGCAGAAGCAACGAAAGGCTAGAAGTAAATTATCTTAAAAACCTGAGAAAAAAGGGAAACAAACAACAGACAACTATATGCTGGTGAGCACAAGGGCAAAGACTCCTCTAAAGCTTGTATCAGTGCTATATACACTGAAATTAAAGCTATCCAATCGAATGTGAAGACGGAATTAAACAACTTTCACAAGATGTTTCTTACAGAAAGGAAAACTGACTTGACAAACTTCAGAGTGGATATCAACCTTAAACTGGATGAAAACACTACAGATCTGAAAGACGTAATGGTAGACTGGAGAAGGCTGAACAGAGAGTGATGGATTTAGAGGACTGAAGCACTGAAGCTAAAGAAGTGCTATGTCAAAAATGCAGACAAAACTGACAGATATTGAAGCAAGATCTCTGCAAAACAATATATCTTTACAAGGAATCCCGGAGGAGGCTGAAGGGAACAACATACAGGAGTTTATTGAAAATTTCATCAAGATGGGATTATCCTTCCCCGATACCGAATCTGCCATGGCAGAGTAGGGTGCCATGGCGGTGCAGGGAGCTTGGGTTGCCACGGCAGGGCAGGGCAGGGTGCCATGGCGGAGCAGGAAGCTCGGGTTGCCATTGAAGAGCAGGCAGAGTAGGATGCCATGGCGGTGCAGGGAGCTTGGGTTGCCACGGCAGGGCAGGGCAGGATGCCATGGCGGTGCAGGAAGCTCGGGTTGCCATTGAAGAGCAGGCAGAGTAGGATGCCATGGCGGTGCAGGGAGCTCTAGTTGCCATGGCAGAGCAGGAAGGGCAGAGTAGGGTGCCACGGTGGTGCAAGGAGCTCTGGTTGCCATGGCAAAGCAGGCAGAGTAGGGTGCCATGGCGGTGCAGGGAGCTCTAGTTGCCATGGCAGAGCAGGAAGGGCAGAGTAGGGTGCCACGGTGGTGCAAGGAGCTCTGGTTGCCATGGCAAAGCAGGCAGAGTAGGGTGCCATGGCGGTGCAGGGAGCTCGGGTTGCCAGGGCAGGGCAGGGCAGGGCAGGGTGCCATGGCGGTGCAGGGAGCTCGGGTTGCCATGGCAGATCAGTCAGGGCAGGGTGCCATGGCAGAGCAGGCAGAGTAGGGAGCTATTACATGTAAAATTGTGGTGCAGTATGTTGTAAAGTACTGTATAGGCACTAGTTTCTACACCAATATATGATAAAGTCAGGAATTTTAGTTTTGAATGTCTAACTAGTAAAATGTGTACACTTTTTGTCAAAGTTATTAACAGCGAAAGCTAGTAGGAAAATGAAAGTAAGACTTACTCATGTAAATGTCTCCTCCTGCTGGGTTTGCGTCTCATCGGGTCCTTCTTCTGATCGAGATAAATATAAGTCTTATTCCTCACAGCATATCTTCATTTAGAAACAAACTGTAACCAAGATGAACTTGAAGTCATGTTGCTTTGTTGCGATGATGTGGGAGTTTCCTCGCGTACAGATACTCCGGTCCTTGCTGGGCTTGTAGCACATGGCTAATTTGCATATCTAAAGGAATTTCGCTAGTGAGCGAGGTCACATTAGAGATAATTAGTTGGAACTGGATAGACTAGACATCTCCTTGGTTTCATATAGATTAATTTATCACAGATTATTTGTTTTTGATAAAACTTACTTCGTTTAAAAGCATAAATCTCAAGCTTTCAGTAGATACCACTTTTCTGTTTGTGTGCTGAGTATTCAGCGAGTTTGAATGATTAAAGTGACGCATTTCTAAAAGCAGTTCGCGGAGACAGAGAAAACAGAAATCACCCTGTTTGTTTTCTGTATTCTAAATAAAAAAGCACAGCTTTCTGCTGTTCTTGTGAGTGTGCACAAATAAAAGTACACACTTTACAGTTTCCAATGATGTATATCTCTAATTTGTATGACTAAAACCGACAGAGCATTTTTAGTGTCTTTTGCGCTGATCTAAAAAAAATGAGCTGGATATCGCCGGCAATACAGCCGTCCTCAGGGAGTTAAATTAACTTAGAACAAAAGATCAATGAATCTCTACCAGAAGTGACATAGCAGATGAGCAATTCCTTACCAAACTGCCAATAAGCTGGATCTTCTCGGGTTACTTGACTGTAACCCTGTTCCCTTAAAAAGCGGGAACGAGATGCTGTGTATCAATACGCTAATGAGAACGTTCTTTGTTCGACCGGTTGTGAAGCATGTGTGTCAAACACGCCAAAAATTGGCCTAAATAACCTCGGTAGGTGACGATATGTTTATGACTGTAGAATCATACTTATTTATTTATTTATTTTATTGTATAACAGTAGGGTGTAAAAGTAATATGAGTGCTTACACTGAATGTATGTTTACATCACGTTTATTAGTAATATAGTGCGAAACGATAATTATTAGTTTCTCAGATATTACATGTCCTTTTTTACATTAGTACAAATGCTAGAGTATAGACTGTATACTGACAGATATGATCCTGATATGATTTTTGTTTTGTTTTGTTTTTGTACTGATCTCAAACCTGCTCAAAAGATGAATCCTGCCCTCTTTCCCTTGAGTCCCTTTAAACTGTTTTCCTCTGAGAGCACTAGAAACTTGAGATGTTCAACTACACTGATATTCTAGTGTAAGACAAGTTTTTGACTTTTTTTTTTGTATTTTTTTTAAGTGCACGCAAAATAGGAGGTAAGATTTACTCGTTTCATTTGTCGAACAGAATTCAGAAGACGTTTTCAGAAATGCCACAAAGTCTGTGCACATCTGTGTGGTTAGTGTCATGATCGGAGCTGTGGGTCTCCCCTCAGCCTCCTGAGGTCGCCGTTCACACTGCACTTCTGATAACATTCACCTGTCCTTGTCGTTAACACTGATTCACTCACATCTGTTCACTATTATCCGGTCTTTAAATACTCTCACATTTCTCTCCTGCTTCATGTCTGCATTGTCTTTTGTCCTCAATGTTATTTTGTGTTCCTGCTCCAGCTCTAGACCTTGTTCTCTGTTTTGTTCAGTTTATGTTTAAGTTTATGTTTAGTTTGCCGTGTTGGCTTTGTTTGCTTTGTTTATTATTTTATTATTAAATTCATTACTCTCCTGCATTTGGACCCAGACCTCCTTTGTATTCACGTGACAGAATGCAGACATCACCTATGGGTCCAGCGGGGAGTAATTTTTTTTTTCTCACTGAGGAGGCGGCGGCTTTTGAGGCGGCGTCGGCCGCTCGATTCGAGGAGGTGATATACCTCCAACTGGCCGAGATGGAAGCATGCAGGGCTGAAACGGCGCGACTGCGTTCCCGCTTCGCGGTTGGAGCGGAATGGCTTTTCGGTGGGAAGGCGGAAGGGTCCGTTGTCTCCGCTCCTGTGACCGCACCTTCTGTTCCGGACGCGGCGGTGACCGCGCTCTCTGTTCTGGACGCGGCGGAGACCGCGCTCTCTGTTCCGGACGCGGCGGAGACCGCGCTCTCTGTTCCGGACGCGGCGGTGACCGCGCTCTCTGTTCCGGACGCGGCGGAGACCGCGCTCTCTGTTCCGGACGCGGCGGTGACCGCGCTCTCTGTTCCGGACGCGGCGGAGACCGCGCTCTCTGTTCCGGACGCGGCGGAGACCGCGCTCTCTGTTCCGGAAGCGGCGGTGACCGCTATCTCCGTGCCTGGCGCGGCGGCGTCCGCTATCTCCCTTCCTGACGCGGCGGCGTCCGCTATCTCCCTTCCTGACGCGGCGGAGTACGCTATCTCCGTGCCTGACGCGGCGGCGTCCGCTATCTCCCTTCCTGACGCGGCGGCGTCCGCTATCTCCGTGCCTGACGCGGCGGCGTCCGCTATCTCCGTGCCTGGCGTGGCGACGTCCGCTATCTCCATGCCTGACGCGGCGGTGTCCGCTATTGGGCCTGACGCGCCGTTACACGGGCCTGGCCCGCCATCCCTCCCCCTGACTTGCCTTCCTCCGTGCCTCCTCCCTCCAGACTAAGGGAACGTCTGGGAGCCGTTCCGTGGGGAGGGGGTACTGTCATGATCGGAGCTGTGGGTCTCCCCTCAGCCTCCTGAGGTCGCCGTTCACACTGCACTTCTGATAACATTCACCTGTCCTTGTCGTTAACACTGATTCACTCACATATGTTCACTATTATCCGGTCTTTAAATACTCTCACATTTCTCTCCTGCTTCATGTCTGCATTGTCTTTTGTCCTCAATGTTATTTTGTGTTCCTGCTCCAGCTCTAGACCTTGTTCTCTGTTTTGTTCAGTTTATGTTTAAGTTTATGTTTAGTTTGCCGTGTTGGCTTTGTTTGCTTTGTTTATTGTTTTATTATTAAATTCATTACTCTCCTGCATTTGGACCCAGACCTCCTTTGTATTCACGTGACAGTTAGATGAGGGAGCTCAATAATGTGTCTTTGACCTTCATTATGTATATTTTGGTTATACAGTGTAGTAAATAAAATACAAATAATCTAAAACTCCATTCTCTGAATCTTCTCACATTGTTTTCTTACCTGCTGTAGTCAAGTCAGTCATTGATGGGGCCATTAGGGAGGGCTCTTTTGTCTCTCGGGTGTGAATTGCTAAATATTCATGGGTCATTGCCACACCTATGAATAATCCCTTTCGATCACAAAATATGTTTTATAAAATTTACATCAATATATTGTTTTCTCTGAACGAGTGAACAAGATGATTTTTACATCATTTGGTTGAAAAAATTCTAGCCTACCACTTTATCACTTTTTACCACTCCAATTATCAAAAGTCTTGTAAAGAAATGTCCTGTATGTGCTTCATGGCCTTATTTCAGTGACTTCAAAACTTTAGATTTTCAATAACCACGCATAAACGTAGTTCCCTTCCGGGAACTCGAGCCGCGTCTAGAACGCTATGCGGAACACCATTGGCGGGCCGCACTCTGAACTGTGTATAACAACCAATGAAATGACGGGGGGTGACGTCACAGGCGCGGTGACGTCACCGACCAGGAAGTATAAAGCACGTGCGTTCGACGCCCGCGGCAGCTTTTGTCATTCAGCGAGAGCGCTCTGTGTCTGTGTCTGTCTATGCCATTTGCTGTTTTTGTACTCAGTTTGGTAAACTTTATTTTGAGTAAATGGCATCTAAGCAACCTAATCTTAGAAAAGAGAGTTTGATGGCGGTGAAGCGCCCGCATAAGCAGTGTGTCCCTCCTTGCCAACGCTTCATTGTTGGTGGGGATACACACAGCTTATGTGTGGTTTGCTTGGGAGCGGAGCACGCTCAGTCAGCCCTCGAAAAGGCTGGCTGTGAGCACTGTGACCGATTGCCGGTGCGCGTGCTTCGTTCCCGGAAAGCCCTCTTCGAGGAGGGGGCTTTCACCAGCGCGCCCCATGGGTCTGGCCCTGCTTCCATCGAGGCGGAGCGGCGGCTGCACTCGTGGGGCTCGCAGCTCGATCTGCTGGAGGGTATGGAGACGGGTGAACCCCTATCTCCGCCCTCACTCAGCGGATCGAGCGACCTCCTTCTGGATGCGGAAGCCCGCGCTGCGGTTTCTTCCCCCCGGGAGGAGGTCCCTGAATTCCTCTTGTCTTCCTCAGAGGAGGTTGACGTTGAAAGTTTACACCAAGCAGAGGAATCACAACCGCCATCACGCTCGCCTCACTATGAGGAGCTCATAGAGGTGCTGACAAATGCGGTAGCCAAGCTTAACATCTCTTGGCCCGCAGAACAACATAAATCTCATGAGCCGCAGCGAAGCCGTTTAGATGATCGCTTCCTGCGGACAAAGTCAGCACCTCCAAAACGGAGCCTTCCCTTCTTCCCCGATCTCCACCAAGAATTATCGAGATCGTGGGAGAAGCCATACTCCTCCCGTCTCTTCTCCCCCGCTGAAAATTATGGAAATGTGGGGGGGGGCGGAGGAGAGTGGCTATAGAGCGATGCCACGGGTCGAACAGACGCTTGCGGGCTATCTGTCCCCCGGTTCGGCATCGTCCTTGAAGGCTCCGTCCTTGCCCACCAGGCCTCTTAAAGTTACATCCGGTCTGATGGGCAAGGCGTACATGGCAGCAGGTCAAGCAGGGTCTTGCCTCCACACTATGGGCATCCTGCAAGCTTACCAGGCTGACCTGCTGCAGGAGTTCAGTAGCGGCGAGGAAGTTAGCGTCACAGAGATGCAGAAAACTGCAGATCTCGCTCTCCGTGCCACCAAGGAGGCCGCCCGTGCTATAGGGCGGGCCATGGCAGCCCTGGTGGCCGCGGAGAGGCATCTCTGGCTGACCCTGTCCGATGTTAAAGAAAAGGACAGGGTCACGCTTCTGGACGCCCCCCTGCAACCATCTGGCCTCTTTGGTGCCTCGGTTGATACCGTTGTGGCCAGGCACCAGGAGGCCCGCAAGCAGGCAGCGGCGTTCAGAACTTTCTTTCCTCGCCGCGTGTTCTCCTCTGAGGCTGCTGCACCATCTAAGAAGCAGCCTCAGCCGTGTACGAGCTCCCATCGTGAGGCACAAAAGCAGAGCGTTGCCGCCCGTGCTCCCCCGGCCCAGCCTAGGGGACCCAGAAAGCAACGCTCTAAGTCGGGGGCCTCTAAGAAGAAGAGGCCCGACCTGAGGGTCGTCCTCCAATCAAAGAGGTCCTCGGCTAAGCGGCCCTGACGGTTGTGGCTCAGGGCCGTTGAGGGCAGCCCCTCTCGAGGGGGTTTGCACCGTACCTCCAGGTGCGGGTTCCAAACCCCCTCGGGGCCCTCAGGAGATTTGTCAGCTAACCCTGCCAGTGTTACAGGGCGCGGCGATCTCCCGCGAACATCCTCTAGCTGTTCCGCCCGGAAACGTAGCGGCCCTGGAGAGTTCGCAGCCCCCGCGGGGGTCCTCCGAGGAGCTAGTTCAGGAGCTCCCTTCCAGTTCGCTGTTACAGGTCTCTGAGTTAGTTCCTCGAGTAAACCCAGACACCAGTCTCGAGAGGCTGGTACCCTTAGTAAACTTTATGACAGCATGGAAACTACTGCCAAAAGTCTCAAATTGGGTCCTGTGTACTGTAGAGAAAGGTTATGCTATTCAGTTCGGCGCCAAGCCGCCACCTTTCAGCGGGGTATTTCCAACTCTAGTAAGCCCCGAGCAGGGTCTGGTAATGGAACAAGAAGTAGAAACTCTTCTGAGGAAGGAGGCCATCGAGTTGGTCCCTCCTCAAGACAAGCAATCCGGGTTCTACAGCCGGTACTTCATTGTTCCGAAGAAGGATTGGTGGGCTTCGGCCCATCTTAGATCTCAGGCTTCTAAATCGCTCTGTCAAGAAACTGAAATTCAAAATGCTTACAGTCAGACAGGTCGTGTCACAAATCAGGTCCGAGGACTGGTTTGTCACGATAGATCTAAAAGACGCTTACTTTCACGTCTCCATCCTTCTTCAGCACAGGAAGTACCTCAGGTTCGCTTTCAGGGGCAAAGCTTACCAGTACAGGGTGCTTCCTTTCGGCCTAGCTCTCTCACCCCGAACTTTCACCAAGTGTGTGGATGCTGCGCTGGCTCCACTGCGACTCCAGGGCATCCGCATGCTCAATTATATAGACGACTGGCTCATCCTAGCCAGCTCAGAGCAGTTAGCGGTTCAGCATCGAGGTGCTGTTCTCGCTCACATGAAAGAATTAGGGTTGAGACTCAACGCCAAGAAAAGTGTACATTCTCCACTACAGAGGACCACTTACTTAGGCGTAGTGTGGGATTCGATCTCCATGCAGGCACGTATGTCTCCTGCACGAGTCGATTCCATACTGACTGCAGTGAATGCAGTAAAGCTAGGCCAGTCACTCACTGTCAAACAGTTCCAAGTACTGTTAGGTCTTATGGCGGCCGCTTCCAACGTGATACCTTTTGGACTGCTGCACATGAGACCACTACAGTGGTGGCTCAGGACCAGGGGGTTCTCCCCGAGGGGAAACCCGCTCCGCAAGATCAAGGTCACGCGGCGCTGCCTACATGCCTTGGCCATGTGGAGGAAACCCTGGTTCCTCTCTCAGGGACCGGTTCTGGGAGCTCCCAGTCGCCACACCACGCTAGCGACGGACGCCATGTGGCGTAGAACAGAACAACTGTTAGTCTGTTACGGCCCCCCTAAGAGGGGGAGCCCGGCCTCAAAGCCAACTATTAGTAGATGGATCATCGATGCCATATCTACCGCGTACGAGTCCTCTGGTCTCCCATCTCCACTGGGACTCAAGGCTCACTCCACTCGAGGTCTCTCGGCCTCAAGGGCTCTGACAGAAGGTGTTCCAATACAGGACATCTGCAAAGCTGCGGGTTGGTCCTCGCCCCTAACCTTCGTTAGGTTTTATGAGCTTGACCTAAGAGCCGCTCCAGGCTCGGCTGTACTCTCGGCCTAGTGCGCTAGGCCTAGAGGGTTAGCCACCTCCCTAGCCAGGAGGAGACTTCTCAAGGCGCTTCTTTCTGCGGAAAGAAGAGAAGTCGCTTCGCCACTCAAAAGAGATCTGCAAAATTCTACCCCTTTTGTCCGTGCAAGCTAGACAAAAGCTCTTTCAGTCCCTCTTGTCCTGGCAGTACCCCCAGACAAAGGACTAAGACTCCTCGTGAGCCCGAGGGCCGAGGAGTGCCTCTCGCACTGGCTGGCGAACCAGGCAGAGGTCACGGTTCTCGTGTGCCCGAGGGCCGAGAACTGTACAGCCCTCTTGTCGGCGGAATGCTAGACAATGGCTTAATTCTCCTCGTGTTCTGACGCAGGATGCTATCAGACCGAGTGTACTTCGGTCCCTCTGGTTTCTGGCCTTTCCCAGACTAAGGACTAAGACTCCTCGTCTGCCTTCAAATAAGGCCGAGGAGTGCCTCATGCACTGGCTGGCTACCAGGCAGAGGCCCCTACTGTCTTCGCCTTGAGCCCGAGGGCCGGGGATTGCAGTGCCCTCTTGTCCGCGTAATGCTAGACAACGGCTTATTCCCTCGCGTCCTGGCGGAGCTCCAGGCCGAGCCTTGGATCCCTCTTGTTCTGGCTGAACCCCCAGAAAAAGGATCACCCTCTCCTCGTGTGCCCGAGGGCCGAGGAGCCTCCAGAGGTCAAGCTCACTGTCCCCGAGGGTCTGCGGACCGGGGACTACCCACACCATCTGTCCACGGAATGCTAGACAGTGGTCATTCGGTCCCTCTTGTTCTGGCTAACTCCCAGACAAAGGACTAAGACTCTGCGTGTGCCTGAGGGCCGCGGAGTACCTCTCGTTCTGGCTGGCGACCAGACAGAGGAAGACTACCATTCCTCGTGTGCCCGAGGGCCGAGGACTGCGGGGCCTTCTTGTCCGTGTAATGCTAGACAAGGGCTCTCTCTTTTCCACCCTGGTTGAGCAGACACTCGCAGGGCTCGGAAATTATGGGGGCGTTGGTAGTCTCGTTCCCCATAGCGTTCTAGACGCGGCTCGAGTTCCCGGAAGGGAACGTCTCGGGTTACTAATGTAACCTTAGTTCCCTGAGGGAACGAGACGCCGCGTCTCGGACCATAATTCCCGCACCCTGCAGCGCTCGCTTCATTCCTAAAAGAGCTGCCGCGGGCGTCGAACGCACGTGCTTTATACTTCCTGGTCGGTGACGTCACCGCGCCTGTGACGTCACCCCCCGTCATTTCATTGGTTGTTATACACAGTTCAGAGTGCGGCCCGCCAATGGCGTTCCCCATAGCGTTCTAGACGCGGCGTCTCGTTCCCTCAGGGAACTAAGGTTACATTAGTAACCCGAGACGTTTTCTCAAAAACACAAACATGCACATTAATGTTGCTTGCATATTATGTTAGCCCAATATGTGCTGATTACAATCTAATCTGACTTTAACCATTCATATGTTTTTAAGATACTGAAAAAAACACAAATGTCAGGGCATGTCAAAACTTCTTCAGGGCCCCAAAACACCCTCAGACCCCCGAGGGTTAATGTAATACAAATGTACTCAATATGATTTTACTTGTTTCACTAAGTACACTGATTAGTTAAAATTGTGAGTAAAACCATGTTTTAAACTTTAATCTGAATACATCAAAATGTGTTTAATGAAGTGTTGTGCACTTTGTTTCCAACTCCACTGTTATTGGACTGTAAAGTAAAAATATTGTACAAGATTTGTTTTGTATTGAGTGTTTTCAGTTAAATATATACAACAGTGTCAAGGTTCGTATTTTATGAAATTTTATTTTTGGTGTTTTTGTTTATGCAAGACAGTACAGAAGGCACACAAGTGGGAGAGAGGACAGCATCAGAAAGGACCCAGAGCTGGGACTCTTTCAAAGGTCACCTGAAGCACAACCATGATAAATGCACAAGGCTGTTGTTTTTATCAGAATTTGAAGAAACGTTTTGGCTTAAAATCATGAATGCATTTCACTTAAGATGTTTCCTGCGTAAAGAAT
>NC_133364.1:50071980-50095795 GCF_049309525.1 Garra rufa
CTTGCTTTTCCAGCCTTTGCAGTTTTCCCTTGCGTTTTAATTAAACTCTGAAACTCCTGAAATCCCTCAATCAAGAGTTCTTGCTCTGCTGCAGAAAAATACTGAGCGCGCTCCTTCGTCATGTTCGCCGACCAATCAAAGAGTTGCCGATCAATGTTTCTACTATCGATACGTAGCCCCTTTTAAGCCACCCAGTGATCTCAAATAACTTCATCCAGCTATACTAATCATCAACAACAGGTGCGTTCGGAAAACCGGAATAGCGAGCTCATAGTTAGCGCGATGATTTGATCTTGGATGTAGTAAGCGAGGTACGAAGAACGGACCCCAGAACAAGTATTGTCCTTTCCTCCTCCAGTCTCATTTTCAGCATGGCTTTGTTAAAATTTTTTTACTTGTCTTCGATTTGTGCTACAACAGAGGTAAAGAAAATGTATAAATAACAATTTGGACTTCAGTCTTTACAAAATAAATCAGAGGCCTCAGGAAACTCCGCTTACCGCTGCCATGAACCTCCCACGGCCATGTTGGGGACGGGTTGTCTCCTGATAGCGACTGCTCCACTTTATTAAAATCAATTGGCATGGCAGGCTCATGACTGTTATTGGTCTCTATGTCTTTCAATAGCAGTCTCTTGCTCTCAGCAATTTTCCTCCGTAGGCGGTGACGGAACTTGCCACTATCTGTAAACACATGAAGTAGAAGGTAAAAACAATGACCAAAAATACAGTGAGCAATTATTTATAGACAATGTAATTATACCATTTTGGCGGTATAGAGCCTGCTTCCGCTGCCTCACGTTAAGGTAACGTCCCTCAATGGACTGCTATAGGGAAGTACCTGTTGTGTCTGGAAACACAACACAAAACCACAATAGTGTAAAGAAGGAAGAGTTGGGAGGAGGTGGGTGCCAAAAAAGGATTACAGAGATAGTGGCATGCAGCATAGTAAGCAGTAGGCAGCTTAAATATCATGATCTAAATGATCACCGCCAATGAGGAAGCACAAAGTGAAACACGTTATTGGTTCAAACTTACCACCAGCTGCCCATTCCCTCACATCAGACACCCACACTGCTTCATCGGTGCAAGCCAAGCTTTCTTTAAGCTCCGCTAGACTTGCAGTCTCCTCCTGAAGCCTCCTCCTGAAGCCCCTTGCAAGTCTAATGCGACAGTTAAACAATGCAGTTACACAAAGCTACACAATAACCACAAATTGCAGACAATGCCCGATGTAGTGTTGTGATTTTTGTAGTTCCAGGCCAGAGCATGGATTGTAAGCATATCCACACGTGCTGTTGAGAGTAAATGTTGAGTGAATGTCATGCAGTAAGCAATAAAAAAAATTACATTAGAAGAGAAATACTACAATCACCTCCTTTCGACATGTATTTAGTCGTTAAGGCACAGCGAGAGAGGTAGCTGTTCACCTGTTCAACATCCTCCCCTGGAGCTGACCCTGCTCCTTCTTGGTTCTTGCCACTCCATGTAATCTAGTAGTAAGAAGACATGTAAGGGATAATGTAATGTCCGCCGGTCATTATCAGATAATAAGTAGGTAACGACAAGGTGAACCGGACCCTGATGTGCAGAAGAGGGACTTATTTTCCAATGATACAGTTAAACATAAACTCTGGACATACCTCACACTTAGTGGAATGTGCTTTAGCATGCATGACGCTTAGGAAAGGCCTGATTGATGTTAGCCCCTGGAGATCAGGAAGGATGTTTGCTGATTTGTGTAAATATGGCCAGTATTTACACATTACATCCATGGCGATAAACCTTGGCTTTGAACTCAACACCTTGTGCAGATACATGGGGTAGGCAAAGATTTCACCTAGGGATATACAAATTGTATTAGAAATGCAAATATCCTGTTATTGTAGATTCTAAAGAGAGCATCATAATGGGAAACTCAACCAAGCAGTGGTATAAGCTGCAGTAATAGTGATAATTGAGATGCTTCTCCATATTATTATTTTATTTAGCTTTTGTCCAAAGCGACACACAAATAACAATACAAAGTTACATGTAACAGCAAACAATTTATTATAATCTCACCTCTGAACATATTAAGCGCTTTAAGGAGGAAACCATGCCGACACACCGCAACCTCCATGCCCTCTTCGTCCAACTTGAAGGTCCTCCTAGAAGTCTCCTTCGCTGCTGTCCACGAGGAGCTCCCACATCTGCCTTGTCCAGGTAGCTGTGATGTAAATGAAACACACTATAAACACACTGTATATGCACCTTGTATTTTGAAGTTGAGGGCAGTTTTTCACCAATGCAACGAAAATCTGGAAAAACATAGTAATTTAATTAACAAATAATTTGAAACCTGCCTGTTTCACAGCTTTATGCAAGACATCAACAAATGCAGACACAGATGTGTCTTCTGCGATAAATGCCCCTTCAAAAAACGAAGAGTCGGAGCTGAGGAACAAACGAAACAGAAAATGTATCCATGCTGAATATAGAATCTAAAGAAATCTAGATCAATCTATACTGGAAGAAATAAAATATCACCTTCCGTTTCGGAGAAACCGGTATAGCTTCCTGTTGCCATCCACAGAGATTGCCAGCATGTCTGGAGTGCAAGCGGGGCAGGTAAAAGGTGCACCGCAGGACAAGTTATCTTCCTCAAAAGCACAATAGGAAAACTCCAGGAAGCTGCGCTGCAGCGTGTCCCCGCACACTGGTCCTGACTGAAAGATGCATTATATTAATTATAACTTCGGAGATGTCTGCATATGTTAAACAATTCTATAATATGGTGAACATTTACCCGCCCACCACACTTTGTACGATGCTCCAGCAGCTTTGCAAAGGCTTGTCTGGACAGTGCCGGCACGATGACTTTCAGTTCTCTTACACTGCTGAAAAGGTTGAGGGAATACAAAGTAGAAGAACTGGTGGAAGCTGGCCAATATCCACTGTTTACGAGGTCCATGAACTCTGGAGCCCACTGCTGCTGGCATGTCTGGCATGCAAACAATGGCTGGTGCATGTCATAACGCCCTTGGATTATAAGAAAACAAACCCATGGATACCTGAGCTTTTAGAAACAATTAGCTGGTACACTTTAAGACACTTGGACTACATCTTGAGTAGAATCACACAAGCATAGTTCAAATTAGTATATTTCTTTTGATTTATCATAGTGACAAGATGTATTCTGCAATTTTTGAGTACTGCTATTTTCATTGCAAAGCAAAGCCAAAAAAGGGGGGAAAGCTAAATATAGAAAAAAGATCAGAGTTTGGAAATATTACCATTTGTAGGGTTTGTTACATTTAAATATTTAGCTCAAAGGGAATCAAATGATTCAATAAGGAATTTGAACAGAGTCGCTGTTTTACAGCTGTTTAGAGTCGACTCGCGATTCCTGGAACTAGCCGTACAACATCACTCTGCAATGGATATTATTATCCAGAATATAGTGTTAACACTATATATCAGCACAGTAGCAAAATCGACAGTTTAAGACATTAACTTGTAAGCACAAAACACAAGATATTTATCTTTTCTAATAAAAATACGATTTATTGGATAAACCTAAAACATACAAACTAGTCTAACACATAAACACACGCATTCACACAGGTTGCAGAAAGAGAAAGTGCGGAAGGAATGAGTTTAAAGGAATGAGAATATGAAGTCCCACGTTTATAGCAATATGTGCAATTGCTAAGACCTGAACAACCATCAATCACTTGCATTAACCCTCGTATTGAGTCTCTCAATGAGGTTGTTTAACTTTATATAAAATGCACCAGTTCAGCTAGAATCTGGAGGCTGTACTTGCGTTGCCTTTGTGTTGAGGGAATTCCTTTCGTATAGCGTCGTTCCAGATAGGGGTTTCCCGAGGTTGTTGATTGGTTGGAAGTTCGATGGTCATTCGATGTGAATTCTTGGGCGTTGGCTGATGATGCGGAGTTGTGCGCTGGTTAAAGTTCAGGTGGACAAATACGTTTGGGTCACGACTTGCGGCAAACTTAACTAGAACACGAAACTCTCAACGGAAAGAAATAAAAGAATTAAAGTAAACGACAGAAGTGTAATGATCTCCTCATGTTTCCTTTAGAGGAGACGGCTGGCATGCAGGCCAGGCAGCGTTGAAACGTGGCAGCGCGAAGCACGCGAAGAGTGAAGAGAGTAAGAGTGTAAAAAGAGAGATTTGAGGGTGTCCTGAGTTTTTAAACTCAGCTTTTGGACACATCCCAAATGGTGTCTTGACAAATTAAAACAATGTCCATACTAGGTTGCTGTTAGTTTCCCCTCCCAAACCATAAATCACAATGTTATCTTATCAGTCCCTTGGGTCCCAACTTTCCCGCTCTTGGCAGAGTTAAATTTGGACATGATTTCGATAACAAGACTAAAATACATTTTACAAAGAATTGAATTACAGAAACATTTAGAGAATGGAATTTCGAGCTCGAGCATACCAAACACAAATATAAACCATTAAGCTATTCAATAGTTATTAAAAAGGACATACACAATAAGTGATTAAAAAATAATAAGCAAATGTATGGGTTACAAAGAGGATAGGAAGTTATGCATAGAAAAGATGAGTTGCTCCTAAGTTCTTTAGCATAATTTTGGGTGCATATCTAAATGTAAAGGCAGTTTTATGCCATTTTGGGAATGTGATGGCACGTTCTCTGTGAGGAACAAAAGGTAAGGGAAGAATTCTCAGTGTCCTGGAATCTCGGTGGGGGAGGCAACCAAGCACAAACTCTACTAGTGATTTTCCTCATGTGATGTTCATGATGTGCATTTGACCAATAATCTTGGTAACTTGCCCCAATGTTGACAATCTTCTTCCTTGGGATGATAAACAAGCTTCCTTTTGTATTAATGTTGCAAATTCTGAGTTGGTTAGGTTTGCTTCAAGCTGGTATAGCGCCAGGGTGTCAAATGACAAATTTTACGACTGGAGTCTTGTCATGCTGGGCCTCTTGTGGAATTTGAGTCTGTAGAAGTGTTTTAACTTCTAATTGAATCTTCTGAATTGTCTGATTCGCGCTGAGATGCTACACATTGATGGAAATTAAAATGACTGCTTTGCCAGGTGATAAAGTTATGCTGGGGACTTCACAAGGACATTTTTGAGTCACTCTCACCGTTGGCAAAATACAAGCTAGTAAAGGAAAGAAACACAAAATTAGCCTACCAGATTTATTAGACAAGAGTACAAAATAGTTTTGCAATTACCTACCTTGGTCCCCTCTTACAAAATATGTGGATGGGGGAATAGCTTTAAAAAAGCCCTCAAGGACTGACTCCCTGTCATGGAGTGGCCATCTCCTGTGATTCTTGGTATCGCAGGTTTCACAGAACCACTGATCTGGTAGACACTCTCTGCATCTAGGAACGAAATCAATGAACCAATTTAGTCATTGAATCAACTGTTTGAAACAGCCCTGATTCCACCATAAACATGGAGTTTATCCGAAATATGAAGACATCAATTAGTGATGCACTCTAAAAACCTACAAAGTATGGAAGAACATTAATGAGATCTCACCTAACAACCGCAGGCTTGCTGCAATGGCTACAAAATGGTTGGCCAACATCCTGAGTTTGGATGAGGCATTTAAGGTGGAATGGCCTTGCCTCCTTCCATCTTTGTGAAGCTTGCTGCTGCCTGAAAGTCCATGATGATGATGCCCTCTGGATTTCAGGGGAGTCAGACATCATAGCAGAGAGGCTCTCCATGTTTTTTTCTGCAAATACAAATAATTTAATTAACAAAAGACCATTTCTATGCAGACCCATTATTTCATGATAATGGGTAAATATCTTGCCAATGCTTTCAATAACATCAATGTCAGAACTTTTCCAAATCAACTTTCCCACAGTCTAGTGCCAAATTCACCATACTTTGAAACATGGATCAGGGTAAATTGTATCAACGTGAAAATTGAGATGGAATTCCAGTGGGACAAAATTGAAACTACTACAAGAAAGTGGTTCAATAATAGGATTCAGCCCATTGTGGACAATTTGTGGTTTTCTGATTTATAAAAAAAACGTGAAAGCCCGAAAACTGCCACAGGTAGTTCTGGCAAGCTTTCCAGTTTTTACATTTTTTTGACAGGATTTTACATGAATGGCAATCTAGTCTCCAGTGATACAGGTGTTCCAGGATTTCTGTGAACCCTGCTTTCAGATCTGCCTCAGAAAATTACCTTATAATAATAATTAAAATGTATTTGACCATATTTTACCAAATTCCACTTGAGGATCAAGACTGGCTGCAGGAAGCTCTTCAGTGAGCAGGCAGTTCCCGATCTGGTTGTGTCTAACTGCAACAGCACACAGAGGAATAAAACCAAGTTAGACCACCAATGCATACTTTTTTGGTTGAATCTACATATCTATACATTTCAAATACGGGGGAAATTACATTTAAAAAATGAATAACAAAGAACTAGGAAATAATAAATGTAAATAATAGTACAGTTAACCTGTGGATGCAATAAGAAGTTGAACCATGTGGAATATGTTTATGCAGTATTTGATTTGATAACAGTATAAACATATTCCACATGGTTCAACCTCATTATAATGGGCTCATTATCTGGATACAAGTACATGTTACTTAGGTCTACCAGCAACACAACTTGATTTCTTGACAATAATGTGTAACCAATTACTATTAGTATTAATACCTGTAGCTGAAGCTTTGGGACGTCCTCCACGCCTCCCCCTTGGCTTGCCAAGCCCTAAACGCACCCTTTTTAGGGTAGCGGAGGGGGAACTTGCCTCTGCTCCTCTGATTTTTTCTGGGGGTTGAAGTGAAAATCATGATTAGGCTGTTAATTTATTTTTAACAAAAGATGCAATGGATATGAAAACTCTTATCATACATTTAATACCCTCTATATTTTGAGAGGGGGGGGGGATTCAAGAAAGAATCCTTTATCAATGCATTGAGTTTGGCTGGACGAAGGAGTTCAAAAGTAAAAACAAACTCTACACCCCTTTCATGAAAATGTTTGAGAATTGAGAGCCGCTAGATGCAATCACAAACTGAATGAGTCTGAGGTACCTAGGCTTATATAATAGCCTTTTAATACTGTTTTCTGATAAGCTACAGAGTGATTATTATAGCCTAAATATTTCTTAAACCATTAAGATACAATTAATAGTTGTTTTTTTGTACATGGCAATACATAGAATATGACCTGATGTAGGCACTCTACTTCACTGCATCCAAAAATTCAACACCTAAAAAGCCCCTACCCTGGCTTCAGTCAGAGCATGTTCTAAGCTCATTTCAAGAGCCATCCGTCTCTCCTCCATGTAATAGCCATCTTGACAGTCGGTGACACGTGTAGTGTTCATCACAGAAACAGAGAGAGGGACAGACAGACACTGAGATGGACAGAGGGGCAGACAGAGATAAGAGACACAGACAGAAATGAGAGACAGAGCACAAATCCAGATAGGTTGGCGCTTAAAAGGGCCTTTGGTTGTGGTGATCTACTGGTGATCTACTGGTAGGAAGGTTGGTAGAATCTAAAAAAAAAAAACTTGTTTAGGGGAAGGGAGTTAATGGGACAGAGACAATGAATTTACTTAACAATAAATAATATATAACATTTTTGTGACTGGTGCAGGTAAATATAACTTTTAATGAGCACTGAAGATCTCAAAAACTAAAATGTAAGCAGTTCTGTTCACTCGGAGTCTGGAGGACAACTATCAAGAGGAGCGTCTCTACTTGACTATTAATCCGCTGAAAGAAGTCCGGATAATTAAACAGAAATTTAGGTTGCAGGATTACAACCGTAAAAAAACTGAACGGACTATTTTCTTTAGCGGAAGCAATAAAATCGTATATAAATCAATAAAATAAACTCAATATTTTGTGTCAAATGATTGATTTATTTGGTAAGTAGCCATGTAATAGGATAATATAGAGAGATGCGGTTGTTATAGTGAATACAACCCCGAGAGGCTGATATCAGACAAATGGAAACACCAAAACAATGTCACAAACAGTTAAAATAGGGCATAAGGCATGACATGACAATACCCCAGCAACATACTATTGACTATTACACTTTTGCATACATATTTCATCGAATTATATAGGCTACTTGTTCATGAGGTTGCCTATAATTTTATCCTACCTTACTCAACTACTCCAGAGGAAGTAGTAGCTAATTGGCGGTAGCGCCGTCACCCGGATATTGTTGTGCTAAAAAAAAAAAAAAAAAAAAAAAAAAAATTGCGAAAAATTAAATTAAATGAATTAAAAAAAAAAAAAAAAAAAAAAAATTCTCCAACAGAAGAAACTCACTGGAACTTAAAAAATCGGAGCTTAACTTACTGTAACAAAACTGAGCAAGATGCGCAATGGTTCTTTTTTAAACTTTTTTTTAATTTATTTTTTTAATTTTTTAAATTACAGAATTCAATATCAAGTCCTTGACACATTACTATTTACACATTTTCACATTAAGTAACAATATAGTTTAAATAAAAAGAACCAAAAAGAAAAGAGAAAAAAAAAGAAAAAGAAACTTAAAATAAAGGGCATCAGAAACGTATGTAAAATTCATTTAGCAGAGGTAGGCCCACATATCTTTGGGCTTTTCAATGTGTGTGTGTGTGTGTGTGTGTGTGTGTGTGTGTGTGTGTGTGTGTGTTTTCTTTCTTAACTTTAGACTAAATATATAGTAAAGGCTGCTTAATGCGATAGTATAGTGCCGTTAATGACCGGCTGATCGCTGTCAGATTCTGATACGCTTAGAATGAGCCCTGCTCAGCCCGTGTTCTGGCTAACTGTAACATTTAATAATATTATTAAAATAAAGAAATGAATTAATACAATGATAACATCTAAATAAATGTCCATAGATGTATCGTTATAGTTTTTAAATACCAATAAACAGCAAAGCAATTCAGCTTCGCAATAATAACCCAAAAAGACGGAAATAATAATAAATAATAATAAATAGGCTATACAACGCCGCCACTCCCACCATGCGCAGTACTGAGGGGGCACCAAAACTAGCCTAATAAAAAAATCAATAATCATAGTCAATAATTATAATGCCGATATTATTTCAGTATATATTATTAGGCACCTTTCAGGCAAAGAGTATTTAATTGCTCAGTGGTCCGTTGGATTGCGCAATTTGCGCAGCACCTGACGAAGTTTGACTTTGACAGTAGGAGGTAGGCCTACCTAAAAGACTGGCAAACTGTCTTTATGTTTAAAATCCAACCCATAATAGTATTTGGGGAAGTAAGAACACAGATAAAAATGGAGAAGTAATAGAAGAATTCATGGAAGAGAATTCTTTGGTGTGTTTAACAATCCAACAAGAATAGATATTGTAAGAGGAGGAATGTCATGTTTAGATGTCACAATAGTTTCAGCATCATTAGCTGGTAAATGTATATTGCCAGTATCAGAAGATAATATGGGAAGTGATCATTTTCCAGTGATTTGTGAAATTCAATATAAGATTCAAATGCAAAATTTTAATTTTGGTGTAAGATGGGTATATAAAAAAGCAGATTGGGAAAAATTTAAAATGTTGTGTAAAGAACAATTTGGAAATGTGTTAGTAGAGGGCAGTGTTGATGATAGGTATGGTAAAGTAGTGAATGGCATTTATTTTGCAGCCTCACAATCCATCCCGTTATTAACTGGTACACATAAAAGGAAGAATGTGCCTTGGTGGTCAGAGGAATGCTCAAAATCAATCAGAGAAAGGAATAAAGCATTTAAATTTTTAAAAAGAACACTCACCCCAGAAGCATTATTAGATTATCAAAAGAAAAGGGCTTATGTTAAAAAGGTTATTAAAAATACGAAGAAGTTGGCATGGCAAAACTTTTGCAATACTATAGGGAGAGAAACCGGAATAAGTACAGTCTGGCGTATGATAAAGAAGATGAATGGAATTGATAGCTTTAAAAGGATACCTGTAATGGAGGAAAAGGGTAAAGTAGCCATTACAAATAAAGATAAAGCTACAATGCTGGCTCAAACATTTGCTAGAGCTCACAGCATTGAAAACTTAGATGATGCATTTTTAACAAGGCGACAGCAAATTATGAATATGTATGGAAATTCTTGCAAGAAAAAACAAGACTTTAATAGTATTTTGGATGATGCGTTTAACTATTTTGAATTAAAAACAGCTATTAATGGTTCAAAGAATACAACACCAGGTAAAGATATGATAAGTTATAAAATCTTAAAGAAATTACCACGTGTAGTATTAGAAACACTTTTGGAATTATACAACTGTATTTGGAATGAGGGTGTCCTTCCTAAACAATGGAAGACTGCTATTGTACTTCCTCTAGTTAAGCCTGGGAAAGACATAACAAATCCTAGTAGTTATAGACCTATCGCTCTTACCTCTACGTTATGTAAAGTAATGGAAAAAATGATAGTAAGGCGACTGAATTACATCTTGGAGAAAAAGGAAATGTTATCAACATTTCAGTGTGTTTTTAGGAAAGGTAGATCTACAGAAGATGCTTTGATACTATTTGAAAATGAAGTCAAAAAAGCGTATATAATGAAAGAATACATGTTTGCAGTATTCTTTGACATAGAAAAGGCTTATGGCTTGGTATGGGGGAAAATTCTATAACTGGGTTTTAGACTTTCTATTTGAACGTACTTTTCAGGTTAAAATTGGAGAAGAAATATCAGAGTCTTATAGCATTCTAAATGGAACTCCGCAGGGTATTGCAGTTAGCCCAAGATTGTTTAATTTAATGATTAATGATGTTTTTTGATAAAGTAAAAAAAAAATAGGAATAGGAAAAGCACTTTATGCAGATGATGGAGCGTTATGGAAGAGGGGACGTAATATTAAAAATGTAGCTAAAGGTATACAGGAGTCGATTAAGAAAGTGGAGGAATGGTCCCTGGATTGGGGTTTGAAATTCTCAGTATCAAAAACAAAATATATGTTATTCACAAAGAACAGGAAAATTCAACATATGGATCTGAAGTTATACGACCAAGAATTGGAAAGAGTGCCTGTTTTTAAGTATCTTGGTCTATTATATGATGAAAAACTAACATGGAAAGTGCATATAAGTCAAATTGAGTCAAAGTGTAGAAGGATCATAAATTGCATGCGTGCAGTTGCTAGTTACAGTTGGGGAGCTAGTCGCAGTGCACTGTTATGCATGTATCAAACTTTGATTCATTCCTGCTGTGACTATGGATTAGGGCTGTGCAATATGGACAAAATAATCATATTGCGATTTTTTGAAAGAATATTGCGATTGCGATTTTATTTGCGATTTTTTTTTTTTTTTTTGCTTTTTCAAACAAGCTACATACATACATTCTAAATGTATTCAGTGCACAAGAAGTGCATAACAAAACATTTCACCATGAAATAACATAGTATTAAGTTTAATAAACAAAACTGTGGTAAAATTGTCTTTAAAACAGACAACATAAAATAAATTAGCCATTTTACTTTTTTCCCGGTACTTTAGCCTACGTTGTGCAATAACGAATACATTCATTTCAGTGGAAAAATAAGTCCAAAACTCTCTATTTTAACATTTTGAGGGTTCTAAAATCTTTTGCTTTTTTTTTTTTTTTTAAATTCTTATGTGTTTTAATTTTTCTGATAATGAAAAAGCATAAACATTTATTTTTAATCAAATGAAAAATAAACCCTTTTAATTTTTGTCAAACAAACAGAAATTTACTGTTAAAAATCAATGCGTGGAAGAAAAAATATATTCAGTTTAAATAATAATTAAGTGGTTAATCTTGTTGATATATTTTTTTTATCATATATATTGTTTTATGTAAATTATTTAAATAGGAATATATAAACACCTACATTATACTGTACAAAAGTAATACAGGACTAATATTGTTCTGTTACATGTTAAACCGTACTTTTATTTTGACAGGTTGCAGTGAAGTTTCTGTGTGTATATGATGCTAGTTTTCTCAAATGAAACGGTAAAAGTGAAACTCACAGCAGCGAATTGGCGATTGAGTTTATCTGTTCATGTGAGAATCGCAAATGCCAAAAATTAGCGGGAGCGTCACGTGTGCTTCAGTATGCATGTAGTAAATAAATAAAACGCGTCTCTCCACCATTCATAGAAGCAAACGGAACATGCAGGATTCATATTAAAACGGTCTTTTTGCATTTCAGTTTTCACAGACACTAGTCCATATCGCGATTTGAATTAAGTGACAGGCCAACTTTTGATTTATTCATCCAAAAATCGACGAATTACGTGGCATTCCGCGCTATAGTTGATTAGGTTTTTATGAATGGACTCCGCGATTAAGCCCGTGTTTTCGTGGAGGAGACATTGTAATCACGCGACCATGAAGAGACAAGAATGACATGCCTTAGTGCAAATAAGATAAATAACATAAGGCAATTTAGTATGTTTAATAAAAGAACTATGTATAGACCTGTTCTATATGAATAACCTTAAATGACTTCTATTGTGATGTGGCGCTATATCGAAAATAAAATGAACTTGACGTTCAAGGGGGGCGGGGGGTGCCGTTGGGGGGATAGATAAAATCGCAGCCTTGTGCGGTTTAGAAATCGCATGTGCTTAAATCGCGATTTTTTTGCGATTGCGATTAATTGCACAGCCCTACTATGGATGCATTATTTATGGGTCAGCAGCCAAATCTCTACTGAAAAAATTAGATGTTATACAGTCTAAAGCATTAAGATTATGTTGTGGAGCAGTTAAAACATCCCCTGTAAATGCAATAAGGGTGGAAATGGGAGAAATGCCTCTGGAGCTTCGAAGGGTAAAATTGGCAATGACGTATTGGGTGAATCTTCAACAATCAGTAAATAGTCATCTTACTCGTAAAGTATTGGAGGAGTGTTGGGAATATTCATACGATGGAGGATCTAGTTTTGGGTGGAAGAGCAGATTATGGGCTAAGGAGTATGGTATGGATAATAAGATCTTCTGTCCTAATATACCACTCGCCGATGCCCCGCCATGGAGAATTCCTGAACCACTTGTAGATTTGAGTTTACTAGACAAGCCCAAGGATGAGTATATTGGAAAGGAGTTTAATGCTTTTTTAAACAATACATTTTATTCAATTTTACAATTTTTTTCAGATGGATCTAAAGAACCTGTTAGTCAAAAGGTTGGTATTGGTGTATACATTCCTAGATTTAAAATACGAATAAGCCTGAAATTGCCTGATGATTTGTCTGTATACACGGCTGAATTAACAGCTATAATAATAGGATTGCAGTGGGTTAAAGAAGTTAGGCCAAGTAAAGTAGTAATATGTTCAGACTCTTCTTCTGCTCTAATTAGTTTAATGCATGCTAGATCAGACAGAGAAGATTTATTAATGGAAATATATGTATCGTTATACAGATTAAAAGAGGCTGGAATAATTTTATATTTCTGTTGGGTGCCAGCACATGTTGGGGTATCTGGTAATGAAGTCGCTGATAAACTAGCAAAAAAAGCACTAGATAAAAGGAAGGTGGATGTTCAAGTACCTATGGGAAAAAAAGAGGCAAAGTCGGTCTTAAAGAAAAAGTTAATAAATAAATGGCAAATTAGATGGGATAATAGCACAGGGAGATGGTGTTATAGTATTACACAGACCGTAGGGAGAATAAATTGTCAGGGAAGAAATAGGAAGGAAGAAGTGTGGCTGTCTAGGTTAAGATTGGGACATACAGGGCTGAATTCAACTTTGGCAATTATGGGTTTGTGTGAAAATGGTTTGTGTGATATGTGCGGTGTATCAGAAAATGTATCTAATGTGATTTTTAGGTGTGGTAAATATAGTGTGTATCGTGATTTATTATTCAGTCATTTAGGGGAGGAGGGAATGAGGCATGAATATATTTTAGGAAAAGGTTTAATGGATAGACAAATATACACAGCCCTAATTAGATATATATATGACTCAGGTTTAGGGTCTAGGATATAATTCGGATGGGAATACTCTACCTAATCTGGAGCATGTAGAGCTAATTGTAAGTGGTAGAGGAGCTGAACACGCAGCGCTATCATGAGCATGTGCTCTAGGTGCTCCAAAGATTAAAGGGAGTATGAAACATAAAGGCTGGAATTAGGTTTTTTTTTTTCTCTCTCTCAAAATTCAGACTCATCATCTATGTAAGTTTAATTTAACATCCAGAAGAAGAAGAAGAAGCTTCCTGGGCTGGTTTTCTGGGAGTCAAGCTGGTTTGCTGCTGGTTGGTCCCCTCGGACAGTTGGTCTTGTCAGGGCAGTTTAAGGCATAAGCTTGTTCGTGGAAGTTCGTTGGGAGTGGAAGCCCCCATTGAAGTCTGCTGGACTGATTTATCGATTGGATCTGTGCTGGGAAGTGAGAGAGAAAGTTAAGTGAATTGATTTCATCTTTTAAACTTTGAGAAAGCTTGAAGAGGATGCAGTGAATGTAAATCTGACTGGTGGGGAAGCTATGTGTTTCAGAGTGCGCTGAAGAGGAATTGAGAATTGAATATCCCAGACGTGAGTGAAACGGATGGATTGAGGCTTCTGATCAGCCCTATCGTGTGAGTGAATTGCAGTGCTTTTGCCTTATTGATATACATTGATTCATGCTGTGGATTTGAAGTGAACACGAGTGCGGTGTGTCTTTGCTGAGAAGCGGCCCCAATCCCTGCTTACACGTTTGGGAAAAGATACTATTAACCTCTTCTCTGCCTGAGCCCTGTGAGTATACAGCTACTGTAACGGGTGAAGTAAGCAGAGCGGAAGCAAAGGCAGAATATAACCAGTTTATTAAAGATGATGATGATGGCAATACAAACAGTGAAGAGAATGTCTCTCGGTTGGGTGAGGCAGGGGCAAGATGGTGCTGGTGAAGTGACGATCCAGATGTGAGTGAAGACACAGATGAAACAGTCACAACGAATCCCACGAAGACAGATCACATACACATCCAGTACGACAAGACTCCAAGAACACGAACTCCATGAAACACGAACGCAGTAGTGACAGAGAATCTAGGTGAATAATCTGACGGGGAAACAGAGGAATGAGTGAGTTTAAGTAGTGATCGTAAATGAGTGGCACCTGGTGATTGTAACGATCGGCAGCTGCGCTGATGAGCATGACGTACGCCACAGTCACACACACACATCACGGGACCTGAGAACACAGCGGATGTGTGAACCGTGACAGTACCCCCTCCCTTAGGAACGTCCCCTGACGTTCCCAGCCATCTGTACCTGTTGATTAAAGTCATCAATAAGGGAGTGATCCAGGATGTCTCTGGCAGGCACCCAACTTCTCTCCTCCGGACCGTAACCTTCCCAGTCCACCAAGTACTGAAATCCGCGTCCCCTTCGCCTAGAGTCCAGAATACGGTTGACCGAATAGGTAGGTTCCCCGTCTACGAGCCGCGGCGGTGGGGGAACCGGGGTGGGCGGATTAATGCGTGCAAAAAACACGGGCTTAATTTTGGAAACATGGAACACGGGATGAATTCTCCTGTACACTGGAGGGAGATTGAGGCGGACTGCCACCGGACTAATGATCTTGGTGACAGCAAACGGGCCAATAAATTTGGGAGCCAGTTTATTCGACACGGATCGGAGAGGAATGTTTTTTGTAGAAAGCCACACTTTAGAACCGACGACGTATACGGGAGGCCTAGACCGGTGGCGATCGGCTTTGGCCTTGGTGCGCGCTCCCACCTGGACCAGAGTCTCACGGGCTCTAGTCCAGGTACGGTGGCACCTCTGGACGAAGGCGTGAGCGGAGGGGACCGCGACTTCGGATTCCAGACTGGGAAAAATAGGTGGCTGGTACCCTATGCTACATTCAAATGGGGATAGGCCCGTGGAAGATACTGGTAACGAATTGTGGGCGTACTCCACCATAGAAAGTTGTTGACTCCAGGAGGAAGGATTTCTGGTGACCATACATCGTAATGCTCTCTCCAAATCTTGGTTGGCTCTCTCAGTTTGCCCATTGCTTTGAGGATGGAACCCCGAAGAGAGACTAACAGTGGCCCCCAGAAGTCTACAAAACTCTCGCCAAAATTTGGACACAAATTGGGGTCCTCTGTCGGAGACCACGTCTGTCGGGAGGCCATGTAACCGAAAGACGTGGTCCACGACTGCCAACGCTGTCTCCTTGGCTGACGGTAATTTGGGCAAGGGAATGAAATGAACCGCCTTCGAGAATCGGTCCACCACGGTCAAAACTACCGTGTTACCCTGGGAGGGTGGGAGGGCGGTAACAAAATCTAGTGCGATATGGGACCAGGGTCTCGAAGGGATTGGCAGCGGTTGGAGGAGCCCATCTGGGGGTCTGTTAGAAGTCTTACCAGTGGCACAAACTGAGCAAGCCAAAACAAAACTGCGAACATCACGAGCCATAAGTGGCCACCAAAATCTTTGTTTAACCAAATGTAAGGTGCGACTTACCCCTGGATGACAAGCCACATTGGAACAATGTCCCCACTGGATAACTTCGGACCGTAGACTGTCTGGCACAAACAAACGGTTAGGTGGGCAACCGGCCGGAGGCGTTACCCCATGTAAGGCTGTCTTAACCTTCGATTCGACCTCCCAGTTGAGGGCAGAGACAATAAGTGTCTCAGGAAAAATACCCTCGGGAGTAGACGGGCGATCGGAGCGGTCAAAAATACGTGACAAAGAATCGGGTTTGATATTTTTGGAACCCGGGCGGTACGAGAGAGTAAAATCAAAACGTCCGAAGAAAAGAGCCCACCGAGCCTGCCTAGAGTTCAGTCTTTTAGCGGTTCTGATATATTCCAAGTTCTTATGATCTGTCCAAACGATAAAAGGTACCCCCAACCCTTCTAACCAGTGGCGCCATTCCTCCAATGCTAGCTTGACTGCCAACAACTCTCTGTTACCAATATCATAATTTGTTTCGGCTGGCGACATGCGATGTGAAAAAAACGCGCAGGGATGCATCTTGTCGTCCGCGGGTGAGCGCTGTGAAAGCACCGCACCTACCCCCACCTCTGACGCATCGACCTCCACCACGAACTGACGTGATGGATCAGGGGTTACCAGGATGGGAGCCGAAACAAAGCGGCTTTTGAGGTTGGCAAACGCAGCCTCGGCTGCGTCTGACCACCTGAACGTCGTTCTGGGGGAGGTCAAGGCAGTCAGAGGTGCGGCTAGTTGGCTGAAGTTGCGAATGAAACGCCGGTAGAAATTGGCAAACCCCAGAAACCTCTGTAGGGCCTTACGGGAATCTGGGCTTGGCCAATCCACCACAGCCTTAACCTTCTCGGGATCCATGCGCATACCCTCAGACGACACGATGTACCCTAAGAAAGGAACAGACTGTGCATGAAAATCGCATTTCTCCGCCTTGACAAAAAGCCCATTCTCTAGCAGCCTCTGAAGCACTCGTCTGACGTGTTGCACATGTTCCTGGAGAGAAGAAGAAAAAATCAATATGTCGTCCAGGTAGACATATATGAACTGATCTACCATATCTCGCAACACGTCATTAACGAGTGCCTGGAAGACCCCTGGGGAGTTGGACAAGCCGAAGGGCATGACCAAGTATTCAAAGTGCCCCCTGGGGGTGTTGAAGGCGGTCTTCCATTCATCACCCCTCCTGATGCGGACCAAATGATAAGCATTCCTTAAATCCAATTTTGTAAAGACCGACGCTCCCTGCAACCTCTCAAAGGCTGAAGATATTAACGGCAAAGGATAAGTATTCTTTACCGTAATATTGTTCAGCCCTCGGTAATCAATACAAGGCCGCAGAGATCCGTCTTTCTTCCCCACAAAAAAGAACCCCGCCCCCGCTGGTGAAGAGGAGGGGCGAATGAACCCCGCTGCTAGAGAATCAGAAATATATTTCTCCATAGCCTCTCTCTCAGGAACTGAGAGTGAATAAAGTTTGCCCTTAGGCGGAGACGTACCTGGCAGTAACTCTATAGCACAGTCATAGGGACGATGAGGAGGGAGAGAAGCAGCCCGAGACTTACTGAACACTTCCTTGAGGTCGAGGTACTCCGCGGGCACGTTACACAGATCCGCCGCCTTCTCCTGAAACACAGAGCTAGAAACAGACGGACAAGCAGACACAAGACAAGATTCATAACACTTAATGCTCCACTCAGACACAGATTTAAGCTGCCAATCGATACGGGGATTATGCTTGGTGAACCAGGGGTGTCCTAAGACAATGGGTGCATGAGGGGAGTCCAAAATGTAAAACGGGATACTCTCACTGTGGTTGCCAGACACAGTGAGAGTTATGGAATCAGTAATGAGGGTGATGTCGGGAAGGGACTGTCCGTTGAGTGCGTGGACGGCAATAATGTCAGTGAGGGGGAGGAGGGGAACTTGGTGGTGTCGTGCAAAAGTAATGTCCATAAAATTACCCTCAGCTCCCGAGTCCAACAGTGCAGAACAGTGAAGAGAACGGTTGGACCATCTTAACCTAACCGGAAGGAGCGTGGAGGTGGCACTGGATGAGGTCTTAGCAGCGGAGATCCCACCCGACAGTAGCCTCGACCTTACTGCCGGGCTGGGCCTTTTACTGGGCAAGAGAAAGCAAAATGTCCGGCGGCCCCGCAGTAAAGACAGAGGCCCTGGGATCTCCGCCTCTCCTTCTCCTCCCGGGTAAGCCGAGCTCTACCGACCTGCATGGGCTCGGGATCGTAGATGTGACCGACCGCGCCCTCGCCGCTGGCTCGAGGTGGTCCTCTCTCCACAGGGGGGAGCCGAGCGGGTAACCACCGCCGCTAGGCCCGGGAGAGTCGAGAATCTACCCGCATGGCCAGACTGATGAGGCCGTCCAGGGTGGCGAGTAGCTCCAGGGCATAAATCTCCTTCTGGACGCGGTCAGCCAACCCATGCAGGAACATGTCCCACTGCGCCTCCTCGTTCCACTGACACTCCGCCGCCAGGGTGCGGAAGTCGATGGAGTAATCCGAGACGGATCTCTCCCCCTGCTTGAGATCCGCCAAGACCCGCGCGGCCTCTCTCCCGGTGACCGCGCGGTCAAACACCCTCTTCATCTCGTCGGCGAGTGTCGTGAACGAGGAACAACAAGGATCCTGATTCTCCCACACCGCCGTTCCCCACAGTGCCGCCCTCCCAGACAGTAAGGTGAGCACGAACGCCACCTTGCTCTCCTCGCTAGTGAACGTACGCGGTTGTAATGCGAAATGCATCGAACACCTAGCGAGGAAAGCTCGGCAGAAGTTCGGCTCACCAGTGTAGATCTCCGGGGTGGGAAGGCGGGGCTCGTACTGTGGGGCTGCGCCAGATGATGTAGAAAGAACGAGCGGGGCGGGCGGTGTGGGTGGCGCAGCGGGAAGTCGAAGTTGTTGCATCCGTTGGTTGAGCTCGGACACCTGCCCCACAAGCGCTCCAATAGCCTGAGCTTGACCATCCAACCGAGAGACACAAGCTTGCATGAATTCCTCCTGTGTGGGTTGTGGCGATCCTGCTGCTTCCATAGTGGTCAGATTATTCTGTAACGGGTGAAGTAAGCAGAGCGGAAGCAAAAGCAGAATATAACCAGTTTATTAAAGATGATGATGATGGCAATACAAACAGTGAAGAGAATGTCTCTCGGTTGGGTGAGGCAGGGGCAAGATGGTGCTGGTGAAGTGACGATCCAGATGTGAGTGAAGACACAGATGAAACAGTCACAACGAATCCCACGAAGACAGATCACATACACATCCAGTACGACAAGACTCCAAGAACACGAACTCCATGAAACACGAACGCAGTAGTGACAGAGAATCTAGGTGAATAATCTGACGGGGAAACAGAGGAATGAGTGAGTTTAAGTAGTGATCGTAAATGAGTGGCACCTGGTGATTGTAACGATCGGCAGCTGCGCTGATGAGCATGACGTACGCCACAGTCACACACACACATCACGGGACCTGAGAACACAGCGGATGTGTGAACCGTGACAGCTACGTTGGTGCAATATTATTAACCTCTTCTCTGCCTGAGCCCTGTGAGTATACAGCTACACTGTAAAAACCCAATAAGTTCAGAGTACTCAAAACTTTTGTGGAAACTGATTACCTAAGATTTTTTAAGTAAACATACTTAAAAATTACAATTACACAAAACTTAAACATTTTTCTTTTCTTTTTTAAAATTTTAAGTACAGTGTACTTAAAACTTAAGTGTAGCATATGTAAAGTTTTTATGTTTTCAATACTTACTGTTTTTAATTAATTACCACTTATATAAAATACTTTATTCAAGAAATAAACTCCTTCTGAATAACTCATAGCCTGATACATATTTGAGTTCAAAATACAAAAAAAAGCACACACACAGAACTGTTGACATAATTAAAGGGTTTTTATTTACTATTAAATTCTTTGTCTATTTTGTACGACTGTTTATATAAATCTCTGCAAACATTTAACAAATCAAATTAGAAACCGTTAAAACATTGATTACGTTTTAAGTTAAGTGTTTTAAAAACACGTTTTTGCCGATCCCTACTAGTCTCAAAAACTACAAATGGCGACACGTCGACGTCACTTCCCTGGTTTGAAAAAAGCACGTAAAAGTCCTCCTACAAGTTGACATGCACACAGATGTAGTAGGAGGACTTTTACGTGCTTTTTTCAAACCAGGGAAGTGACGTCGACTTGTAGTTTTCTGAGACTAGTAGTTCTCAGGTAAAACGTGTTTTTAAAACACTCATGGTGGACTTACAAATGTTCTGATGCAGCGTTTTGTGAGTACATAACCTATTTACACTACTGTACAAGTTTGGTAAGATTACTTGCACGTTTAGTGGTGCAATTTACGAGATACATCACATGTACCAATCACTCCTGTAACAAGCAATTCGAAAAACTCTAATATCTCCATAAATGTTTGACTAAGGTAAAAAAAAACTTCGGATGGGGTATTTACATGGGCTTCGTGGTGCATAGCAATGAAGTCAATTCTACTCCGAACCATCCCTTTAACCAGGCAGGCCTGTTCAGTTTACACTGAATTGGCCCAAATTTAAAAACTAGACAAGAACATTCATAGAGAATTTGCAAAAGTACAGTGAAAAAAAGTTGAATATATATATATTATATATATATATATATATATTAGTGGTGGGCCGTTATCGGCGTTAACGTGCTGCGTTAACGTGAAACTCTTATCGCGCGATAAAAAAAAATATCGCCGTTAATCTATTCTCAAATTTGGGTTGGGAGCTGGGTCTAAACTACGCAAGCTATGATGACTTTCACCTTGATAGTTTTAACGCGGATGTATACCGAAGACTGTAGAATATGGTCGCGCGTTTAAGTCTCCTCCGCCAAAACACAGACAGGATCGCGTTGTCCTCCATTCATAAAAAACCGAATCTACTATAGCGAAATGCCACGTAAATTCGTCGTTTTTTGGATTCATAAATCAAATGTTGGTCAGTCACTTAATTCAAATCGCGATATGGACTAGTGTATGTGAAAACTGAAATGCAAAAAGACCGTTTTAATATGAATCCGATATGTTCCGTTTGCCTAGCTGTATGTATGCATTGCGGAGACGAGCTTTTACTACACGCATACTGAAACACACGTGACGCTCCCGGTAATTTTTGGCATTTTCATCTCACATGAACAGATAAACTCAATCTCCCAAACTGCTGTAAGTGTCACTTTTACCGTTTCATTTGAGAAAACTAGCATCATATCATACTGTATGACACAGAAACTTCACGGCAACCTGTCAAAATAAAAGTACGGTGTAACATCTAATGGGCTGGGTAGGTGTTGACGTTAAAAAAAAACACAATCTAATAGGGAGAAAAAATAATTTCAGTGTTAGTTAGTTAGTAAACACAAGTACATCTAATTGAACATAATTTATTTTCATCAACAAATTATCATAGAACAGCTTTATGAGCTTTATGATCCATTCTCAAAGACTTTAAGTCATTATTTGGGTAGCACACATATTCTGAATGCCTTCAGCAGAATTCAAATTAGCCATTTTAATCTAGATTAATCTAGATTAATTCCAAGATTTAATCTAGATTAATCTAGATTAAAAAAATTAATCTATGCCCACCCCTAATATATATATATATATATATATATATATATATATATATATATATATATATATATATATACAATGGTAATTTGTTAATGAAGCAAAGACTAAAAAACCTTGGTGAGCACAAAAAATGATCCTGTTTGGTGATTGCACTGAATACTTACATTCCATGTCTTAAAAAACTGTGGGTCATCTTCACGCAAGTATACTGCAAGGGCACGGAGAGCTACAGTGCACTTTACGTTGATATCATGCACATCCTTGAAAGAAAAGCAAAAATAACAATGAACAAGCAAGCAAAGTTGTCTTTGTCTTTAACTCACCTCACGATCATAAATCCTGAGGATGTCACGCAGCACCTCCAAGACCTTGCCAGTATGTGATGCTTTTTGCCTGTACAAGGCAAATAGTTGTGGCGTATGCCTGTCCAATTCGGTATAGAACTGGTTTCGAAGATTGGTGTTTGTGATGCGATGAAACTCTGCGCAAACCTACAAAATCATTAATACACAAAATGTATAAATGTCATCAAAACAGCCTTAGAAAAACATACAATGCAATCATCTTGATAGAAGTTAAGCATTATTCTCCAAAAAAGTTTTTGCCATCTATGAAAGATTAAGTAGTGGCCAATTCACACATATTCAACAAATGCTAATAAACAGCAACAAACCCCAATAGTTCAAAAGTCTCATTGACAAACTAGTTTGTTGGTGTTTGCTGGAGCCAGACAAATAATTTAAAGATGAGGCAGAAAAGAGAAATGTAGATGTTTTTAGTTTTTTTTTTACCTGCGACTCAATCCGAAGTGCTGGCCATTTCACCAGGAAGTCCTTCAACAATGGGTTTTCCTGTAAGATCTCCTGGCGACGAAGGGAAAATGTCATCTGCATAAGATTATCTATCAACAACAGGTTTTTCTCAGTCTTCTCAACTTCGTGTAGAATGTCTAGTCTCATTTCTTCCAAACTGGCCGGGTTTTGTCCCTTTGGAAAGTTTGGAAGGAAGTTCACTTCTGCTCGTCTTGCTCGTTTTATGTTGAAGTGGGGATGGTCTTTGTCAGGATTGTTCTTACTTCTTTTGCCTGTGTTGACCAACACCTCCAGACATCCAGATCTGGCTAGCTTGGTACGGTAATTGCCCATTTTGAATTTAAGGCTTATCTTCCATCCATACCATCCATTTTCACTTCCAGGCTCTTTAAGGCATGGATGAGCTTTAACAAGAGCCTCTGCTGCCATACCCACATCCCTGTCACTTGGGTAAGGTTTGAAACCATGGATTACTGATGCCATGCTCTCTAGGATGTTGTGCTTTTGGGCCCTGGATAATTTCAGTGTCTTTCCAGATCTGTCAAAGGCAATATTTCCCTCTTCAAGCACATGCTCGACTTCATAGGAAAAAGTAGGCACAGGAAAAATGTCAGGCCAGGTCTTCCGACGCTCGCTTACAGGGAAATGGGGAAGGATTTCTGTATCAGAACTTGCAAGTAAGCTGGCATCAGATTCTGATCTAACAACTTTGAGTGTTGTCTTCTCTGGTAACTCTTGAATATCAATCAGACAGCTCAGCTGTCCATTAAAATCTGCATCTTCATACTGCAGGGTAAACTCAAAATCCAGTCTTGGCTTGACTTTCTCTCGCAGTATGGTGATTAGATCATCCACTGATTCTGGTCGTCCAGTCAAAGTTACTTTCACTGCAATATCTGTGGCAATGTAAACACGCAGCATGAATTTCTGGGGTGTTGCCATCATCTGGAAG
>NC_133364.1:50096295-50214669 GCF_049309525.1 Garra rufa
GTGACTTCAAGCACACTTATAAACACGATGATACCGACGCACGTTCCGCATAGTTACAGACAATAACAAATATAGCAAAGCATCATATTTTGTTGTGTTATATAGATTCAATTTAATTCATTAGTTATGACATTTGCCGATTTTCTCACCACACAGACAGTCGATTATTGTCGATGCTATCACTGCCCCGGTTAGAATATTCTCAGTGTGACGTTAGCCTAAAAACCGACGTTAGCTTCAAAATAAACCTGTCGTATGCGACATAAAGTTAGTAAATAGAGCTTACCCGTGGTACTGGTACAGCAGAACTCTTTAAAATCCATTTTTTGATTTTTCCTCCTTGGTTGGGGATGTAATCGTCTTCGCTGAAGTAAGCACTGCACACACGAAAATCCTTGATACTGGATATATTAGCTCCCGCAGAGTAGCCGATGGCAACCAGCCAAAGCTGTCTCATAACTATATCAGAAACAGGAAAACGATGGAATCTGAACGGCGATCCCTGCACATTCTTGTGGTCACAACCTGGGAATTTACAAGTTCGCACCATTGTTAATTTTCTACTTTTTACGTCGTTGTCATTCGAGTGTGTAATGGAACAGCTGATCGGAACGTGCGAACTGACAGCAGCGCGGATTGATGGAAACGGAAAGAATATAGTGCCGATTAAAACTGAGGTATGATTTTTGTTAGGAGTGTTTTTTGTGATGTAAATTAATCAAGCTTTGAAACGCATATATTTTTTTCACGTAAAAACGCACAGTTTTGAGGCCCCGGAAACTAACCGTGACTACTTTCTTGAAAAACTTCCAGCGGCCAGAACTCTGACCAGGGAGGTGAACGCAGTGTGGGTCAGTGTGTATACACTATAGTGCTGATAAGGATTGCATACAACTTCATGTCTTAAATGCCCGAACTATCCCTTTAAGAAGTTATTTACGATGGTTTTTAAGAAGATTCTTTTCAAGAATTTGAATTTTCTTAATTTTTGTCTTAAGAACAATCTTAAGTAAAAAGATAAGAATATTCTTATTACTGACCCCAAACTTTTGACCAGTAGTGTTTAATGTTACAAAGCTTTAGATTTAAAATAAATGACGTTCTTTTGAACTTTCTATTCATCAAAGATGTTCATTTCAACACTGATAATCATAAATGTTTCTTGATCATCAGATCGTCATATTAGAGTGATTTCTTAAAGGTCCACTGAAGTGCCTTGAAACACGCAGCGTTATTCTATGTGGTGACGTACTTTTAACTGAAACAAAAAGATATCGCCCAGCCCCACCCACTAATTTTGAATAGCCAATAGCGTTCCATTAATATCTGCTCGGGCCAGAGCCGTTGAGCTCGGTAAAGCCGCATTTGTAAGATAATGACAGCCACAAACTTATAAATTAACCCACAGATTCAATATGAAACTTGCTAAAACGAAATAGTGATCATAATCATGCTGAGGCTGTGTAGTTGAATACATGCCGACTGCACATATGAGCGCATATGATCTGCTCCGCGTCTCTGTGTAGGGGGCGGGACACTACGGACTCTAGAGAGCATTTGATTGGACAGAACGTTTGATGAGAAACTGAAGTGCACGGTGATATCATCCAAATCCTTGATTCATATTGGCGGAAGTGACCAGACTGTAAGTTTTGAATGCTCATATCTTGTAAACGCGAATTTTGTCTTTGTTTTGCAGCACACTAGCTTATAGATCACCTTAAGGCTAATATATTCATACTAAAAGCCAAAAAACTTTAATTTTGATTTCAGGGGGACTTTAAGGATCATGTGACACTGAAGACTGGAGTAATGATGCTGAAAATTCAGCTTTGATCACAGAAACAAATTGGGTCTCCTTACTGCGGTTATCCATGCCATTCGTCACATTTTTGTCACCTCTAAAACATGGCTTGTACAATTATTATTCCACGCTGGAAAACGATAAAAGGATATTCCGTTCTTAAGCTTTAAGCCACTTCTATCGTGAGAATGACTATTGCAGTATATAACACAGCAGGTAGACGGCATCTTGAACTCTTTCCTCCATGCAATCAAGTCTGGCGCCTAATGTTTGTGCCGCGGATTCCCAAAATGCTTTCCGTTCCCCACTGAGAATACGTCATGATGACGACACATTAGCGATCCTTATACATTAACAAAACCTAATCCATGTCATGTTTTCCCCTATACCTTTAGTAGCTCGTGCACCGTCAGTGAGTTAGGGAAAAACAAACAGAAGAAGAGCGCGAAATCTGACAGACATTTGGCACATATCTATGAATGGTAAATATACTGTTTTTGGCTGACATAATCCCTTAGATAACGACCAGGTGAATTTAACTAGAATTTCGAATTGTAGAATTTGTAAATTTCGACTGTAATATTATACAGCTTGTATGAATGGGGCTATTGACAATCTAGCCGACAGCTATCTAACGTTACTGTATACACGCTAGCATGTAGCCTGGCTTTAAAGCAAACTGGGATAGCGGTCAGAGACAGGCTTGTCAAATGTACTGTACCAAACCCAGTTTTTAAAGCTAACGTTAGCGTTTTGAGCCACAGTCCTGTTCTCCGAAATGGGTTATTGTTAGCAAGTTATTTTAGAGTCCTGCCATTTGTTCTTTCTTACTTCACCATTTTCATCCCTTGGAATCGCGTTGCTGTTATATTTCACAGTAGTGGCCAAAAATGAACAAGAGAAAGACTGCAGCAGCTGACATCCGTAATTTCTTTGGAAAGAAAAAGAAAGTAAGTTTCTGGAGATTTTAGGCATTTTTAACAGAGAAGTGAGAAGTAATTAATTTAATGTTCTAAGGTACCGGACAGCATGACATTAATAGCTCTTTACCCTTGTATGGTGTTCGGGTCTGTAGGACCTTTACTCTGTCCTCCTCCTGTCAGGCCTTGCTGTTATGTGTGTGTATGTTTGTGTGTGTGTGTGTGTTCTTGTATAGTATATGGTTTATGAGGACACATATGTGTATAATGACTTGGGTATTACAACGTAAACATGGTTTATGAGGACATCTGTGTCTTCATAAACCAAACGGCTTAAAAAACATACTAAATGGTGTTTTTTGAACTTCAAAAAAGGCCAAAAGTTTTCTGTGATTGGTAGGTTTAGGAGTAGGGTTAGTGTAGGGGGATAGATTATACAGTTTGTAAATTTGTAAAACCATTATGCCTATGGAGAGTCCCTGTATGAACCACATATCTGTGTGTGTGTGTGTGTGTGTGTGTGTGTGTGTGTGTGTGTGTGTGTGTGTGTGTGTGTGTGTGTGTGTGTGTGTGTGTGTGTGTGTAGTGTGTGTGTGTGTGTGTGCGTGCGTGCGTGTGTGTGCATGCATGTGAGAGAGAGATTGTGTGTAAGTGTGAGAGAGTGTGAGTGCAAAAGTGAGTTTTGTTTCTACCCCTGCCGTTCCCGCACAAGGTTACAATTCTTAAATGTGATCTAACAAAGCTAAAGAGGAAATATTAACCATAAATGCTGTTTATATTGCTTGTAATTGGGATGAAGTAGCCTAAATATCTGTTGAGTATTTTAACATAAATTGTTTGATTATGTTGAATTAAAAACCCCAAAATGCAGCGGGTCCACCAGACCCACGAACACTGGCTGAATATCAAAAATATGAACACCACACAAGGGTTAACTGACATTCATTGTGAGTGAATGTAACATTATAGGGTAAGATGTGGTAACAAGCCGCCCCTAAGAACAATGTTTAATTATTGAAACAAAAAAGCAGAAATAGGTTGGACAGAATTGATAGAAAACAAGTCTGCAAAAGCTTAATAGCCATGAGTGACATCCGCAAGAATGTGTTCGGATCATTTTAATAAAAGTGTTAAGGGTGGCATGTTACAAAGTATGCACTGGTTCATTTCATATGAATATTTAAAGGGATAGTTCACCCAAAAATGAAAATTCTGTCATCATTTACTTACCTTCAAGTTGTTTAAAACCTGTAAGAATTTCTTTCTTCTGCTGAACACAAAAGAAGATATTTTGAAAAATGTCTGTAACCAAACAGTTGATGGACCCCATTGACCTACTATGGAAGTCAATGGGGTCCATCAACTGTTTGGTTAAAGACATTTTTCAAAATATCTTCTTTTGTGTTCAGCAGAAGAAAGAAATTTTTTAAACAACTTGAGGGTGAGTAAATGATGACAGAATTTTCATTTTTGGGTGAACTATCCCTTTAAATTAAGCTTTGTGACTTAATAGCCTGTATGCTGATGCTGTAATCATTACAGGGTGAGTATACGTTGGTTTGACGATCAGATGTAATAAAATGCCTTGTTGTGTTATACAATTACAAACATTTGGACTCTGACTTTTATTTTATTTTGATTTAAAAAAATGTGTGCATGCGCCAACACAAAAAGTCCCACAGCTGTCCCCCCCAATGTGTGATTGACAATTTAAGTGAGTTTTGATTTAAATTACTAGGTCATTGAATACCTATTTGAAGACTGTGTTATTGAGTTACACAGTTATACATGTGAGGGTGTTTAACACTTGTGAGATAAGTGTTTGGTTTATTTTCTGAAATTGTAAATCCTTTAAACTTATTTAATTTGACATTTCATTTTACTACAAAAGACTTGAATTTTCATATTTTATTTTATTACATTTCACATTCAAATATATAAAAAGACTTATAAGACAAGTATTTGATTCAATAGTCTTTATTGCTGCTGAAGGGAATGGAATACATGTGATTGTTACAGATAATCATAACTGTGACACGAATAATGTTACTTTAATATAGCGGGTATCATTACTGGGGTTACAGACATATACAGTACATGTACATTATATCATCTTCCATTAACTCTATGATCATTGCAAAGTGTAGCCAGTATTTCTTGTGTATCTAAATAAACAAATGAAAGAACTCAGACAAAACACACACTGAGGCCTGATATTTGACTCACATGACAGATTGCAAAAGCATGATCAAACTACAGACAACTTCTGTTAACTTTGAGAAACAAAATTTGAAAGGAATAAAGGCAAACAGCTTTGTAATAAGTAATGAGTGGAACTTTTTAACAATGTCTGCTGAGATGTTGAGATATTTAATGTCTTCTTTTATTTCAGTTGACATAATCTAAATCTGCAGCTGTTAGTTGTAATTGTGTTTCTGCTGGTCTCTTCTCCTGTTCTTGCAGTTTCTTTTTTCTTTAGTGATTCCACATTTTTAACATGATTAACGCTTAATTAATCACTCAATTATCAAATTAACTCCACTATGCTTCAGTGCAACACCCTACCAGTGGTTTCCATATAAATACAAAGCAGTGTTAATCATTAATTTTACATTGTGGGATGTGCTAAAATTCAAGACTTAATGATAGACCACAAACAGCATTTTTACACATATCTCTTTATCCAGGTGCAGAGGGCAATGAGTAGATCTGAGGTGTCAGATTGTGAGGAAGAGATGTTTCATTCAATTTATGAATAAGGATTCAAACAAGCAACTGATCATCATTGAGCCATTAATACTGCTTATGTTTCTGCCTGAATTAATAATATAAATAAGGTGATTAAGTAGAAAGGGCACAAATTTAAACTGGCCATTTTCAAACATTTTAGTATAATTATTGATTTAGCTGCATTTCATAAAATTTGTAACCAGGGCCTCATTGCACTAATTGATTAAATAGCAATTACAGCAGTTCAGGTAAATGCAGGTAAAAGTAGAATCTCCTCAGGATTCATTGACTTAAATATTTTAATTATTTGAGTCAAAATCTAATAAATGAATCTATATTGTCCTGATATCGCACCCGTCTCATTGTGAGCACAGTTTATACAGCAGCTTTTGCATGCAGAGCAGTGGCGGCTGGTGCTAACATTTTTTAGGGGGGCACACACAAAATAAATCACATTGTTAATACAGGCTTTATTATCAGTAAAGTAATCATTAAACATTTGTAATCATCCAAAAAAAAATATTAGCCATTTATATTAATGTGATTCAGAGATGAAGGCCATAATACTAATATTATCCACACGAGGGAGCCACAGGATAAATCTCAGTTTAAAGACAGTGAAAATAAATTGATTTGTAGTAAAACATTGCATATAAATTAATTTTCATAAAGTTATATATAGTCCGATATAATAAGTAACTGTTATGCAAAAACTGTAAATACTAAATACTTGTAGACCATTAATTGTTTTGACCTAATTATAATGGTATTGACAATATATTTGTCAAGTTGGTAGACATAACTGAATGTATGTCCAATTAAAGAAGGAACATCTATCTATCTATCTATCTATCTATCTATCTATCTATCTATCTATCTATCTATCTATATATATCTATATATGTGTGTGTGTGTGTGTGTGTGTGTGTGTGTGTATGTATATATATAAATAATATTGTGCTTATAATAATACTAACATAAACACTCACAATTTACTTGAAAAAAGACGTCTATTGTGTAACTGCATCATCAGACACAAATCATTGTGCTTGTACCCCGACGATCGAGTTAAACTGCATTGTTTCAGTTACTCTCTGTGTAGTTGTCCACAATGTGACAGGACTTTGAAATAACAAACAGGGAAAACGATAAAAGGCATGACTTTACATGACTTTATCCAAGCTCCATGATTCGTAAGATTGTTTTATTTTTTGCTTCATCTGAACGGCTTGTGATCTCACCGAATTTGGTGGAAATTGCTCTTCGCTCGTTAAGTTCGCCATCATTTTTACTCTGATTGACCGCTCATCAAAAGAAAAAAACAAAAACTTAAATCTCGCGGTATTTTCTGCTGCTTGGGGCAGAATTTTCAGCGCCCCAAGGCCATAAAATTCGGAGAGACTGATTGGCCGCATATTTATTAATTTGCCCTAGCAACAGTACATGACTGGCTATTTGGCTGAACTGCAGGGGCGCTTTTTCTCAGCGCCCCATGACAGAAACGATACAAGTCTGTCTGTGGAAATTCACTGGTGAATGAATGTCACTAGGTGGGAAATGTTGTATATGTTTTCATATCGCATGTAGGCACATACTGGTGGGTAAAACCGAATTAAAAAACCTAATTTGTAAAAATACACTTTACATTTTTAGCCCCTTTTATCAGGGAGGGCGGTGCCCCAGCGCCCCCTATGGGCCGGCCGCCACTGATGCAGAGGGTGTTTTGCATGGATAGCACAAGCTTCACTGCTCTGCAAGTGTTTATAACTCTATGAACTGAACATGAAATGGTCAAGAGCTCTTCATCATCAACCAACAATCATCTTTGTCTGGACTCTGGCAGTGTTTTGTCAAGGTTTGGAAAATGATTTAAGTTTGTATTTTTCAAAGATAAATGACTGTGTAAAAAAAAAATGGCTTGTAATTTTCTTCACTTGACAGAATCCATTGGGCAGGTGACAGTGACCCAAACTCCCTCAAAGCTGCTCACTCAAACAGGAGAAGTCAAAATAAAGTGTACAACTAGCATAATTGATGCATGTTGTTGTGGTGGTACTGCATGTATAAGCTGGTATCTAAAAAAACCTGAAGAGGCTCCTAAACTCCTTATTTATGGAGCAGATCAACTCCATCTAGATTCAACGGCAGTGGATCTTACACAGGTACTGATTTTTACTCTGACCAGTGGAGTACAGAATTAAGATACAGGAGATTTTACTGTCAGAGTTATAACAGCAGTGAAATGTTGACAGTGATAAAGAGTCGTACAAAAACCTCTGTCAGTCAGAATCAAAGTGACTGCACTCATACAGATGAGAGATACTGCAGCTGCTCTACAACACAATCACACACAACACTGACCAGTGAACAAACACATAACACAATATCATTACAATCATCAATATACAATACAATCAGTCTTGTAATTGTGAAGAGAATGAGTCAGTGTTTGAAAATGATCATCATATTTTAGGTGTAATATATTATCCCTGTCAATCAAACTCAACAGATAATTATGGATTTATATGATATTTTCATGTATCTTTTCACTATCTCCAATAAATATGAGTTTGTCTGGGCTGCTTGACTCTTGCAGAAGTGAAACTGCTGTGTTTCAGTCCAGATCATGTAACCAATCAAACAGTGACACTGGGAGTGTGGACTGAAAATCTCATTTGCATTGTCGGGGTGAAGTGACTCTGATCCTCTCAGAATAGAGCAGCACTGTCTCCAGAGACCATCTTCAAACCCCGAGAGCTTTATTTGACTAGATTTACTGCTTCTGGAAAACACCTGAACAAACACTGCATGCATCTTCATCTAACTAACACTGACTCTTGGTGAAGGAGACCTCATGAGGAGCTCCATCGTGTGTTACTCTGCAGACGTACAGCTCTCCCGCTTCCCAGCGTACTTTGCTGAGGGTCAGGACGCTACTGCGGCTATATCGTCCGTCCCGCTCGCTCTCTGCGCTGGTCACGACCCCCTCATTGACCTCTGAGCCGTCCAGTGTCCAGCTCACCTGTGCCCCCTGTGGAGAGTAAGAGCTGAGCAGGCAGAGCAGTGCGGCTGAGTCTCCAGAGATCTGCAGAGAAGACGGCGGCAGCAGAGACACTGAGGGCTTCACTGTGGGACCCGCTGCAGGAGACAAACACAACACATTCACAAACACAAAGAAAACACACTGCAGCTCCAGCACTCTTTTAAACCAGCATCATTCACAGCATTTCAACAAGACTTTTAACAGCAGACATGTGGAATGCAGTCAAAATCACAACAGTCTCATTATTCGAATGTGTACCACAGTGCTAAAATCAAATGAAACGCTCGTACAAAAACCTCTATTCCACTCGAGTGAACACAAACTCCAGCAGAGAGAGAGCAAACAACACTTCAACACACTGATAGTTGAAACACATCAGCTGTTGACACTCAATCATAGTTTTGGTTAAATTATTATTGTTTTTATTATTTATTTTTAATAACAAAACACTTTCGCACAAAATCCTTTTGAATTGTTTGTCATTGCTTTAAGAACAACATTCTTTTCATAACCAGATGAAGAGTTTAGTCCTTTCCTTTTCAATATACATAATTCATTTTGACTTTAAATCCTATATTTCTAATTCATTCTCTTGTTATGTGATGATATAACATTTTTTAAAGAAATATATCTGATGATCTGTGACCTCTGAGGTTACCTTTGACCTATTCTGTTCTTCATATGCAGCTCAATCATCATAGATCACAAAACAAAACAAAAAAAGCAGATTAATTGAACATTTTTAATGCACACTAATCTAGTAAAATGTACTTTTATTAAACTCATTGAACAGTGATCAACAACAATACAAAGTAGCTTAGTAAGTAGCACTTGTTTCTTTACAGCATGATGGTCCCTGGTTTGAGTCGTAGCCAGAAAATGAGATATTTTAAAAAGATTTCAAAAGTTACTAAACATTGAATCTATTACTTATGTTTATTCTGTTCATATTCCTTTTGGCTATTTAGTTATGTCAGTTATAGAGTATGTGGCAAATTACATATTTTACACAGACTCTTTCTATGGTTTCTCACATGCTCATCGCACGGAAAAGCTGCAGTTCTGTGCAAAAACAACATACAAATGGTGTGTGTTAATGCAGCTTGTATTGTTGGTGAGTGCAGTGTGACTACATTGTTCAAGAAGTTTAGTAAGTATCTTCTTGTCATGGCTCATTCTGCCTACATTTCCACATAGATTAAAATAAAAACCAACTGCATGGACAACATAACATTAGTCAGAATGTAAAATCAAATATACTGTAATATGGGTTTGGTAGCAGCTCAATCTGTTGTAAATCCTGCCCACTTGTTTGCATTGTCAGCACATGCTTCAGTGCTCTGAGAGTGTTTATAGAGCTGTGAGTTTAACACTTCATCACTGACAGCAGAACACAATCTTCATCATCACACAAGACAAAACTACAACAATGAACAACATCATCATCCTCATCTGGACACTGACTCTCTGCATTCAGGGTAAATATTTAGTCTTAACATCATTATACACATCTAATGTACAGTCCAGTATCCACTAAATAAACAAATGTCTTATTTCAGAGATATGGGGACAAGTGACAGTGACTCAGAATCCAGCAATAAAATCAATCAAACAAGGAGAAACGGTTACAATCAGCTGTAAAACCAGTCAGCCTCTTACTAACTGTGGTAAATGTGTGTCTTGGTATCAGCAGAAACCTGGAGAAGCTCCTAAACTCCTTATATATCATGATTCAAACCGTTACACTGGAACTCCATCTAGATTCAGTGGCAGTGGATCTGGTACTGATTTCACTCTGACCATCAGTGGAGTCCAGACTGAAGATAAAGGAGATTATTACTGTCTAAGTGTTCACCTGATCAGTGGTAGCTGGATGTTCACACAGTGATAAAGAGTCGTACAAAAACCTCTGTCAGTCAGAGTCACAGTGACTGCACTCAGATACAGATGAGAGATACTGCAGCTGCTGATGGGAGGATGACAAACAACACAGTGACACAGTGTATCAAACATTTCAGAGATGATTTATTTTATGATACAGTTGTGAAGCATCTGGCAGAGAGTGAGGGTCTGAATCCATTTTAAAAATGTTAGGAGAAACAACAACAAGAATCCAGAGTGTTCAAAACTGAGTTGAGTGTTCTCAAAACTGAGAACACTGTTCAAAACTGAGTTGAGTGTTCTTAGAGAGTGTTCTCCTAACAATAAAAATGTTAGGAGAAACAACAACAAGAATCCAGAGAGTGTTCAAAACCAGGTAATGGTCAAACAAAAGCAAACACAGGCATCTCATAATATCCAGACTCATAAAACCAAGTGAATAATCCACAATAGACCACTCAGAATTGCAGTGCGAAACAAACAGTACTTCACACTGAGTGAACAAACAGTCAGTGTTTTAAATACAGTACAATCAGAGTTCAGGTGAATGTAATGACTGGTTGAGTAGTGGCTGAATGTGTGATACTACCAAGGACATATAATTGTCTATAAATCAATCAATACCTGTGTGGTGCTTGTTCATCAAAACTTGCTGCCACAATGTTAACAATTTTCCAAGATTTCCCTTGTCTTTATAATATTTTGATGTCTAGATTTGACTGGGCATCAATATGACGTGCAACACTTTGACAAGTGCAACACTTTGTTATTATATTTACAGTTTTTTACAATCGTTTTTGCACTAATAACTGAACCTTAATGTAATTTTTCAAAACTCTAGATACAAAACTCAAAACAGTCGTTATTTGTAACACAGGCTGTCCAGTGTTTAAAACTTTGCATATTGCGTTCATATCTTTAAAGAAGCCTTGCATTAGCAGTTGTTTCAAAAAAACGAATTTATTATGAAATATTTTAGGAACATTAATTTAGATCACCCATACACAAGTTACCCATAGTTTCGATGTGTTTTTGCTAGTACAAACATTAAATATAGTTGTACAAAATATGTGATTCAGGTTTCTTTTTTTTTTTTTACTTTAGACTAAGAACAGTACAGACACAGTGGTATCATTGAAATACTGTAATGTGGAATTTACTGATAAAATAAATCTCAACATAGGTTTTCTAAAGGAAAAATTTAGATTCAAAGTTTTAGCTGTTTTTTTTTTCAGCAGGGTACAGAATACAGTTTACAGTATACTGTACCCTGCTAAAAAAAAACCTGCTAAAACCAGCCTAGACTGTTTGGCTGGTCTTAGCTGGTTTTAGCTGGTCTCCCAGCCTGGTCAGGCTGGTTTTAGCTAGTGGTTTCCCAGCCTGACCAGACAGAAAAGTGGCCAATACCCCTCTAAAACCAGCCTGCTGACCAGCTATGACCAGCTAAAAACAGCCAAACAGCCTGGGCTGGTTTTGGATGTATTTTTTTTCAGCAGGGCTAATTTGTGTACCAACGTCCTTTATACATTTTTTTTTTTTTTTTTACCAGGGTAGCCATTAACTCATTAAAACCACAAAAGCAATAACATAAAAATGACATCTTGTATTCAGTAATGTTGAATATGAAAATGTGTTCTGTAAAAGAGGTACATGGGGCCATAGAAGCCATATCTGATAAAGAATGAAATATGACATCTATAGATACATGGTAAAAAAAAAAAAAAAAAAAAAGTACTGCAGAGGTACAATTTTGTTCCTGGGCAACAAAACATATAAAGGTACCTTTAAAGGTACACAGTGGGTCCTTATTGTACAATTATGTACCCAAAAAATGGTACCCTTGGTAACACCCCAGTGACAGCTTGTACCCTAAAAGGTATAGTTTTGTACCGTTTTTTCTGAGAGTGTAGTGTGGTCCATCTGGGTCATATTCTGTGGTAACTGGTGTCAAATGATCTATCCTGAAACATGCACTATTTTCCATAAAAGCTATGCTTGGGTAATGCAACAGTTACTTATCATTTTAAGCAGATGTATCAACTGATAGTTCAATCTTTGTAATGAAATGAATGCACACTCATCTCAGATGTAATGTGTGAGTTGCATTTTGAAATAGTAATACTTTGATGTTAAGTTGTGTCATTTTGAACAGGTGATTTAAGTTCAATGAACAAATGATCTTTGGCTTATATGTATTGTATCCAAGCATTTGAAAAATGTGTTAAGTGTTTTGAAAAATGTGCATTTTGATCATTGGTTGTGAATTATGTGTCTAGAGTTTTGAAAAATGACATTACGGTTCTGTTATTAGTGCAAAAACGATTGTAAAAAAACTGTAATATCTAATTATATGTAATATCTAATTATTATTACATTTGACTTACATCGGAAAGGTTTCTGTGACCTCTCATGAGATCTCAGCAAAAAGTCTCATGATTTATTTCTAGAACAAGATGCATGATAGGATACATTTAGCCTCTAGTTTAACCAAGGATTGATAGCTAAAAAAAAATATATTGAGTGATTCTGTTCCTCTCAGAAAAGACAGGCTCCATCAGCAGATGTTCAGCGTACTTAGTAGTACTAAGTACTTAGAAGAACAATCAAGACATGAAGATACAACTTCTTTAAATACTCATTTTAAAGTATATCAACTGTGTAAAAGCATTCATGCAGTTGAGTTTGATGTTGCTTGTGAAAACCAGAGCAGATGTTAAATGAGAGAGAGTAAAGCTCAGTGTGAAGAATAAATAGAGTCTCATGTGCTGTTGGTCTCCATGTGAGACATCAATGACAATCAAGAGGAGAGAGTGAGTGGATCTACTCTGAACACTGATCTCTCCTTACCTCTCCTCACTGAGAGCCTCATGAGAGAGTCTCCATGAGGCCTGATACTCCTGAACATCTTCAGCTCCGACTACAGTCTGAAGGGAAGCCTGTGTTTGTCTCACATTGTCACGCTGAGACGAGTAACGGACAAACAACGACGTAATACAAACGAAAAGACTTTAATAATCCAAGGAGCAGAACAGGAAACATAGTTAGAGTTAGACATTAGGATCTATGTGATTGTGTATCATTCACTATTGATATCATTATATTTTAATTTAATTTATCTTGTATACATAGAGTGTCCAGATGAGGATGATGATGTTGTTCATTGTTGTTGTTTTGGAACACAGGGTAGCAACATCAACGTCCAGCAAACATCAGGGTAAAGACACACACTTATAAAGACACACTAGGTGCGTTCGACTTCATGCGGCGCTGCGCAGACCGATCAGCGGCTGACTTGAAGTAGTGCATGCCGGTTAGAAATTTTGCCCAACTTGAACCGGCGCCGACTAGGGGTGGGAGAAAAAATCGATTCTCCGATGCATCGCAATTCTCTCTTCAACGATTCTGAATCGATTCCTAATATTTCAGAATCGATTCTGAGCTTGTTTTTTTTTTTCGCATATGGCACGTGTGCACGCTAGAGACGCTGCCGGCTTCATTGCACAGCATTTGCACTGTGAGACTCGTGCGCACTGCTTGACATTGTGTGCTTCCACCCGCCGTGTTTTACTTAAGTTATGCTTTCATTTCTGCCGTCTGGAATGCAGTACTATTAGATGCACTGACAGACTTTCGCGTGCGCTTTGTGTTTGTTCGTCCTAAAGCTCGATTACAGATGCGGTTAAATGCACTTGCGTTTTCAAATAGTTTTAAACGAAACAGTACATACAGTCAGTTATGTTTTCAGAGCAGGACAAAACATCTGATATATCGAAATAGATCTGTGCATCAGTGGCGTTCCGTCCATATAAGCTGCTAATGCTCCGCATACCCAGGCTGTCAGAGAGACTGCGTTCACGTGTTAAATAATATAAACATGCTTATAAGTTGATCCCTTATTTGAGATAGAATCTTCCGGGCAAGCAGATTCTCTGCATCTTCCTCGACTCCTCAGAATTGATGCGCATTCTCTGTCTGTCATGCGCATGACTTTATTCGTGGGGTAAGCTGTCCTCGAAGCGCTCGCCCAAGCGGAAAAACGCGCTGTTGCTGCCAGATCCTGATTGCCGAAAATCATATTGTGTTTGATGCACAACTTACTCGACTAAATCAAATGAAAAACAAAAACAAAAAAACATCCTAACTGTATATTATCATAATTTCTCAACAATTCAAAATGTGAAAGTCCACTGAAAAAAATAGCCTATATAAAATGTCTATAATTTTTTAAAATAATAAACAGGGAAAAGAGGAAATATTAAAATATGATTTCGTCTCTGATTTTATTGGTTTCTAAATAATCTAAAGATATAATTATTTTTGGTATTACTGGTGGTTTTAGCACTAAGCATGCCTGGTTAAAAAAAAAAAAAGTCACAGTTTGCCAATAGTGCATTAGTTTGTTAAAGCTGCCTGTCTATGATCTCATCAGTAATAATAAAACGGCAGTAATGCTGAGGAAAAAAGAAAAACTATTCTCTGTAAACTTTCAGTGTTACGGAAGCAGACCAACAAGAGCGGTAAGTGTTAATAATGAGAAGGTTTATTTCAGCAGAGCAGTTTGAAGATGATATCGTGCAGAACCGGGTAAGTATAACAGTCCAGATATGATTCTTGATGTGTAGAATGGTTGTTTGATTGTAGATGTTTGTCCTTTCCAGGAACGACGGGAGGAGAACTTCAGACGAGACACACACACACACACCGTTGGAGTCCAACGAACAGGCTTACGGCTGACACACTGCTGACTGGAACAGAGAAATGACTTCAGACTGGAACGAAACGAGAATTCAGGTAAGTATCAACAGGTAAGTAGCAAGGTAGGTATTTTCTTGGAATTGTGAACTCAACAGAGTGACACAATGAGTCCGCTTCGTGGAAACGAGCCCGGACACTGAGTGGTGTGTGATGTGTGCTAATAAGTGTTGCTGGTGATTGGCTGCAGGTGCGTCTGATTAGTATTCGGGTGATTGTGATCGTTGTGTGAGTGAGGTGGTAGAACTTGGCCAATCCGTGACATTACCCCCCTCCCCAGGGCCCGCTCCTGAGGGCCGAGGCCTCCGACGTCGTGGTGGTCTACCTCGTCCTCGAGGGGCTGGACATTCAGGATGGTTGGTGTGAAATTCCTGCATGAGGGCTGGGTCTAGAATGTCGGCTCTGGGCACCCACGACCTCTCCTCCGGTCCGTATCCTTCCCAGTCGACGAGATACTCCAGATTACCACCACGACGTCGGGACAGAAGGATTTCTCGGACCGAGTAAATGGATCCCTCTTCCAGAACCAAGGGGGGAGGGGGTTCCTCTTCATGGCCAGGTTCTGTGGAGGGAATCACAGGTGGGTGAAAGGGTTTAAGCAATGATACGTGAAATGTTGGATGAATTTTGTACTGAGGTGGTAACTGGAGTTTGTAGGTGACGGGGTTGACCTGTTCCACGATGGTGAAGGGACCAACAAATCTGGGACTTAATTTCTTCGAGGGCAGGCACAGACGGATGTCCCTTGTGGAGAGCCAGACTTTTTGCCCAGGAGTGTATATGGGACCAGGAATCCTCCTCTGATCGGCAGTGGATTTGGCTCTGCGCACTGCCCTTTGTAGATGATGGTGAGCCTCGTCTCAGACTCTCTCGCTCTCCCGAAACCAGTAATCCACTGCGGGTACCTGTGATGGTTCACCATTCCAGGGGAAGAGTGGCGGTTGGAAGCCGAGCACACACTGGAATGGTGTGAGTCCTGTGGTTGGTTGCCGCAGTGAATTTTGGGCATATTCCGCCCAGCCCAGGAACTGGTTTCAGGAGTCCTGGTGACCGTGACAGAAAGTTCTGAGGAACCGCCCCACCTCCTGGATCTTCCTCTCTGTCTGTCCGTTGGTCTCAGGATGATATCCAGAGAAGAGGCTAATGGTCACACCTAGGAGTTTAAAGAAAGACTTCCATACCCGAGAAATGAATTGAGGTCCTCTGTCTGAGACAATATCTTCCGGGATGCCGTAGTACCGGAAGACCTTGTTGAAGAGCAACTTGGCAGTTTCCAGAGCTGTGGGAAGACCTTTCAAGGGTATTAGTCGGCAGAACTTTGAGAATCGATCGACAATAACAAATATGCAGGTATTACCATCAGATGATCGGTCATGAAGTCTACTCCTAGGTGTGACAAGGGGCGGTTCGGTATGGGCAAGGGATGGAGCTTTCCTGCAGGTAAATGACGAGGACTCTTGGACATCGCACACTCCTTACATCCCTGGACATACCTCCTCACATCCCTTGCCATGTTCGGCCACCAGAAGCGATCTGTTAGCAGCGAGAGTGTTGTTGGCCCCTGGATGTCCAGTGCCCAAGGAGGTATGTGTAGAATGGATCAGATCTACCCGTTAGTGCATAGGGATGAACTGACGACCTGGTGGACAGCCCGGCGGAGATCTGGGTTCCGGAGTGGCGACGGCTGGAGGGTTAGTCCATTCAATAGGTTGGACGATGATGTTTTCTGGAAGGATATTTCTGGAAGGATATTTGTGCTTCAGATGAATCTTGATGATCATGAATCCTGGAAAGTGCGTCTGCTCGGATGTTCTTGGGACCTGGCCGGTAGGTTATGGTAAAGTTGAATCGGGAGAAGAATAGTGACCAGCGTGCTTGACGGGGACAAAGTCTTTTGGCATCTCGGAGGTACTGCAGGTTTTTGTGGTCGGTGATTACCTGGAAGGTATGATTAGCTCCCTCCAACCAATGTCGCCACTCCTCCAGAGCGAGTTTGATGGCTAGGAGCTCAGAGAAGGGTTCTTGGTTTCCCTTTGAGCAGGTTAGTACGTGACATTCAGATACCTAAAGAACACTTATTTTAAATAAGTAATTGTTTTAAAAAGTACCTTGCTTATATAGTTTAAAAAATAAAGTAAAATTGGCACAAAATAAATTTGATATAAAACATATGAAAATGTAGCCATGTGCAGTACTATTGAAAACTAAGAATGTGAGCATCATGATATTTAGTTAATAATGAAAGCAGTAATTAAATTAAATTGAATCTTGAAACCAGTGAAGATTGACACACCTACTTTTACAGAGATTTCAACTATAAACAAAAAGCATATAAACTGCAATTTTACATGTTTTTAAAATTGTAAAGTTGTATTTGCACAGCAGAAAAATTAATTGGGGAAAAAATGTAGATCAAGAATCGTTTTGGAATCGGATCGTGACTCCCAGAATCGGAATCGGATCGGATCGTGAAGCGCCTGAAGATTCCCACCCCTAGCGCCGACGCCACGTGACGTTCACGTGTGGCATCAAAGTAACGCGAGAGCCTTTCGAGAACAGCTGGCTTGCTCAGCCTGCGCAGCATTTCAGAAGCGACTGCACCAGGCTGTGATGACGTCACAGCTTCTCATGATTGGCCACATTCACCACATGACGATGATCACGCGTGTTTCGTGCCTTTTCGTAAATAGTTTATGATCTTTTGACTGCAGTACATTTTTTCCCTTTAAATTCTTTATATTGGATTTGTGCATAAGTTTATTATTGTACTTTTTTCATACAGCCCACTTATAGTATTCAGCTGCATATTTAAGTAATATTTTTTATGGAATAACTAAAATGTCACAGACATTTAATGTAATGAGGTCAACATTGATTGATGCTGAAATCTGTAGTTGCTGCTTCACTTGCATGTGCTGCATTTCTTCAAACAAAAAAGGTATTTCTATAGCTTCCAGTTCATCTGCAATAAAGTAAACAAACGCCACGTGATCTGCCATGTTTGAGGAAGCAACGAGATCCCCAACGTGTCCGACTTGACAGGTCCATTTTCAGCTCCTCCCCGACTGCCACAAACATTCATTGCTAAAGAAGCTGGCTGTTCACGGAATGCTGTATCCAAGCATGTTAACAGAAAGTTGAGTGGAAGGAAAAAGTGTGGAAGAGAAAGATGCACAACCAATCAAGAGAACCGCAGCCTTGAGAGGCTTGTCAAGCAAAATCGATTCAAGAACTTGGATGAACTTCACAAGGAATAGACTTACCACACACAGACGTTGAGCCACTCCTGAAGCACAGACAATGTGAGAGGCGTTTTACCTGGGCTAAGGAGAAGAAGAAATAGACTGTTGCCGAATCATCACAATTAAAAGAATCAAAAACTTAAACTACTTAAGTCTGTGTGCATTGAATTTATTTAGTACACAAGTTTCACAATTTGAGTTAAATTACTGAAATAAATGAACTTTTCCATGACATTCTAATTTATTGAGATGCACCTGTAATTATTAAAAATGAACTGTACAACAGGAGCAATCACAGCAGTTTATTTTAATCAAACCAAACCTGCCAAGTGTGAACACACCATGAGAGTCCTGTGGTGTGTACAGCAAAGCATAAACAGTATTAAAGATGTAAGTTTGAATTACAACGTGCCTCATCTCCTCAGCCATGATTTTTTTAATTTGTGATTTTAATGTTTAGGTGAAAGTTGTGTGTAAATGTCAATTATATAAAATTGTATGGCCAAAATTTGTATGAGTTTGTTAGCAGCTCAAGCTGTTGTAAATCCTGCCCACTTGTTTGCATTGTCAGCACATGCTTCAGTGCTCTGAGAGTGTTTATAGAGCTGTGAGTTTAACACTTCATGACTGACAGAAGAACACAATCTTCATCATCACACAAGACAAAACTACAACAATGAACAACATCATCATCCTCATCTGGACCATTGCGGTGTTTATTCAAGGTAAAATACAAACAATTTCACACTAATGTTGGTGTTCTTGTAAAAGTATATGATGTAGTTTAAAACACTAACTGATTTAATTTTCTCACCTTCAGAATCCAGAGGAGTCACTCTGACTCCACCTGAACCTAAAACTGTCCAGCAGGGTAAAACCGCTACAATAGAGTGCCATCTAGATATAGGAACACACCGCAACTACTTATCCTGGTATCAGCAGAAACCTGCAGAAGCTCCTAAACTGCTCATATATTACGTAAACAGACTCCAGTCAGGAACTCCATCTAGATTCAGTGGCAGTGGATCTGGCAGTGATTTTGTTGGTTCAATTTTATTCGAGACTCCGGTAATAAGGACAAATTCAAGCGATCATTATTAAAAGGTTTATTCTTTGCAAAGAAGGTCAGACAGTCATACAGAAACACAGGTTTGCTGCAGAGTGTGACAAAGGAGGGAGGGATTTCCTCCACTTTATACCTCTTTGCATACCCAAGGTTACAAACTAAGAACATCTGGTGTTTTCACTAGGATAGGAAGACAGAAAAACATCCCTATAGATCATCCCTTCCAGGCATCCTCTACCCATATTTCAGGTCTTCTGCGACCCTAAGGGTCACCCTAAGGCGCCGTAGAGTCCCCAACTCTCCTGTCACTCCCTACACAGGCAGAGGCCCTCTTACCGAGGAGTCTGGTCATCACTTTACCACCTGTTGTTTTTCACCATCTCCAACATTCCAAAATGTTTCACATAAGCATGAAAATCACCCCTTATGAATTTTCCCCAACAATTTCCCCCTTTTATATCATTTATTGATTACCAATCATCAGGAAAAAAATTCATTACCACGTTAAACACTCTTAATCATCTACTAGTAATTAAACATATTTTCACTACTTCACATTTGTTCTCTGGAAGCCGGGCTAAACGAATAAACACTGTTATTGCATTCCTGACATGGGTCAGACCCTCAGTCACCTCTCAGATCCCAAAATAGAAATGTTATTAATATGAAACTCAAAGCTTCATCACTACTGGTTATATCTTTCTACGGTTACATCTTTCTAATACATGTAATACATTTCAAAAACTTATAATGAAAATATAGCAAACTCAAGGTGTCACATCACATTTATATTCTTCATCTCTGATTTTCATATAAATGATCATTCTCTTAAGTTTGTGAAAAAAGCTTAAAATATACTAAGGCTTTTTGTTTGGGGTTTTCCCCCCTTTTGATAGCAAGCCACACAGCATAGTTACAGACATAAAGACAGGCAAACCCTTTCTCAAATAAAGTTTCGTCATTTCATCTTGTACGTTTTGTTTTGTCCTAATTCATTTCACTGTAAGTTCCACTACTGCTATCATCACTGTCACTGATTGGTTTCTCCAAGTCAAAACCCATCACCACATTTTCATCACCCACATTGAACTTCACCATCTTCGGTGAAACGCTAGATGTCACCAGTCTCTGTACTGAGCTGGAAACCAACTGCAAAATACATGGTAAACACATTAGCAGTCTTTATCCCCATTTTCCACACAGATTTGCTGACCACTCAAATCATGAAATGTTCACTCATTCAGGCTCTTTTACGGGCCATTCTCATGTGAGTAATGATGTTAGCCTTGAAATCAAACAATAGGCTTAAACTTGTACACAGGCTGCTTGCACACTGTTTTCCAGTCGTCCTTGCTCTTGCGCTGATACAAGCACTTGTTGTTCGAAACGGACTCTTGCATTTGTTGACATCTGCCTCAAATCTCTTTACTCCATCCGCTCCTCCTCCCAGGATGTAGATGGGACCTTTTACAGTGGCTGGCATGAATCCACGTGGCTCTTTCAGCTACCTTCACAGCTGCGTGGGTAGTTAGGAACACCTTGAATGGGCCCAGCTACCTTTTACTTTATCCTCAGATCTCATCCCCCACGAAATCCCACGAAATCACCGGGTTTGATGTTGTGCAAGGAACTTTCAGCAACCTTTCCTTGAGCAGCTTTCACCTGTACACAGACATTAGACAACAGAGAAGACATTTCTTTGCAATAACCTAACATGTCATGCTCACATGATCCTGTTCATGGCAGCTGTTGTTTTCCCCCTTCTATTCCCATAAATAGTGGTCTACCAAAGAGAATTTTGTATGGGCTCAGGTTTTCCCTAGATCTTTTCCTCATTCTCATATACAAGAAAAATGCAAAGCAACTTAACCCATGTAAGTCCAGTTTCCTCACAAATTTTGCCCATTTTGTTTTATTGCCTCATTAACAAAATGTGTGGCATTGTCTGAGCTAATTTTCTATGGAATTCCCCATCTTGGGACTATTTCAGTCAACAGAGCCTCTTCTACTGCTACTGCTGCTGCTCCCTGTTTCGAGACTGGAAAAACTTCCCCCTATGGGACCACGTCAGTCATCACCAAGCAATACTCCCCCCCCCCCCCCCACATGGGGTCAATTTAATGAAACCCGTCATCAAAATGTGCCGGCTGGTGGTGGCTGAGATGCTTGGGACACTTTTATCCCTTTGCTACGTTATGTGTGTTGCAAATTACAAAAAATTCCACAAATTTTAGTTGTTAAACCCCTTCGTAAACCACAATTCTACCCCCTTTGTAAACTACAATTCTTTCATCTGTGCTACCATTCCCCCTTTTGATGCATGGTCCAACCCATGCATCATTTTTTCATAGCAAGGAAAGAAGTGTCGGGGTAAACAAGGCTTGCCATCATAGTTTTTCCAAACATGTTAGTCAACGTGCAGCGGAACTTCCTCCACAGGTTTCTCTCTGTCCCTAAAGCAAAAAGTCTGCATACTCTATAAACAAGAAGAAAATATCATAATTATTTTCAGATAACAAAGTACATTCTGTTACTTTGGCGATTCAGCCACTGCGACCTTCGCTGTTGCGTCCGCTCTGACATTTCCTGTGGGTACGAAATCTTTATTTGTGTGTTATGCACATTTGCATATGGCCAATTTTTTTTTTTTTCCCTAAAAAAATCTCTAATAAAGCTGCCAAAATGGGGATTATGAATTATTGGGCGCCCATCTAAATTTTAAAATCTTGAAAAACTCAAAAAGTGTAACACACTTATTCGCCTGAGTTTTCACGCCTCTGTTAGAGTCACAAGCTCTGCTGCTTGTGCTAAATAGTGTGATGGCAACGAGCCAAATGTCACAATTTCAAATTCAGTCATCACAGAATAGTCAACTTTGTTCTGACCTGTTTGTGGATCTCCGAACGCTGAACCATCCACAAAGAGGACACTTTCAGTTTCAAGTTGTACGTCAGAAAGATCTGCACGTGGCGTACTCACTTGATCAAGCGCAATCAGACAACAGTTGTTCCTCCCCATCCTCCTCTGTCCGAAGGAGGGTGGCAGGATTCAAGGCTGTGCAACTTTTAACGCTATTCTCGAAATATCGAGCAAGATAGTGTGGTATCACGACCACCGAGCCGTCAATATATGCAATGTTTTCTGTTCATGCAGAATCATGGACACTGTGTGCCAGACAATCAATGTCAGGTCAGAGCACCCTAAGAAATCTCTAGACATCATCAAGGCCTTCTCAGCAGATGCCACCGCCCTCAGACAGCAAGGCAGGCCTGCTACTACTGGTTCTAGCTTGATTGAAAAAAAATAGGCCACAGGTCACAGTCTGTCTCCATGAAACTGCAATAAAACAGAAATCCTAAACCCATTTTTCTCATCTACCATCTGCACAAACGGCCAATCACCATTTGGAAGGCCCAAAGCGGGCGCTTGTGCTAATTGAATTTTCATGTTAACGAAGGCCTCTTCTGCCTCTGTTGTCCACTCAATTTTGTCAGTGGATTTTAGCCCCTTTCCTACTGTTAGGCTTCGTAGGGGTTGTTCCAGAATTGCATAATTGGGGATGAATGTTCTGCAATATGAACACATTCCCAAAAATGACAACATTTGTTTTTTTGTGATCGGTTTTGGTACATTTCGTATACCTTCAACGCGCTTGTCAGATAGAGATTTACAATTTGGTGTTATGACATGTCCCAAAAAATGTTACCTGTTGTTTTGCAAACTGCAATTTTGACAGGCTGACTTTGTGGCCATCCTCAGCCAAGTGTTTCAGGAGGGTCACAGAGTCCGCTACACAGGTAGCTTCGTCTCGAGAACACAAAAAAATATTATCAATATACTGCAATAAAGCAGTACCCTCTGATAATTTAAGCGGTTCCAAACTTCTTTTCAGCGCTTCGTTAAATCTTGTTGTACTCTCTGCAAAACCTTGAGCTAGGCGTTGGAAACAATAGCCTTTACCATCAAATTCAAATGCAAACCAGTATTGGCTCTCTTTTGCCACTGGCTCACTGAAAAATGCATTAGCCAAATCAATCACTGAAAAGAAGTTTGCATCAGCTGGTATCTGAGAGAGAATTGTATAAGGATTAGGCACTGATGGAGCTCTCTGTATTGTCGCTGCATTCACTGCCTGCAAATCCTGAGTTCTCACTGGGGAATTATCGCATGGAACTATCACGCCCTCTTTCAATAAGGATTCAAAAACTGGCCTTATTCCCTCAATTGCCTCTTTTTTAGTGGATATTGATGTTGACACGGCCTGTAATCAGATTTTGGAGTGATTACAAGTGGTTCACATCCTTTTATCAACCCCACATCATATTTGTGTTTAGCCCATACATGTGATGGTACTTCTGCCAGTGCTGGATGAATATCTGAGGGCTCAAACATTTACCATGCATTGATTCTCCCAATCAGTTTTGTCATTTAGAATTGGTCTCACAATTCTTTCAACCTCAATTTTGCATTCAATTGTCATCATAAATGCTTTCAAACTTTCACTGTGCTTCAACCCTGGTCCTATCTCTCTCCAGTCCAAAGTATCTACACACTCCTTTATAAACAATCCAACTTCAGCCCAAGTCTGACCTTCGGCCTTAAGCTAACAACAAGTTTGGAACTGTCTGCTCTGTCGTGTGATACTGTTTAGACTGCGCCTCTGTAAGGAATGCTGACAACGCACACACATTCTTTCCCCAAAACATTTAGTCAAAACTCAGAGTTTCTGCACAATTCTGTTCAAACCAATCTTTTTCATAGTTTTCATCCCTTTCCACTACGACGTGATGTGCAATGCAAATCATCAGGTGCCATTATTTCTGCCTCAGAGCATGCTACACATTCCCTAGCTTTTTCGCACATCACTGTAGCCCAATCATGATTTATGATGTGCCATTCGTATACCCACTGAGGCTCTTCATGCAAACAGCTCCATTGCTCACCCCTCCCCTCTTTTACTCTGACACCTGAGGAGTCAGCAACGAGCGTCAAATTCAGTTTGCACATCAGATCTCGTCCTAATATGGGTACCGGACAAGTTTTTGAAAACAAGAATGCATGTTTTAGCACTCTTCCTGTTTCTGTTTCACAAATTAATGGTTCTGTGAATCTCTCAAACATTGTACGCCCTGACGCACAGAGAGACCCAGAAACATGATCTGTTAGCTCTGGTACACATGGCAAGTCACATAGCCGCACGGTTGATCTCGTAGCCCCTGAATCATCTAAAAAATCAATTTGTTTTCCCTGAACTATCAGTGAATATTTCGGCATTTCTTTAAACGCCTCAGACTTATACATAGCATACTGTTTTTCAACAGCATCATCATTCATTTCAGACACAGAAAAGCAAGCTTTTTCTTCATTGCAAAGAGCAGTCAGAATATCAGTGTATTTGTATGCGTGTGTGATTAATTTATGTTCACTTCCCTTTACTTGTGGCCGCTCGCCCGTCTCCTCCTTCCCTCGGCTGCTCCCCGTTCTTCTCGTTTCAGTCCAACTTCTCTTCCTTCCTCGCCCCACCGCTTTCTCTGGCAAAATGTCCATCTTTGCAGACAGCACACTTGGAACAGTTCCTGTAGTCTTGGTCGTTGGCTTTGCAGATCCAGCAGCTCCACTTGCGCGGATACTTCTCATTCTTTAACTCGCCCTTTTCAACTGTCTCTGCCCCAGCTTTTGCGCTTCTCTCGTTGCTGCTCATACCTCACGGCACCCGTTGCAATCTTTGCCAAACTCAGCTGTAAATCTTTGTCACTCTTGGCCTGTTTCTTTTCACGCTTCTCTCTCAGCAGCCTGTTGGCGTGCCATGTGTGAATCAACACAGTGGCTAGCCTTCCCTCTCGCCACTCGATGCAGGATACTTTTACTTTCTCCGCAATCTCTGGCTTCAGTCCCTCCAGGAAGGCATTTCTCAGATGACTTTCCCATGTGCCGGACTCTTGTCCTCTGTCAGCTGATTCTGTCAGCCCCCTTCACTCATGTCTGGCAGATGAGCCATCACTTTCTTTGTTTCTAGCGCAGTCCACGGTCTGAAGACCAGCATGAGCCCTTCCGGCCCCGAGACCTCAATCATTGGTGCGGTTACCTCTCTTTCTTCCCGCTTTACCATCAGTCTCGCCTTTGGTCTTTCCCTCTTCGCTTGTGGAGTTTTGCGCGTCACTCCTTCTTCCTTCTCATCTTTGTTGTCACCCAGAGGAGTTTCGGGCACTGTGGTGTACTCTCCTTCCTCCACATCTAGCCGATCCTCTCCGGCTTTCTTTTGTTGCAGCGTCACTGACTTTGGTCGCGTTGTTGGCATATTCCTCTCGCTCTGTCATCCCATCTGCTGCTGCTGCTAGCGGCAGCGGTGGGGGTGCGGTTGGTCTTCTATGAGGGGAGCAGTCGAGGTCGGGATCAACTTTCAGGGCTTGCAACTCGGCGAAGTGGTGGAGATTGTACGTCAATGGTACATGTTCAGAAACAGAGACATCACCCAGATTAGTATTTGTAATTAATGCATAATTAATTTTATCTTCACTAATTTTTAATTCCTTCAACATTTCATTGATCTTTTTCCCATTATCCTCTATTATTGTCTGCATTTTCCCAGTCTTTTCTCGATCTTCGTTTCACTCCCTGTCATTGCTTTTTGTAAAGCCCTTCTTTCACTTCTCTCTGCCTCCCTAAGCCAACAATTCACCGTCTCCTCACATTCCTTACACACATGCCTCTTACAACATTTCTTTGGCACCTCACTGCCCTCCCTTACCGACTCTTTCACTGCTTTCAGCTTCGCAACACTCAAGGTTCCCTCCCTAGGAAACTCATGATACATAATCAGTTTTCCTATGTCAAGCATACACTTTTCACCAGCCGACTTTCTCATTTGACTAAATGTCGGCTTGTCATATTTCCCAAATTTGCTCAGAGACTTCCCCATACTGACTCTTAACCACTTTCCCTAGGCGGGCACCCTATTCCCTGTCAGACATTTCCAACAGGACCAATCTTTCACCCAAGACTGGAGAGGTCGATGCTTCACCGCTTCCAATCTACCCCCGCAGCCTTCCACTGCGTGGTTGCGATCAGTACACCTACTGCTACGGCTTTCTCTGCCGTCAGTGTAGGTTACGTCTCCTCGCACGTAGATTTTGTCAATTGTCAGTATGGTTCGTCCCCTTTTACCAAATTCACCTATTTACTTTTCCCCAAAAAAGAAAATATTAAATCTGTCTCTTACCCGAGAGTCTCAATTTTGGAGGCTTGATTGGTTCGTTTGATGATTCCAGTGGTGCCTCATCCGGCCTTCGGCGGATCGGCCCCTGTCTCCATGAATCCTAGTCGGGGTTAGGGCTGAACGTCTATTGTTCAGGATTACGGTCACCGTTCCGCTGTCAGGTCAGAAGACACAGCCAAGAAATCCCACTTCTGACAGCAATTGTTGGTTTAATTTTATTCAAGACTCCGGTAATAAGGACAAATTCAAGCGATCATTATTAAAAGGTTTATTCTTTGCAAAGAAGGTCAGACAGTCATACAGAAACACAGGTTTGCTGCAGAGTGTGACAAAGGAGGGAGGGATTTCCTCCACTTTATACCTCTTTGCACACCCAAGGTTACAAACTAAGAACAGCTGGTGTTTTCACTAGGATAGAAAGACAGAAAAACATCCCTATAGATCATCCCTTCCAGGCATCCTCGGCCCATATTTTAGGCCTTCTGCGACCCTAAGGGTCACCCTAAGGCGCCGTAGAGTCCCCAACTCTCCTGTCACTCCCTACACAGGCAGAGGCCCTCTTACCGAGGAGTCTGGTCATCACTTTACCACCTGTTGTTCCCTTCCGGAGGGAACTCTACGCTGCGTCCTGGTTCAGGACACTATGGGAACTGCCTTCAGCATGACCGGTTCTGAAACAAGGAATAGAACAACGACAGTGAACTTGACACTGTCCGGCGCCAGCCTATGACATCATCAACAGGCGCCTGCTAGTATAAAAGCAGGTGCCTGAGAGCACAACACCATCTTTTTGTCTTCAGAGTCCTCTGTTCTAAACGAGTGAGTACAGCGATGCCTAGAGAAAGAAAGTTTAGGAAGTGTGCGGATCCGTGTCAGAGAAATCTGACACTTGATGACGCACACGACCTTTGTTTGGTGTGTTTAGGTGTAAGAGCATGCGCGCTCGGCTCTAGAAGAGCGGAGCGCGTTCATTGTGAGAGTTTCACTTTGAAGAAACTCCGTTCTCGTCTGGCCCTTTTCTCGAGGGAATCGGGCCATCCATCTGCCCCACGCTGCTCCGGTCCCGCCACAGCTGAGGCTGCTCGGCGGCTGAGATTGCGGGGCTCACAGGTGGAGCTGGCTGACGAGTTTGAGAGAGCGTTTAATCGCTCGCGCACGTCAGCCGGAGACGAGAATGCGCTGCTAGCGGATGATGTGTTGTCTCTCACATCCTCCGGTTCTGCAGCGAGTGCTCTTTTGGCTTCAAGCCAGGGCGAGCAGGAGGTTGAAATGGAACATATATGAGCTCGTTTGAGCCCATGCAGCCTCCCTGCCCCGCATATGAAGAGTTGATGTCTGTTATGGACCGCGCGGCTGCCCGCTTGTATCTGCAGTGGAAGCCCGCGAGGGAAGAGGCCGCTCTCGGCAGACTAGACGAGCGGTTTCTTCCGGGCCATGACAAAGCCAACTCCTGTGAGCCTCCCATTCCTTCCTGATCTGCTTAAGAGATCGAGAGGGAATGGGACAGGCCATATTCAGCCCACAGTCACAGGCATCAGCATGTGAATCATGCTGATGTCGAGGGAATGCATGGGCGCGGATATGTGACGATGTCTCTCGCTGACGGTTGCGAACTATCTCTCAGAGCGAGGGACATCGACCCTGAAGGCTCCAAAGGCACATATGCGGCAGTGGCCGGTGCTCCTCTGTACACGATGGCAGTGTTGCAGAGGTGCACCAGGCTGATCTGCTGAAAGATCTGGACCGAGCCCTGGGGGCTTGCATCCCTTGCCGGTCCATGCCTCCACCTAAACACCGGGGGGAAACCAGGCCCGTCCTGGCCCAAGGGCCAGAGACGAGGCCAGTGTGGGGCTACCTGCCCCTCCCTTTTCCCCTTGACTCCGGGGCTGGGCCAACGATGAGACTGAGGCTCCGTCTGTTGGCCCGGTATGTGAACAGTAAAGACACTTTAATAAAATATTCAAGCGTGTATGTGTATGTTTTCCTTTGTCTACCAGCTCCGCTTGGGTGATTACTATTGCAGTTTCGAGCTCCTCTTGAGTTCTACTGCCACCAAGTGCCGAGTGTAGCCAGGTCTCCCCTCGTTTTATAAAAGAAAACAGTGTGTAGAGACCTCCACTCGTAGAAACCCCCTCGTGGGTTAAGCGTTGTCAGGTTTTGAAACCTCCGCTAGAGTGAGCTTGGTATAGACATGATCCAACATACATATACATACGAGAATAACCCTCTTGAGCGTTGTCAAGCTGCTTCAGGCGGAGTATCGCTCTGCCGAAGCCTCCGCTCACTCAAACCCTGCTAAGAGTAATACTCTTTTTGCATGAGTGTGGTCAGGTACCTTCCCTGTGTATTTTCATATACACATATGTGAGACCTCCACTCCTAGGAGTTTGTGTGCTAGGGTGAATAGAGCGTCGCCAAGGCTCCCTCTCTGAGAGAGAGGTGTTTTACTGAAGCCTCCGCTCTCTTTAAAAAGCCCCGCTTTGAAGTAGGATTGAGTGTAGCAGGACTAGGAGGCCTCCTCTCTGTGAAGTCCTCTGTAAAGAGAGACATACAAAAATAATACTTCTTAGCGCTGAATGTGGCAGGTCATTTTTAGACCTCAATTCATGAAGAGCTTTTTACTGGGTCGAGTGTTGTTAGGCTTCCTCTATGTGAGGTGTTTCTGTTAAGCCTCCACTTTCCAGAAATACAGGCCGGGAGAACACAAGGTTAAGGCAGCTTGTGAACTCTTTCCGTGGACCTGTCACTACAAGCGTTGAGTGTAAAAGGAAGTAGGCCTCCCTTCCATGAGAGGGCGTGTATTCCAAGGCCTCCACTCGATAGAGCTTCCTCAGTTGAGCGGCGTCAGGCTTGTTATGTTCGAGAGCTTGTAAACCATTAAAGCCTCCCTCACTGAAAGCTCCGCTTCCGGGTTCTGCTATCACCCGGGTTAATACAGGTGTCTAAGTGATAGCACAGTGTAATAGGTCTCCCTCTGTCACAGCCAACAGTACTGAGACCTTCACTCTCACAGTTATAGCAGCTGGCAGGCCCATGAGTGCCTCGCTGACTATTTTTGGGGGGAGTGCAGTCTTCCACTCACCAAAAACTAGTGTTGTAGGCTTCTCTCCTTGGAGATGTAGTCTCGGAGCCTCCACTACACAGAGCTAGATGATAGATGAGATTTTTCATTATTGGCTCTGACTGTGAGTATCTGCCTTTTCTTGAGCGTCGAGTGTAGTCAGGCCTCCCCTCGCCTAGAGCGCTTTACCTGAGGCCTCCACTCTGAAGAGTTTCCTAGGGAGAGCGTCGTAGGCCTCCTCTCGCTTAGAGAGTCTTTCTGCTGAAGCCTCCCCTCTCCAGAAGCTCCGCTTTCAGGCTCCGCTATCGCCTAGAGACTGCAAATCTGGTGATCCTCGCTATGCTTAGGACACCTACTCAAAACCACATTTGTGGTGTTTGCTCACGCAAGTCTTTGAGCATTCTCTGAAATCCACGTGAGTGGTAAGTGCACTATTCAGGCACTTCACTCTCTGAGCTGGTTTTTCTCAAAAACCTTTTAGTTTTCCAGCTCCAATCCAGATAGCGCTGCTAGCAGGATTGAGTGTCGGGCCTCCTCAGGCCTCACTCTCCAGAAGAGCTCCAAAATGAAGGTATTTCTGTCGCACAGGTGTAGGATTTCAGCGCGAATCAGACAATTTAAGAGAGTCGATTAGAAGTTAGAACACTTCTACAGACGTACATTCCACAAAAGGCCCGTCATAAATCTGACGTTTGATAGCCTGGCGCCAGACCGCCAGCCTGAAGCAAACCTAACTTACTAAGAACTCGCAAAATTAACACAAAGACACTTCTTCATAATCAAATCCTTCGAATAAGGAGATTGTCAAATTTGGAGGAAGTAACCAAGATTAATGGTCAAAGAGATGCACATTTTGAACATCACATGATTAAAGTCATTAGCGATATGGTTGGTTTTCTCCCACACACAGGACACAACGGAAATTCCTTCCCTAAACTTTTGACCTCCCAGCTTAGAGAACAGACCCTCACAGAAGGGCACAGAAAACTGTCTATTGATGTACATATGCGCCTAAAATGTGCTAAAGAACTAAGGAGCAACTCCTCATTTCTATGTATAACTTCCTATCATATATGTAACCCATACATTTGCCTATTATGTTTTAATCACTCATGGTGTATGTCCCTTTTGATAACTATTGAATAGTTTAATGGTTTATATTGATGTTTGATATGTCTGAGTTGGAAATCGCATTCTCAAAATGTTCCTGTAATTCAATTCTTTGCGAAATGTATTATAGTCTTGTTATAGAAATCATGTCCAAATTTATCTCTGCAAAGAGCGGGAATTTGGGATCACGGGACTAATAAGATAACATTGTGATTTATGGTTTGGAAGGTGGAACCAGCAGCCCACCGGAGTTCAGCCAATGTTCTAATTGGTCAAGACATCATTTTGGGAGGTGTCCAAAAGCTGAGTTTAAAAACTCAAGGACACCCTCAAATCTCTCTCTTATCTCTTGCAACTTTTCTTACTCCTTACAACGCTCTTCACGTGCTTCGCGCCGCCGCGTCTCGACGCCGCCTGGCCTGCATGCCAGCCTCCTCATCTAAAGGAAACATGAGGAGATCATTCCACTTCTGTTTTTTTCTTTAATCCTTTTTTTTATTTCTTTCCGTTGAGAGTTTCGTGTCTAGTTAAGTTTGTGCAAGCCGCGACCGACTTAAACGTCTTCGCGGACCTGAACTTTAACAGCGCACGCACATCTCTCATATCCAGCCAACGCCCAAGAAGACATCACATTGACCGACCACCAACCAATCAGCAACCTCGGGAAAACCCTTTCTGGAACGAGCGACGAAAGGAATTCCCTTCACAGACAAAGGCAACGCAAGTAACTTCCAGGTTCTAACTGAACTGGTGCATTTGATAAAGTTTAATAACCTCTTTGAGAGACTCAATACGAGGGTTAATTAAGTGATTGATGGTTATTCAGGTCTAAGCAATTGCACATTGCTATAACTTGGGATTTCAGATTTTCATTCCTTTAAACTCATTCTTTCCTCACTTTCTCTTTCTGCAACCTGTGTGAATGCGTGTGTTTATGTTAGTTTAGTTTGTATGTGTTAGGTTTATCCAATAAATTCATATTTTTATTAAGTATCTTGTTATAAGAATTAATGTGTTTTTCATTAATGTGTTTTTCAGTGCAGTTTCCTTGAGTTAATATTTTGTAGTTTTGTTCTTTGCAGTTTACTTCAGTTAAGAGAAACAGTTCGTTCTGGGAATGTTTTGTCTGTCTGTTTCAGGGTTATCTGTCGTCAGGAAACCAGTTGAGTGCGGCTGCACTATCTTCCTCTCATCCTTATAGTTGCCCTGGATCATCTGTAATTTTCCTTCCCATATGTAGAAGTATTTGCTTAAATGATATGTGAACCCCCGCCTACATGAAGGCTTGTAAGGGTGCTGTATAAAAGATGGGACTGCCCCATCTTCTTTAGTAGATAACAATAAACCAACTTGTATTAGACTTTGGTGTGTTGTTGTCTATCCCAAGCGCGCTTGTTGCTGATCCACTCGACAGACCTGAGAAACTGCAGTGACCCAGAAACGAGGTTCTAACAATCTGGTGACCCCTTCGTGATGTCTCTGATCAGGTAAGACAAAGTATAGTTTGACTACCTGATTAGTGACATTACTATTACTGTGTGTCTGTAATTACGTGACTTGGGCAAGACAGAGTATAGTCTGACTGTCTAATTAGTAATTGCTGATTAAATTGCGTAACTCGGGCAAGACAGAGTATAGTCTGACTGTCTGATTACCAATTGTTTAACTGCGTAGTAAGGTAAGACAGAGTATAGTCTGACTATCTGTACTGACGTAAGGTATACCCTCAGCGAGGCTGGGAAGAGCGCTATAGAAATCAAAATCGAAAACGAAATTAAAAGCAAAAGTGTGAGTCACGAGTTTTGGTCTGTCCCGTGGTGAGGTGAATATCTGTATATCTATCATGGGAGCCACCTATCCTAAACCAAATTCTGGCGAAACACCTAATGATTGGATGAATAGATGTAGTTGGGGTTTTTACACAAATTTATGGGTGAATAATTTAGCGGGTTGGACCGAAGCCAATGGGATGTATCCTACATATCCACGAACGGGTTCTTTTGACCCAAATCATATGGCACAAGCTTTTCGATTGACATATAAAGGCGAAGGTGACCCTGAATGGGACCAAAAATATATGAAAGACGGGTATGATGTTTGGTTAAAAATGCAAACTGTATGGAATGATAAACAGGGTATTTCACTGCCAAAATCTGTCAGGAATGTGGTACCGAAAAAGCCGACAGGAAAAAAAGAGAAAAAATTATTAGCTGAGGCTGAGTCGAAATTACAGAAAACCAAATTAGAGAAAGCAGCTAAACTCGATCCAGAAGTACCGTCTACTTCTTCACTCCCGCCGTGCGCGCCGCCACACTGTCCGGCGCCCGCGCCTAATGTGCCCGCGCCTAATGTGCCTGCGCCTAACATAACTGCGCGCAGCGCGCCCGCGCTTACTTCCGCAGAGCCTTGCGCGCCCCCACCAGCGCCCGTAAAAAAAACAAATGAAGCTCACTTGTGGATATCAAAACGAAAGGGTCACGTAGAGGTAACTCCGCCGTCTGTCTCAACTTTGAAAGATATTTTGAGCATGTTGCCTGAAGTGGACAAACCTTTACACTTCGTGGACATGTTAATAAAATTATCGCGACACAGTCATTTTACCGGCGCTGATTATAAGTTCATAATCATGTCCAAAATGGGTAATAAATACGACGAGACGCGTTTACTCGATACAGTTACTTGCTTAGCTGCAGCGAATGATGAGCTCCAGGCAAATCCCCTCTTTTCTCCCCAGGGGGAGGACGAGGATGAGTGGGAGGGTAGAGCAAAACCTGCATCTTATAAAAAAGATGGGGAAAGTTATTTTTACTGGCGAGACAACCCTAACGCTATATCTACTCTTCAGAAGCAGCTTACTAAATTTCTGATAGGTGAAAGACATGCCAATAGGGACCTTTCACATGTAACTAACTGTAAACAGGAAAAGAAAGAACCAGTGCCTGTTTTCTTTAAAAGATTTAAAGATGCTTGGATTCACTTAGGCGGGTTTGAATTAGATGACCATGTGCCAGATTGCCTCTTTGTCTCCACTTTCCTTAATAATTGTGCACCCGAAGTGCAGCCTTTGCTGAAATTGCAGTTAACCGACCGATCACGATTGACTGTGGAGGATGTGGGAAAAAAGATTAGAACAATGGCTGGTGATGGGTTATTTGATCTGCCTAAAACAGCGAACCCTGCCTTCCTGCATCACGCAGGGGGTGGAGCCCGCACATCAGGGAATTCAGGGCAAGTTCAACGTAGAAAGGGGAACTGCCATTATTGTGGGAGGGAGGGGCATTGGTTTGTAGACTGCAGGAAGAGACAGGCTGATGAGAGGAAGGGTAAATACCACCCACAGCAGCAGCCGCAGCAGCCACAGCAGCCACAGCATCAGGGAAATCACTCTTTGCCCGCACTGCCTCCTCCCCCTCCCCCTCCACCTACACATCCCTATTACACTCAATAGGGTTGCCCACAGAATCACGCCCCCAACGCCACACTTTTGTCTATAACCATAGACTCCCCCAATGGGGAGGAGCCTGCTACTCTAATGATTAACATGTTAGGGCAGGATTTCCCTTTTCTCATTGATTCAGGGGCTACTATGTCATCGGTGGGTGGGGGCTACGAGGGGCCACTCTCTAACCAGAGTGTTGATTCTGTAGGGATTGATGGGTCTCCTTTCTTGACACCGCTTACGCCACCATTAGAATTGAAGGTAGGCTCTCACAGACTAAATCACAGATTTGTATATATGGCTTCGTGCACTTATAACTTAATGGGAAGGGATTTGATGGCTGCCCTGGGGGTGGAGATGAAGTTTAAAAATGGTAAACTTGTAGTGCACACCTCGGACGACGTATGTAATGAAATAGGTGCCCTGAATGGCCTACAGGTGTCACTGTTGTCCACTTGTAAAATAACCTCACCCCAACCTGACTTTTCTGAATTACCAGACAGTCTGTGGGCAGCCCACAAGGATGATGTAGGCAGTGTCTCCTGTTCCCCATACTGCGCTACAGTTAAGCATAGTGACCCTATATACATTAAACAATATCCACTATCAGAGGATAAGGCTAGGGGTATTGATGTTATAGTGTCATCGCTAGTGAAGCAAGGGGTAATAAAACGCATCACTAGCCCCTATAACACACCAGTGAATCCTGTCCCCAAGCCAAATGGCACTTGGAGATTCACTCAAGATTTAAGAAGAATTAATGAATTGGTGGTACCAATGGCCCCTTTGGTCCCTGATGTAACATCTGTTCTCATGGCTATTGATTGTAACCATGGTCATTTCTCAGTGGTTGATCTCTGTTCTGCTTTTTTCAGCATTCCTGTGGAACCAGATACACAGCCCTTATTCGCATTCACTCACAGGGGTCAACAATATACTTGGACACGCCTCCCACAAGGGTATGTTGATAGTCCCGCCTACTTTAGCATGGTGGTCAAAGACTGCTTGTCCACTTTGAGTCTGCCTGAAGGGGCAGCACTTCATCAGTACGCTGATGACCTTATGATAACAGCTGTGACGGCGGAAGTCTGCAAAGAAAGTACGCTAGCACTGTTACAGCATCTCAGTGAGCACGGCTTTAAGGTCTCTAAGAGTAAGTTACAATTCTGTCAACCATCCGTGACCTATTTAGGCCATTGCCTAACCAAAGGTCAGCGCACCCTCACTGCTGACAGACTTCAAGCAGTAAGGAATCACCCACAACCGCGCACTAAGCAGCAAATGCTGGCTTTTCTGGGACTGGTTAATTACTGCAGACAGTGGATTCCCGACTGTTCTCATTTTGATAAAGTATTGAGGTCCTGTTATGACAATAAAACCCCTGCATCGTCGCCTATCATCTGGACAGATGAGGCTAAACAGGCATTTAAGCAGCTAAAAGGGGCCCTATGTTCCAGCCCCTCATTAGGCCTGCCCAATTACAAGTTACCTTTCCACTTGTTTGCTTACAATGGCCCTGATACTGCATGTGCAGTATTAGCACAGGAACATGGAGGGGGAATGAGACCTGTGGCTTTCCTTTCAAAAACCTTGGACAACATCATCAGGGGTCTACCACGTTGCCTACAGGCGGTAGCAGCATGCGCACTGATGGTGCAAGATGATGAAAAGATTGTGTTGTCACACCCCTTAACATTACACACTTGTCATCAGGTAAAGCACACCATACAGAATTTGAACACACAACATATGTCAGTACAGCGTAGGACGGGGTATGAACATGTGCTAACTGCTACAACTAACCTCAGTATTAAGAGCTCAATAGGCATGAGCCATGTTGCTATGACATTGCATCACCTTCTAGCAACAGCCCCAACTATAGATTATGCCACCATGGAAACCCATGATTGTCTAGCAGAGATCACACATACATGTGCTCTCCGTTCTGACTTGGAAGAGACCCCCTTAGATGGGGGCGACATGGTTTTTGTGGATGGCTCGTGCTCAAAACCACAAGATGGCGTCTTCCTATGTGGCTACGCTGTATGTCAACTACCTGACGTGGTGTTGGAAGCACACAGCCTTCCTTTTCGCTCAGCACAAGCTGCAGAACTGTATGCTCTAACCAGAGCCTGTCAGATGTTTGCTGACAAAGATGTGACTATTTATAGTGACTCAAGATACGCTTTCGGAGTAGTACATGACTTTGCTCAAATATGGCGAGCCAGGGGATTTGTGGGGGCGGATGGAAAACCAATTTCACATCAAAATTTAGTTGAGTCATTGATCGAAGCCTCATGTCTCCCAAGGAGAATAGCCATAGTAAAAACAAAGGGACACTCGAATTTATATACAGATGAGGCTAAGGGTAACTCACTGGCTGACCTAAATGCAAAAAAAGCGGCCCAAGAGGGGCCTCAAAGCCCCCATGTTAATGTAGCTCTAGTGTCAACCTCAAAAATGACGTCATCACTAATTCCAGATGTTGACCTTATCACTGTCCAGAAAGCAGCAAGTGAATCTGACCGTCAATTTTGGTCAGTTTTTTCTGCGTCTCAGGGACCTGATGACCTCTGGCGTGACAAAGATGGTCGACTGTGTTTACCTACGTCTGTTTTACCGTTTCTCGTCCGCGAATTTCATGGTATCACTCATCGCGGCCGAAGAGGGGTACTAGATACAATGCGAGGTCTATTTTGCGTCGACCAATTACCGCAAACGGTTAATGACATTCTTGACAGATGTTTAACTTGCGCTAAAAATAATATAAGCAAACCTCCAGCAAAACATCAACACCTGCCGAGGCCTAACCAACCGTTTACTGAGTGGCAGGTTGATTTTACACACATGCCCAAGAGGGGACCTTTTAAATACCTCTTGGTGCTTGTGGACAAATTTTCTAAGTGGGTAGAAGCTTTTCCATGTGCGAAGGAAAATGCAAATGTTGTAGTGCAGTTTTTAACCAAAGAAATCATACCCAGATATGGTATCCCGGTATCGATAGATTCCGATAAGGGCACACCTTTCACATCAAAAGTAACGCAGCAATTGGCGAAAGAGTTACAAATTGATTGGCGACTACATATACCCTTCCATCCTCAAAGCTCAGCTTTCGTTGAGAGGAAGAATAGGACCATTAAACAAAAGATAAGAAAAGCAATGATCAGTATGAATACATCCGATTGGACAAGGGTCCTTCCAATTGTCTTAGCAGACCTAAGAATGATGCCTCAGCCAAATTTAGACAACTTATCACCCTATGAGGTGGTGATGGGCCGACCTTTCCCCATCCCTTGGCGCCACGGAATGGTAGGGATAGGTGTGGTGTTAACTGATCATATGTCTGAGTACTCTGTAGGCCTAATAGAAAAATTAAATGAGTTCTGGGAAAGGGTTAACATGAAACACCCTGAGATCCCGAAAGCTAACTCACACCCCTTTGAAGTGGGCAATCAAGTATTGATAAAGAAACTAAAAACCGGGGGCCTCAATGACTCTCGGTATGATGGGCCTACAGAGATACTAGCTGTGACCAGAACTGCTGTTTTAACTGATCTTTTGAAATGAAGAACAATGTATTACAAGTACTAACTGTTTTTGTTTTCCAGAGCAATAATGTGTATTGTCCTAGCTGGACTCATGGTACCCAACGCTTCAAAGGAGGAGGCCAAAAGAAACCTCTTCTGGCAGTATGCAAACTGGACAGCACGTCAACTGACCAATGAATCATGTGTGGTGTGTCAAGAATTATTCCGCACCATAATAACTGTATCCTTGAAACCATTTGTCTATAACTGTGAACCCCCCAATTTTACTGTGTTCTGTACATATTATGCAGGGAAAATGTATGTATGGTCTCCTAGGTGTGTAAAAAGGGTAACGACACCCTATACTGATGAAACTAAACGGTACCATAATTACTGTTGTATGAATGAAATGTGCAAGAAAGAAGGTAGTGCATCAAGTAAAAATGAAACTGAAACTGTTGATGTAAAAGTTAGCCTGGTGTTACCAGAAGGTTTTATGTTTCCTTACTGTTTTAATGGGACATCAGGTGAAAGCGTGACAGGTATAAGTGCTACAAATTGTAAACAAATAATAAACCAAGGGCAGGGTATAGACAGGTGGCTGCAAAGCTACTGTCCAAAGTTCGAGAGGGGCTCATGTGAGAAGAACACCGCAGCATGTGCTAAGGGAAATAATACTGCTTGTTACACCTCTAGGAACACTGCCTGCATTGAATTGCTCACGCTCTGTGAAGATCCCTGGCCAGCAAAAGGTGCAGTGCTGGCTGATGACTGGTACTGGTACTGTGGTGAGGACACTGTAAACAACACGTACAGGATGAGCTGGACAGGCCTCTGTGCACCAGTGCAGCTGCAACATCGTGTGACTGTTATGCATACACAACGTGATTTGTCTTTCAGGAGCAAACGATCAGTGGACAACGAGGACGTCCCTGAGGAACATCAGATGAGGTCACACTGGACTCGGTTCTGGAAGTCTATGGTACCTCAGTTCGGCGTCTCTGACCTACTGAGACAACAGAACATCATGCATTATCGACTGGCATCCTTTGTTAACAGCACCACAGCTGCACTGGTAGGGGTACAAAGCGAGCTGCGTGCACTGAGACAGGTGGTCGTGCAAAACAGGTTGGCCCTGGACATGCTTCTTGCCCAGCAGGGAGGGGTTTGTTCTGTTGTAGGTGACAAATGCTGCACATACATACCTGCAAATGATGAGCCCGAGGGATCAATTGGCACTGCTGTAGCTACTATGAAGCAGATCTCATCCCAGATATATGAGGATGAGCTAAAGTCTAGAACTAACAATTGGAATTGGGGTATTCTCTCTAGCCTATTTGGCACGTTTGCACCTTATGTCTCAATGATAATACCGGTATTACTTATTTTGTTTCTATTGTGTATTTTTGGTCCATGCATTGTGAAATGTTTCACACAACGTATGTATACTATGGTGTCTGCTATCTCTGCAGGATATCGCCCACTGCCACAGAAGGATAGAGAAGAATCCAGACTCTAGAGGAGAGTCTGGAAGAGGGGATTATAAGAATTAATGTGTTTTTCATTAATGTGTTTTTCAGTGCAGTTTCCTTGAGTTAATATTTTGTAGTTTTGTTCTTTGCAGTTTACTTCAGTTAAGAGAAACAGTTCGTTCTGGGAATGTTTTGTCTGTCTGTTTCAGGGTTATCTGTCGTCAGGAAACCAGTTGAGTGCGGCTGCACTATCTTCCTCTCATCCTTATAGTTGCCCTGGATCATCTGTAATTTTCCTTCCCATATGTAGAAGTATTTGCTTAAATGATATGTGAACCCCCGCCTACATGAAGGCTTGTAAGGGTGCTGTATAAAAGATGGGACTGCCCCATCTTCTTTAGTAGATAACAATAAACCAACTTGTATTAGACTTTGGTGTGTTGTTGTCTATCCCAAGCGCGCTTGTTGCTGATCCACTCGACAGACCTGAGAAACTGCAGTGACCCAGAAACGAGGTTCTAACACTTGTGTTTCGTGCTTACAAGTTATTGCCTTAAACTGCTGATTTTGCTACTGTGCTCATATATAGTGTTTTCACTATATTCTGGATAGTAATATCCATTGCAGAGTTTCTGTTACAAGGCTTGTGAAAGAATCGCGGGTCGACTCTGGAACAGCCGTAAAACAGCGATTCTGTTCAAATTCCCTATTGAATCATATTTGATTCCCTTTGAGCTAAATTATAAATTATTATGTAATTAATCCCTTTTACAATCTTACACAGGCTAGTCAGCCTCACGGATGACCTTCAAGGCTAGAGTGTAGCTAGGTCATGAGACCTCCACTCTCAGAGTTCTTCCTTGCTAAGCACGGAGGTGTGTTAGGCTCCCTCTTTAGAAAGCCTCCACTCTCCAGACTCCACTCAGGCAGTACTGTCGTTTAGGCTGTTCAGCTTCGATGAACGCCTGCAGTGTTGATGTGTAGCAGGTCTTGGGACCTCCACTCTTAGAGTCCTTCTGCTGCTCGCAGAACATTGCCAGCCTCACTCACAGAGTGTTGCCAGGCTTCCTTTCGGCGAAGCCTCCACTCCTCGGGAAATCTCCACTTAGACAGGCCTGCTGCACAGGCTATTCAGCCTCACAGGCCGTCGTCAGTGTCAAATGTAGTTAGGTCATGAGACCTCCACTCTGTAGATTCCCTCTGAGCAGAAGCTCCACTCGGGTAGTTCGGGTTGCATAGGCTATGCAGCCTCACTGAATACCCCCAGTGTCGAGTATAGGCTTTTTCCTCCGGGCGTGAGTGTAGCCAGGTCTCCCCTCACTGAAGGGCTAGTGAGACCTCCACTCCTAAGAGCTGGTGGACTGAACGTTGTCAGGTTTCCTCTCTTTTTAGAGAGTTTTCTGTGAAGCCTCCGTTCTCCAGAGGCTCCGCCTCCAGTACTTCTAGGCGTGAGTGTAGCCAGGTCTCCCCTCACGGCAGGGTTATTTGAGACCTCCACTCCTAAGAGCTAGTGGATGGAATGTTGTCAGGTTTCCTCTCTTTTCAGAAAGTATTTTATGAAGCCTCCATTCTCCAGAAGCTCCGCTTTCAGTACTTTCAAGCGTGAGTGTAGCCAGGTCTCCCTTCACTGGAGGGTTATTTTGAGACCTCCACTCCTAAAGAGCTAGTGGATGGAATGTTGTCAGGTTTCCTCTCTTTTCAGAGAGTCTTTTATGAAGCCTCCATTCTCCAGAGGCTCCGCTTCCAGTACTTTTAAGCGTGAGTGTAGCCAGGTCTCCCCTCACTGCAGGGCTATCTGAGACCTCCACTCCTAAGAGCTAGTGGATGGAATGTTGTCAGGTTTCCTCTCTTTCAGAGAGTCTTTTATGAAGCCTCCATTCTCCAGAAGCTCCGCTTTCAGTACTTTCAAGCGTGAGTGTAGCTAGGTCTCCCCTCACTGGAGGGTTATTTGAGACCTCCTCTCCTAAGAGCTAGTGGATTGAATGTTGTCAGGCTTCCTCTCTTCTAGAGAGTCTTTTATGAAGCCTCCATTCTCCAGAAGCTCCGCTTCCCCATCTATACCTGTAGCACTGAATGTTGTCAGGTCCTCAGAGCAGGCGTTCGCCCTGCCGAGACCTCCATTCCCTAAACTCCGCCCCTTATGGTCAGGGCGTTTATGAGCTCCTTCACTTAGGGAGCTAAGTGTAGTAGGCTTCCTCTAGGCCTCCACGCTTGAGAGTTGTGTGCACAGGTAGCCGGGCTAGCCGTGGCAGGTCACTGGGCCCCAGCAACTCTCACTGATGCAGGGGTGATTTCCTTCTTGACTCCTCATTCAGTCAGTTTGATCACCTATCCCTCGGCATGGCGGCGTCTATTCCTTGTTTCAGAACCGGTCATGCTGAAGGCAGTTCCCATAGTGTCCTGAACCAGGACGCAGCGTCTCGTTCCCTGTCCTCAGGGAACTAAGGTTACATACGTAACCCGAGACGTTTTTCACCATCTCCAACATTCCAAAATGTTTCACATAAGCATGAAAATCACCCCTTATGAATTTTCCCCAACAATTTCACTCTGACCATCAGTGGAGTCCAGACTGAAGATACGGGAGATTATTACCGTCAAGGTGAACACTATATCAGTGGTAGCTGGTTGTTGACACAATAATAAAGAGTCGTACAAAAACCTTCGTCAGTTAGAGTCACAGTGACTGCACTGATACAGATGAAAGATCAACACGAACACACATAATAAAACAAAAAAAATTAACAGTCAACAAGAATATTGTATTTCTAAAGAGAATGAGTCAGTGTTTGAATATGATCTCTGTCAATCAAACTGAACACACTGCATTCGGTCACTTCTGCTGTCTGGATGTAATGCTTTCCATTTGACCCACAGAAAGATTGACATTTGTACACAATTACTATCAGAATGACTGACTCTTGTTTTGTGGCAGTGGCGATTTCTTTAAGACTGCAAGGGAAGCTCAGCTTACCCTATAATGTCACAAAATTAATGGTCAAATTACGTACTATTGTATTAACATTTTATTGACTAAAAATGCGTTAGAAAACGTTCATCTCAAAGACGAGTTCGTTCAGAATCAGTTAGATATAGCAGGTCGGCTGACTTGATTTTCTTCTCATACATTCCCGTAGCGTCACAGTGCATTTCCCCGTTGAAGCCCAGTGTCCATTGACTTCAATGCGGCTGCTTAGTTTGAACGTTTTTCTTCAGTGCTTTGAAACTAGACGGTCATTGGATAAACGCTGCGATTATGTCCCGCCCACGGACGCTCAGCGTCTCTGGGGGTGAATGAGGAGTGGGCTGGCCTGGACTCCGAGCTTCTGCGTGATGATTGGAGGGTCTGTCGAAAGATTGCATCTCCTTTTGACTGACAGCGATTTTGTACTATAAGGAATCGCTGAAGCTATTCGCGCTCAGTCCCATCGTGGATTTCTCAAGTTCAGTCGAAATAAAAACTGCTGCAACCTATTTCTTTATATTTGCTTGGCGAAATTGCTTGATTTTCATCATACATTTCACACAATTATACACCACATTCCTTGTTTCACTTTTACAGAGTTTAATATTTTTTTTTAGATCGTTCATTCATTCATTCATATAGTAGGCTAGGCTAGCGTCGTGGGTGAAACTGCACACGATGGCAGACAGTGCTAATATTGTCGACCTGATTTTGGCGAAGCCATTTGAAAGTGTTCCTTACGAGGAAAAACTTAGGTGTTGATCTGCCCTGCTGTTTAATTCTAAGATTGATTAAGTGCAAAAGATAGGGAAAAATAACAGGTCTTTTCAGCTCTCCTGGTATGACAAAGTTAGCTGGCTGACTGGAAGTGCTGTGACAAATAAAATGTACTGCTGGCCATGCCTCTTGATGAAACCATCTCACGGATGTGTTGTTTGGTCAAAGGTGGGGTTTGGAGATCTGTCTAACTTTGACAGAGCATATAAAAGACATGAAAAGAGCAATGAACATGTGAGTGCATGTGCAAGATTAAGTTGCATGGGAAGGATCGGGGTTGAGCATGCAATAAATGAAGGTGCTCGCATTCAAGTGGCTAAACATAATGAAACAGTCAAACAAAACAGGGCCTTCCTAAACCGCCTTATTGATGTGACATCCTTGCTAGGCCGGCAGGAGCTGTCATTTAGGGGACATGATGAGAGTAGTGAATCATCCAACAAGGGGAATTACAGGGAGTTCACAGAAACATTAGCTAAATATGACTCTGTCCTGTCCACACAATTCGAGTCCTCAACTGTGTTTTCTGGTATGTCCCATACTATTCAAAATGACTTGATCTCTGCTCTTGCAGCCACCATTTCTGATCAGATCAGAGATGAAATTCAGGATGCTCCCTTTTTTGGATAGCAGGTGGATGAAACAACTGATGTATCCTGCCGTGCCCAACTCTCTGTCATTGTTCGCTATGTGGATAGTGCAGGTAAAATTCAGGAGCGCTTTATTGGATTTTTTTATGTTTCTGGGGGGCGAGATGCCCAGTCCGTTTTTGAAATATTAAATGAGAACATGCAGGGCTACAATTTTAAGGATAAGCTTGTGGCACAGACCTATGATGGGGCTGCTGTCATGGCTTCAGATCTCAATGGTCTGCAGGCCAAAGTGAAAGCAATATCCCCCAGTGCAATGTTTGTGCATTGCTATGCACACAGACTGAATCTGGTGCTGTCACAGGGGGCTAAATGCTTGCCTGAGTGCAGAATCTTTTTTGCATCACTCTCTGGATTTGACACATTTTTTTCAAAATCCACAAAGAGGACATCTTTTCTGGAGTCTGCAGGCTGTTCAAGGTTGCCCAGAAACGCTCCTACTCGATGGAATTTCACATCACGGATAGTGAGCACTGTGGCAAACAATTATGATGGCCTCCTGCAGACATTTGAGAACATCATTGCAGATACAACAATGGATGATGATACACTGGATTGTGCCAAAGGCTTTGTGAGGAAACTGGAGGATTTTGAGTTTGTGTTCATGTTGTACACATATGAACAAATCTTCTCTGAGACTGATGTGGTCTTTGATATTGTCCAGCAGAGGGCGATGGATGTTCTTTACTGCAAGAAAATAATTAAATCTCTTCTTGCATTTGTCAAAGAGAAGAGGTCAGAGGGGGCTTTCCAAGCCGTTTATGCCAAAACAGCAGATCTCACATCAGACCCACGAGATGAGCCCATGAGAAAGCGCCGTCTGACCCAATTGCAGGATCCCCTAGAGCGATACAGAAATCTGTACATGGCCATCCTTGATAACATCTTGGAGCAGATTCCTCGACGTTTTTCAAATTTGGAAAGCATGCTCTTCTTAGAATTAGCCAATCCAGAGAAATTTGATGACATGAGACAAGTACTTCCAGAGGAGGCCTTCCAAAGTGTCCTGAAAAGTTATGGCCATCACTTTGATTCAGGGAGACTGAGGTCAGAACTTCAAGTCCTGTATTCAGATCAGGACTTGCAGGGTAACAGGGGAAAGCTGTGTGATTACTTAGTGTTCCTTAAAGACATGGAGTTGGACAGTGCAACGCCTCAGCTTTACAAACTGTTCTCATTAGTGGCAACAATTGGAGCTACATCTGCAGGTGTGGAAAGGAGCTTCTCCTGTTTAAAGCGGCTCAAGTCCTACACCCGAAACACAATGGGCCAAGGCCGTTTAAGCAGCCTAGCTCTGCTGGCCATTGAGAGGACACCGGTCAAGTCACTGGAAAAGACGCCTAGTTGGTACGACAGGGTCACAGACCATTTTCTTGAAAAGGAACGTAGGGCAGAATTTACTTTTAAATAAATAGACAATTTTATGATGTAGGCCGAAAATGAGCTTCCCCTATTTGACAGACCAGTAGCCGCCACTGATTTGTGGTCATGGATTTTTATGATTTTAATGAGATTATAAAATATACATTATCTCTGAAATGCAATGATGAGTTTGTCTGTGTGCTGCTTGACTAGAGCAGAAGTGAAACTGGTGTGTTTCAGTCCAGATCATGTAACCAATCAAACAGTGACACTGGGAGTGTGGGCTGAAAACCTCATTTGCATTGTCAGGGTGAAGTGACTCTGATCCTCTCAGAATAGAGCAGCTCTGTCTCCAGAGACCATCTTCAAACCCCGAGAGCTTTATTTGACTAGATTTACTGCTTCTGGAAAACACCTGAACAAACACTTCATACATCTTCATCTGTTAGTTGAATGATGTTGTCAGACACAAATGGAGTTTGTTGAGAAGCTTTGTTGCAGTAAACACAGCAGATTGAAAGATCAGCAAGTGCTTTGACACTAGAGCTGTCTTTCAGTATTGAGTTGTAAATGACTACAGCTGCAGCTCTAGACTCATGTGAATCCTGCCTGACACAGGACACTCAGATACGGCTCATCTTCAGCCCTCTGAGCGACTAACTCTTGGTGAAGGAGACCTCATGAGGAGCTCCATCGTGTGTTACTCTGCAGACGTACTGCTCTACCGCTTCCCAGCGTGCTTTGCTGAGGGTCAGGACGCTACTGGACGCTCTCTGCGCTGGTCACGACCCCCTTTCTGACCTCTGAGCCGTCCAGTGTCCAGCTCACCTGCTCCCCCTGTGGAGAGTAAGAGCTGAGCAGACAGAGCAGTGCGGCTGAGTCTCCAGAGATCTGCAGAGAAGACGGCGGCAGCAGAGACACTGAGGGCTTCACTGTGGGACCAGCTGCAAGAGACAAACACAACATATGTTCCTGTTATTATATAATTTAAACTTACACATAGTTTGTATATTATATAATTTACAACGTGGAATTTAGAACTTTTATTATAACATGTATTATATAATAGTATCATTATTTTTAAATAACGACACTAGTTTAAAAGATAGGAAATAACACAAAATAGCAAACTGTAGCCACAAAATAACAAACTTCTATTTTGTGACTACAGCTCAGACCACATAAAAATAAAAAAAAACTCTATTCCACTCGAGTGAACACAAACTCCAGCAGAGAGAGAGCTAACAACACTTCAACACACTGATAGTAGAAACACCTCAGCTGTTGATAACACTCAATCATTTAGTTTGTGCAAAATGCTGTTTTAGAAATTGAGTAAACTGTTCCGCACAAATTCCTTTCAAAATGAAACAGAAATGTGTCATGATGTTTTGATCTAAATTTCTTATTCTTTCTTTTGTTGTTTTGTTGTTTTTCTTTTAATTTGAAAGAAATATATTTTACAAGCTGTGTCCTCTGAAGTGCCCTTTGACCTCTTTTATCATGGATGATGTTGTGGAGTTTCTCATAATAATTATTCGTCAATTTCTCGTTTCATCATTTGCTGCTTAATTAAATCACAGAAAAAAACCTGCAGCTTCAAACAAACAAATTTTCACATAAATTGTGACAAATTGAATGCACAGTCTAGACTTATATTAACTGCTTATGAGTCCTGATACAGTCATGCAGAAAAAAAAATCCCTTGATCCAATGATCCTGTTACAGTTGCTGGTGCTGGATGGAAGACAGGATACGACGTACGAAACAAATAGTATATTTAATGATCTTTCAGTAGAACAGGTAGGAACATGGAGAGACATCCACACACACTGAAACTTAAATCAACAATAAAGACCGACAGAGAACTCATGACAAAGACATACTTATAAAGGCTAACTAATAATGACAGACAGGTGAACCAGATTACGCTAACAAGGACTAAACCAAAGTAGACAGATCAACGTGGGGAGACAAATGGAAGAAACCAATTACACGAATAGACAGAACTGTGACATTACGCCCCCCCTCCGCATAGGCGCGTCCTCGCACCGTAGAAAACAAAACAAAACAAAACAGACTAGAGGGGCGACAAAACAAAACAACAGAGTCAATGAGGGAGGAGGCTTCGGCGGAGGACGGAACCCTGGGAAAGGGACAAAAAACAAAGTCCTATAGGGGCAGACAAGACAGTCCAAGGAGGAGACGATGGTGGGAGGAGCCAAAGAGGAAACAGGAGGGACCCTAAGCAGGAGGAACTGAGCGAGACCCAGGCCGCAGCCATGAAGACCCACGGTGGAGCCGACGGAGGGAGGAGCCATGGTGGAGGAAGGGCTGACGACTCCAGGGGGCCGACCGACAGAGGCGTAGCAGCTGGCAGAGGAGCCCGAGGCGGAGATGGAGAGCCGAAGATCCTGTTCAACACTGAGGATCCGGAGGGCCAAGGCGGAGCCTGAGGCTCTGGTGACCGAGGCGGAGGCGGAGATCCGGAGGTCTGTGGCGGAGCCCGAGCGACAGAGGATGGAGGCTGTGCCGGAGGGAGGGAGGAGTCCTTAGGAGCCGGTGGGACGGAGTGACGAGGCGCAGCTGGAGGAGTAGATTCCTGAGGTGACGAAGGGACGACGACTGACCAGGGCAGAGCCGGAGAGACCAGGGAGCCCGGTGGAGCTGGTGGACCGACGGGCGACGATGGAGACGAGGGCGCTGAGAGCCGTGGTGGAGCAAACACACTGAAACTTAAATCAACAATAAAGACCGATAGGGAACTCATGACAAAGACAGACTTATAAAGGCTAACTAATAATGACAGACAGGTGAACCAGATTACGCTAACAAGGACTAAACCAAAGTAGACAGATCGACGGGGGGAGACAAATGGTAGAAACCAAGTACACGAATAGACAGAACTGTGACAGATCCTTAATCCTTAATTCAATGATTAAGCAATATTTCTGACAGCGAATATATTTAGTATATATATTTAGTGCTAGCATACATTAATGTTGCCTGTTCAATTTTAAATAATGTAATACTATTTTCGGCTTTTTATTTTTTTATTGATTTATTTTAATGTACTACACATGACACAAGTCAGTTCAGTTAGAAGAGTTTATCTTTTTACAGATGTATTTAAAAATGTGGGTCACCATGTTGAGATCACATGACCAGCTGAATACTGTTAATTTTTATCTACCTATTATCATATCTGAGACTGCTAGTGACAGAATAAATAATTCATTGGTAAAATATGCCTGTGTGGAGGATATTTCCACAACAGGTTTTGAGTGATGCTTCATTTAAAACTATATGCATCATTATAAAGACCAAAAACACTGTCATATCAGTCAGTGAAATAGCAACAAAAATGATGGCTTTCTCACAAAACGTTTTAAGTTTTTACTAAACAGATATATTAGTCATTGTAAAATGATATACTGTATTGTATATTTTTATTGTATATTAATTTGTTAGCAGCTCAAGCTGTTGTAAATCCTGCCCACTTGTTTGCATTGTCAGCACACGCTTCAGTGCTCTGAGAGTGTTTATAGAGCTGTGAGTTTAACACTTCATCACTGACAGCAGAACACAACAGAATCTTCATCATCACACAAGACAAAACAACTACAATGAACAACATCCTCATCCTCATCTGGACCGTTGTGGTTTTTATTCAAGGTAGGATGTCTACTTTTGATATTGACAATATGTTATTATTGTCTACATCAATCTAATATTGTGCTATTAAGAAGATTTGCAAACTAATTTCTTTTCTTTTCTTCAGAATCCAGAGGAGTCACTGTGACTCAGCCTAAAGTTAAAACTATCCAGCTCGGTCAAACAGCTACAATAGAGTGCAGTACAGATGTAGGAATATACTATAGCCCAGGGCTATTCAATTGGCGGCCCGCGGGCCCAATCCGGCCCGCCAATCATCTTCGTCCGGCCCGAGGGAGAAATACGCGCAGGTGGCTTTAATTGTTTTTGCACTAATTAGTTTGTCCACTAGGCGGCAACACTGGTCCGGGCCAGCCAAAAAAGAAAAGCAAGAGAGCCAAGAACAACAACAATCTACCGGAGACTGCAACATCGTCAGATTAGGGCTCCAGACTGCAACCAAGTGGTCGCATTTTTTCTGCCGGTGTGACGAAATTTTGGGAGTGGGCACACTGGCGCGACCACCGCGTTGGGAGAAACATAAAACGGCAAACGAAACGAAAGAGAAACCAAGGCACGCCACGTTTGAGCTGCGCAGCACGGACAGTTTATCAGCTCGGACCGCAACGCAACGCAAACACATTTGTCCGAGCTCAGAACAGCCTCGGGAACCAAAGTTGATTTCGCGACAGATACAGATCCAGTGAAAAGTGTTTGAATTCGCCCAGAATGAATTCAGTCTGCAGAAAGGTTGCTAATGAGAATCATTTAAATTCTGCTCAAAATTTTGTTATAAACAGCGCAGATGTAGGCTATGTCAGACAACCATAAGTAACACCAACTTAAGCATAGTCAAATGTTACTACTGTATTCATTTCAGGGTTTGTACAACCTTTTGAGAGAGAAATTCAAGCCCGTTTCAATGACTTTGAAGCATTTTGCACAACGATTTTCAGCCCTTTAAAGCTCTTATTATCCAATTAGAATTTTATTTTGATGGCCAAAATATACTTTGTGGTTAACAAACACTTATGTCAAAATAAAATACATAAAATCACGAATATAACCAGTATAGGGCAATAATAATTTGTATAGTTTATTCATATACAATTTATAGTTTATGTGAAGATTGTTTTAAAATTACCTAAATTAAAAGTTATATATTTCAAAGCCTATTGAATGTTGAAAATATTGGCTTTCAATAAACGGATTGAAAAACAGAGAAAATTAATTTAATAGTGACACCAGTAGCAGTACTGATATCAATGCTTCATTAATAATAGGCTACTTGGTAAAAATATACCATTAAACACATATTTAAAATATACTTCATGTTGTTTCTACCTTAATTTGGAGGTTCAGTGTGAAATTATGACAATATAAATATGCGATTAATCATGATTAATTACAGAAAATGTTTTTTTATTTTTATTGATTGATAGACAGCACTAATGTTAACCTTTTATAGATGTTGGTGTTGGTAATAGTTCATTTTAGTGAATATGAATTTCAATGTAATTGTATAGGCCCCCCTAGAAAGAGATTGGGATAGCCCCCACCCCCTTGGCCCCCTTCAAATTTTCAGTTCGATAATCCGGCCCTCAACTGAATCTAATTGAATAGCCCTGCTATAGCCGCTTAGCCTGGTATCAGCAGAAACCCGGAGAAACTCCTAAACTCCTCATATATGGCATAAACAGCCTCCAGTCTGGAACTCCATCTAGATTCAGTGGCAGTGGATCTAGCGGTGGAAAAGATTTTTCTTTGACAATCAGTGGAGTCCAGACTGAAGATACAGGAGATTATTACTGTCAGAGTTATCACAGTGGTGGTGTGTTGACACAGTGATAAAGAGTCGTACAAAAACCTCCGTCAGTCAGAGTCACAGTGACTGCACTCATACAGCTGAGAGATACTGCAGCTGCTCTACAACACAATCACACACAACACTGATCAAAACAAACATAACACAATATCATTGCAATCATTATCAGTCTTGTATTTGTGAAGAGAATGAGTCAGTGTTTGAATGCAGTCTGTTCAGTTTAATTGACAGGGATCATATATTACACCTAAAATAAGATAATCATATTCAGTCCCTTCTGCTGTCTGGATGTGATCCTTTTAATTTGACCCACAGAAAGATTTACATTTTTAAATAGTGTCTGAATGGCTGAAGCTTGATTTTTAAATATGGATTTTTATGATATTTTCATGTATATTTTCACTATCCCCTATAAATATGAGTTTGTCTGTCTGTTTTGTCTGTCTGTCCCAGTTGACACTGGGAGTGTGGGCTAAAAATGCCATTTGCATTGTCAGAGTGAAGTGACTCTGATCCTCTCAGAATAGAGCAGCTCTGTCTCCAGAGACCATCTTCAAACCCCAGGAGCTTTATTTGACTAGATTTACTGCTTCTGGAAACACCTGAACAAACACTACATGCATTTTCATCTGTTAGTTGAATGAAGTTGTCAGACACAAATGGAGTTTGTTGAGAAGCTTTATTGAATGTTGCAGCAAACACAGCAGATTGAAAGATCAGCCAGTGCTTTGACACTAGAGCTGTCTTTCAGTATTGAGTTGTAAATGACTACAGCTGCAGCACTAGACTCATGTGAATCCTGCCTGACACAGGACACTCAGATACGGCTCATCTTCAGCGCTCTGAGCGACTAACACTGACTCTTGGTGAAGGAGACCTCATGAGGAGCTCCATCGTGTGTTACTCTGCAGACGTACAGCTCTCCCGCTTCCCAGCGTGCTTTGCTGAGGGTCAGGACGCTACTGCGGCTATATCGTCCGTCCCGCTCGCTCTCTGCGCTGGTCACGACCCCCTCATTGACCTCTGAGCCGTCCAGTGTCCAGCTCACCTGCGCCCCCTGTGGAGAGTAAGAGCTGAGCAGGCAGAGCAGCGCGGCTGAGTCTCCAGAGATCTGCAGAGAAGACGGCGGCAGCAGAGACACTGAGGGCTTCACTGTGGGACCAGCTGCAGGAGACAAACACAACACATTCACAAACACAAAGAAAACACACTGCAGCTTCAGCATTCATTGCCCTGCATCATTCACAGCATTTCAAAAAGATTTTCAGCAGCAGACATGTGGAATGCAGTCAAAATCACTATTCATCATCTCATCATTCATCATCAACATCACTACAGCTGATATATTTATACAATACACAAACTGCACAATCACTACATACATTCAAAACTAAACTTACTAAGACACTGACTGCTTTAATCACAGTGCATGTTTACATCTAAACACATTTTGTCTATGAGAGGTATTAAGCTCATCTTTTTGTACTTTTAAAGCAATTTCAAATACATAATATTTGACTACAGGTTACAATATGTTTCTGTTCAGAATTTAAAAAAAAACAACTGAATCAAATGAGTACACAATGTTTTAAAAAAATATATTAAAACAACTGAATTACAAGAAAAGCATGGGGAAAAGAGAATTATTGACTGAACTACAGAAAGTTGCAACATCGAGTCACGTGACGCTTGGAGGCTAGATGGCTGCTTAAAGTGGAGCTCCGTGCCGCTTTAATACAATTATCCTGATAAGTTATTATTATACGGTCAACTCTAATAGTTATTTGCATCCTGATTGTTACCGATTCAGTAAAATGTCGAAGCAGTCGAAAAGCACGAATTTAGGAGATATTAAGAGGCATTTGAGATCGCAAGTTTGTGAGCTTCCTCCGGATGGCGAGACTGTCGCCCCGCAGCTGGGTTCAGAGAATGAAATGTCACAAGACATATCCAACATTTACACTATGTTGAAGAAAATCTCAGATGATATGGGAGGCATCGAGGATATTCGCCGAACTACAACGTCTGTGGAGAACAAATTATCCGCGTTGATTGCGCGAATCGATGATGTCGAAAAACGTGTGGAGTTTCTTGAGGAAACGGAGAAAGAGTGGCAAAGGAATCCGCCTGCAAGCAAATGTGAACTTGATCAGTTACAAGACAAAGTAGAGGATATGGAGAATCGAAATCGACGAAATAATCTCCGCTTTATAGGGGTTTCGGAGGGAAAGGAAGGCGGAAATATGATGAAGTACATGGGGGATCTGATCTCTTCAGTTTTTGACACATCGGGACGGCACACGGAAATAGAACGAGCTCACAGAGTTTTCGGCCCAAGACCCAATCCTGAGGACAGACCTAGACCTATACTGGTGAGATTTCTGAGATCAGGGGATCGTGATGCGGTTTTGCGTGCTGCGCGGGAGAAGGGGGAGATCCAGTACGAGGGGAATCGGATACTGATTTTCCCGGACTTTGCAAGAGCGACACAACTTAAGCGAGAGAAGTTCAGAGAATGCCGAAGAGCCCTTCATGCTCGAGGGGTGAAATTTGCGATGATGTATCCAGCGACCCTAAGGATCGAGACTAGCGAGGGATATAAACGCTTCGTTTGCCCAAAAGAAGCCTTGAAGTATATCACTGAAATGGGACAGTAACGGGACTGATCCTTAATGTGATATCTGATGTTATATAGTAGTCTTGATTTCATTAATATGTTTTGAACCTTTATAAAGGGTATTTTGTTCTGAGGTCATACATTTGGACCGGAGATTGATCATTTTGCGGCGATGGTGGGAAACTGGTGGGCCTTTCACCTGCACGCGAGTCATGGACCGTCAAGTTTTTGTTGTTGAAAGGACATTTCTTTATAATGACTTGACAATTTTGCGCTCTGTTCTTGTTCAAGCGCAGTTCATTTCGTTAAAATTGGGGTTGGGATGTCAGTCGCAAGTTTGTGCATGTACGATTATAATTGCTACTTTTTATATATATTATTTGAAAGCTAGTAGTGCATCTATCTAGAGTACTGCGTCTCACCACATGGAATGTAAAGGGGTTAGGACATCCAATTAAAAGAAAGAAGGTTATGTCAAAACTAAGGGTGGAGAAATATGATGTAGTGTTTCTTCAAGAAACTCATCTCTTACAGAAGGAAGCAGAGAAGTTACTGGGGGGTTGGGTCGGGAAGGTATTTTATAATGAGGGTACAAGTAATAGTAGGGGGGTGATTACATTGGTTAATAAGCAGTTACAATTTAAATGTATAAAGCAAATTAAAGACAAAGAAGGGAGAATTCTTATTATACTGGCAGAGGTGCATGGGCAGAACATATTATTTGCCAATGTTTATGCACCAAATATCGATGATTATACTTTTTTCGTTAATTTAGAGGGCATGTTACTTGCAAATGGGCAGTGTGACATTATTTTAGGTGGGGATTTGAATCTGGTGCTTGATCCAGTGCTTGATCGGAGCCATTTATCAAAGAGTAAAATGCCCAAGGCTTATGTGAAATTACAAAATATCTGTAAAACCTTTGGGTTAGTAGATATTTGGAGGATTCTGAATCCAGATGGAAGAGAGTATACATTCTATTCTGCTCCACATAAGCTATATTCTAGAATTGATTATTTTTTGGTAACAAAGTCTCTCGTTTCTTGTTCTACTTGTTCTATTGGCACCATTATAATATCAGATCATGCTTGGGTTAGTATGGAAATTAGCCCACGTCAGGTTAGTCAACGCTGTTACAGATGGAGATTTAATTCTTCACTTTTGCAAAAACCAGAGTTTAAGGAGGCATTAAAAACTCAAATCAAAATTTACGAAGAGACAAATTTGGCAACTGCGCCCTCTGCAGGAATTGCTTGGGAAGCTTTGAAGGCAGTGTTAAGGGGATTTATTATTCAGTATGCTTCTCACTCTAAAAAATGTAATAATAGAGACCTGGCTAATTTGGAAAGGAAAATTAAAGAGAGTGAATTGGAGATGATGAAAAAGACCACACCTGAAGGCCTGAGATATTTAACTCAGTTAAAATATAAGTACAATGATATATTATCAAAGAAGGTGGAGTTTGGGTTATTTAGGGCAAGACAGAAATATTTTGAATCTGGTGACAAAGCAGGCAAGTTTCTTGCAAATTATATTAAACAAAAAGAAATGTCGTCTCTAATTCCCTCTATTAAGTCAGCTGAAGGAATAATTGTAACCAAGTTAGAGGACATAAATGAAGTTTTTAGGAAATTTTATATAGATTTATACACATCTACTTGTGATGCAGGGGATAATGATATAAGGGATTTTTTGGACTCATTAAATTTACCCAAGCTGACAGAAGAACAGAAAAGTGGACTTGACTCCCCCATTACAATTGAAGAAATTTTAGAAGTAATCAGGTCCTTACCCTCTTCTAAGTCTCCGGGGCCAGATGGATTTACTGCAGAGTTTTTTAAATGCTATGCAGTTGAGGTATCTCCACTGCTGCTAAATTTATATAATGAGGCAATGGAGAAAGAAGAACTACCATCTACATTGACGCAGGCATTAATTACTCTTATACTTAAAAAAGACAAGGACCCAGCTGATTGTAAGAGTTATCGCCCAATCTCTTTAATGCCGGTAGATGTTAAAATACTTTCTAAAATTTTGGCAAACAGGCTGGTCAAGGTTGTTACTAGTTTAGTGCACGGGGATCAGGTGGGCTTTATACATGGTAGAAATGGGGCAGATAATATCCGGAGACTTATTAATATTATGTGGTCAATGGCTGATTCCGATGGTCCAGTGGCAGCAATCTCACTGGATGCGGAAAAAGCTTTTGACTGTGTTGAATGGGAGTATTTGTTTGAGACATTAAAAGTTTTTGGGTTTGGGAATGTTTTTCTAAAATGGATACGATTACTGTATACGCGACCCCAAGCTGCAGTACAGACTAATGGACAAATTTCTTCTTATTTTACGCTAGCAAGAGGGACCCGTCAAGGATCTCCATTATCTCCGTTGCTGTTTTGCTTGGCTTTAGAACCTCTGGCAGCAGCTATAAGAGCAAGTACAAGCTTTCCTGGGGTTTCTGTGGAGGGAACAGTTCACAAATTGATGTTGTATGCAGATGACATATTATTGTTTGTCTCAGAGCCTCAAAATTCAGTGCCATGTTTGTTGGAGATTATTAATTCATTTTCTAAGCTTTCTGGTTACAAAGTTAACTGGTCAAAGTCTGAAGCTCTTCCTTTGACAGCTTATTGCCCTGTGTCATTTTTCCAGCCCGCTCCCTTTCAGTGGCCCAAACAAGGTATGAGATACCTTGGTATTCTCTTCCCTCATAAACTTAAAGATTTAGTAAGAGTGAATTTAGAACCATTACTACAAAAAATTTCAAATGATGTAGGGAGGTGGTCATCACTAAATTTGTCTCTTTGGGGTAAGGTGAATGTTCTTAAAATGAACTGCCTTCCGAGAATTAATTATTTACTTCAGTCAATCCCAGTAGAGATTCCTATGCAATATTTTAAACAGTTTGAAAAGTTAACTAAGTCATTTCTTTGGAATAATAAGCGTCCACGGTTGCATATGAGTAAGTTGCAACAGCCGGTTGACAAAGGAGGACTGGGACTTCCTAAACTTTTATTTTATTATTACGCCTTCAGCCTGAGACATTTAGCTCATTGGTCCCTCCCTCCAGAGAGGGCCCCACCTTGGTTTAATGTTGAACAAGCTATCCTACCTCCCCTTCCACCACTACAATGCTTGTCCGTCAAGCTACCCAAAAAAGTGCAATCTCACCCAATAATATCACATCTCCAATCAATTTGGAAAAGAATAGCAAAAATATTTAAGTTTAACCCCTTCTTGAACACAGCTTCAAGTATTTGGTTGAATCCCAAATTGTGTATCGGAAAGTCAACTTTTTTTTGGAAAGAATGGATAGAGAAGGGTATTTTGAAGTTAGGGGATGTTTATGAGAATGACATTTTAAAATCATTTAGCCAATTAATTCAAACTTTTGGCCTTAATAAAAGACAATTTTGGAGATATTTACAGTTTAGACATCTATTATGTGGGACTTTTAGGACTGGTAGTCAAGCTCCAGAAAAAGATAATATCTTGTCTATAATTCTAACAGCATATGGTAGAGGACATGAGGTTTCAATATATTACAGATGGTTAATGGACAAGGCAGGTTGTAATTTCCATTCTGCGCTTAAAGTGGTCTGGAGTAAGGACTTAAATTGTACATTTAGTGATGAACATTGGATTAAAATCTGTCAAAATTGTAAAGTAATGTCAAGAAATCTTGGAGTACGACTTATACAGTTCAAAATATTAAATCGTTTTTATTGGACCCCGAGCAGGCTTTTCAGACTTGGTTTAAAGGACTCTGCTGAATGCTGGAGATGTGAGAGTGAAGAGGGAGACCTGGTGCATGCTCTGTGGTCCTGTGTTAAATTACAGGAATTTTGGATTAAGGTTCATAATTATATTCAAGAGGTATCAGGATGCTGCTTTTCATTTTGTCCAAGTATTTACATTTTAGGAGACCCACTTTTATTAAGTGCTGATGTTGAGATGATAGAGTGGATTCAAATAAGTATTATGATAGGGAGACAAATTATTATGAGGGGTTGGCGGTCAGCAGGTTCACCATCTTTTCAAGAATGGGTTGCAGAATTGGGTAAGGTGGCAGCATATGAAAAAATGTCATATAGATTACTTGAAAAAATAGAAGTTTACGAGAGAAGGTGGGGTAGATATTTGGCATTTCTTGAGGAACTCTAAAGTCCTTGTGGTGAGACACATTGAAAGAATGTAAATTATTTAACTTGTTATATTTTTTGTTTTCTTTTCCTTTTTTTCCATTTTAAGATGATTGTATTATTTTTTGTGTTTAGTAGATATATGATAGCAATTTACAAATAATTGTACCTGACACGTTGTTTGGGTGGGCTAGGGGGAGGGGTTTATAAAACATTTAATTATCTGTAAATTTAATATATTGTTTGTCCATTGAAGAAAATAAAAAGTATGAATCATAAAAAAAGAAAGTTGCAACATCTACAGTTTAACTTCAAATCTCCTTTTTCTATGTATGACATCTACAATAAAAAACATTAGCTATACATAAACACAACATAGAAATGAAAGAAAAAAATGTGATACACTGATTAAATGCAAAGTGAAACACATGAAATTTAACAGGAACTGTTTGTTCAAATTGAATAATTTAGTTTTTCTAAAAATCTAAACCTGTTTTTAATCAGCAAATAATCTAAACAATATTTGACATTAAATGTGTATTGTTAATATTAATTATTACAAAAGTAATAGTTTTGTTTTATTTTTTTTTATTTTGTATAACCGAAAATGGACAATTAAAAAGACAGACTTACCGAGCATCAGTTTAGTTCCTCCACCGAATGTGTACCACAGTGCTACAAACTAATGAAACGCTCGTACAAAAACGTCTCAGGTTACGTATGTAACCCTGGTTCCCTGAGGGAACGAGACACTGCGTCCTGAAACGCTATGGGGAACGCCATTGGCGGGCCGCACTCTGAGTCATAGTCCAACGTCCAATGGGTGACGTCATCGACCAGGAAGTATAAAAGCACGTGTGTTTGAAGCCGGCGTCAGCTTCAAAGGAATGAAGCGAGCGCAGCAGGGATGCGGGAATTATGGTCCGAGACGCAGTGTCTCGTTCCCTCAGGGAACCAGGGTTACATACGTAACCTGAGACGTTCCCTTCCGGGAACTCTACACTGCGTCCTGAAACGCTATGGGGAACGAGGTATCAACGCCCCCATAATTTCCGCACCCTGCCTAGTGTCTGCTAGAACAAGGGGGGAAAAGACAGCGTTACAATACAATACAAGCCTCAGCCTCGGGAACCTGCCAGGACATGGGTGGTAATACATCTCTGACTGTGGAGCCCACCAGATCAGAGGGAAGAGAGTACCTCGGCCCTCGAGCCCACGAGGTCATGTCGTCCTTCGTCTGGTCTCGCAAGACCGAGAAGGGAAAGTGTCTAGAATACTCACCTGATGAGACACTGTGGTAACTCCGCCTGGTGATCTTGCCAGGACGCGAGTGGTAATACATCTCTGTCTGTGACGCATCACCAGACAAGAGGGATAATGAGCCTCGGCCCTCAGGCACTCGAGGAGAAATGGTGGTCCTTTGTCTGCATTACAGCCAGTACAAGAGGGACTCGAGAAGTGTCTGGTAAAGCTTGCCAGGACACTGGAATTCATCTCTGTCTGTGATCAGTCACCAGACAAGAGGGATAAATAAACCTCGGCCCTCAGGCACACGAGGAGAGATAGTGGTCCTTTGTCTGCATTACAGCCAGTACAAGAGGGACGCAAGAAGTGCCTGGTGATCCTGCCAGGGCACTGGAATTCATCTCTGTCTGTGATCCACCACCAGACAAGAGGGATACCTGAGCCTCGGCCCTCGGGCACACGAGGTCCTGTCATCCTCCGTCTGGTCTCGCAAGACCGAGACGGGGCAGTGTCTAAAAATACTTACCTGATGAGACACTGTGGTGACTCCGCCTGGTGGTCTTGCCAGGACGCGAGTGGTAATACATCTCTGTCTGTGATCCATCACCAGACAAGAGGGATAAATAAACCTCGGCCCTCAGGCACTCGAGGAGAAGTGGCGATCCTTTGTCTGCATACAGCCAGTACAAGAGGGACGCAAGAAGTGCCTGGTGACCTTGCCAGGGCACTGGAATTCATCTCTGTCTGTGATCCACCACCAGACAAGAGGGATAAGAGACCTCGGCCCTAAGGCACACGAGGATAGGGTTCTCGACCGCTGCCTGTCACACGACCAGTGCAGGGGGAGAAGTGCTCCTCGGCCCTCGGGCACTCGAGGAGAAGTGGCGATCCATTGTCTGCATTACAGCCAGTACAAGAGGGACGCAAGAAGTGCCTGGTGACCTTGCCAGGGCACTGGAATTCATCTCTGTCTGTGATCAGCCACCAGACAAGAGGGATAGAGTAGGCCTCGGCCTTAGGCACACGAGGCTAGGGTTCTCAACCGCTGCCTGTCACCAGACCAGCGCAGGGGGAGAAAGTGTTCCTCGGCCCTTGGGCACGCGAGGAGAGATAGTGGTCCTTTGTCTGCATTACAGCCAGCACAAGAGGGACACAAGAAGTGCCTGGTGATTTTGCCAGGGCACTGGAATTCATCTCTGTCTGTGATCCATCACCAGACGAGAGGGATAAAAAGACCTCGGCCCTCAGGCACACGAGGATAAGGTTCTCAACCGCTGCCTGTCACATGACCAGTGCAGGGGGAGAAATGCTCCTCGGCCCTCAGGCACACGAGGAGAAATGGTAGTCCGTTGTCTGCGTACAGCCAGTACAAGAGGGACATAGGGAGCGCCTGGTGATCCTGCCAGGACACTGGAACTCATCTCTGTCTGTGATCAACCACCAGACACGAGGAATACAGGCCTCGGCCCTCGGGCACACGAGGCTGGAAGGAATATAGAGGAGAGTCATACGCCTTTGTCTGGGGAACTTGCCAGAACAACAAGGGGTAAAACTCTTTTCCTTACTCGAAGGAAAGCGCCTTTTTGACCTCTTGAGCCTAGCCTTTGTGCTAGGGCTGAAAGATGACTGAGCCCGGAGTGGCTCTGAGGTCTAGTTCGTAGAATCTGACGAACGTAAGAGGTGAGGACCAACCCGCCGCACTGCAGATGTCCTTGATCGGGGCACCTGCCATCAGAGCTTTGGAGGCTGCGACGCCTCGAGTTGAGTGAGCCTTGACCAGAGGACTCGTATGCAGTAGAGATGGCATCAACGATCCACTTACTGATAGTAGGCTTGGAAGCCGGGCACCCATGTTGCTCTGATTTACGCCACAGGGCAGCTCTGTGGACATAAGTGTCTAGTGCTCTTACTGGACACATTAAGTTATACTTCCTCTGGTCGTGCTCCACGAATGGAGGAGGATAAAACGCTAGCAGCGTTATTGGCTGTGGTGTTACTGATGGGACCTTGGGTGTGTACCCAGCTCTTGGGTAGAGGAATGCTTTGGCCAACCCTGGGGCAAAGTCAATATAGGAAGGGGCCACTGAAAGGGCCAGCAGGTCACCGACTCTCTTAGGAGATGTTAGCGCCAACAGCAGTGCTGTTTTTAGGGTAAGCATCCCATCGGAGGCCTCCTCCAGAGGCTCGAAGGGGGGCTTACACAGCGCTTCCAGCACCACAGCCAAGTCCCACGTAGGGACTCTCGGTCTTGCACGAAGCCTCAGCCTGAGTGCACCGCGGAGGAAACGTGAGACCAGGGGGTTTCTGCCCACTGAAAGGCCACCCTGAGGGGCGTGGTAAGCCGATATAGCCGCCACGTACACCTTCAGGGTGGAGTGAGCTAACCCAGCGGACAAACGAGTTTGCAGGAACTCCAGCACTGTACCGATCGGGCAGTGGACTGGGTCTGAGTGGCGTTCATGACACCATGACGCAAACAGGTTCCACTTTAGGCCATAAAGTTTCCTCGTAGAGGGAGCTCTGGATTGAAGGATAGTCTCAACAACCTCAGTTGAGAGACCAGCTTCTATGAGTTGTGCCCCCTCAGGGGCCACACCCATAACTTCCACTTCTCTGGGTGGGGGTGGCAGATTGCGCCCCCAGCCTGAGAAAGAAGGTCCCTCCTGACGGGAATCTCCCATGGAGAGCCGTCTAGGAGGGTGATTATGTCCGAGAACCATACTCGGGTCGGCCAGTACGGGACTACTAGCAGTAGCCGTACTCCGTACCGGCGTACTCTTTCCAGAACTCCCGGGAGCAGAGCGATCGGGGGAAAAGCGTACAGACGAAGCCTCGGCCACGTCTGTACCATGGCATCCAGTCCGAGAGGAGCTGGAGGAACTAGAGAGTACCAAAGGGGACATTGCGATGTCTCCTGAGTCGCAAAGAGGTCCACTTGGGCTTGACCAAAGACTCTCCATATCTGCTTCACCACCTCTGGGTGAAGCATCCATTCCCCGGGCCTCGGCCCCTGCCTTGACAGGACGTCTGCTCCCACATTGAGACGTCCAGGAATGTGAACTGCTCTCAATGAGAGAAGCTTCCCTTGTGACCACAAGATGATCTGGTACGCCAGCTTGTATAAGGGGCGTGAACGCAGACCTCCCTGGTGGTTTATGTAATAGACCACCGCAGTGTTGTCTGTGCGGACCAGCACGTGACGTTTCTTAGGTCTGGAAGGAAATGCTTCAGAGCTAGGAACACTGCCAGCATTCCTAGGCAATTTATACGCCAAGAGTGATGCCGGTCGTTCCATAGGCCATGGGCGGAGCGGCCACTCATGACCGCTCCCCACCCGGTGAGGGATGCATCTGTCGCTAGCGTGGCGCGGCGGCAAGGAGCTCCCAGCACTGGACCTTGTGATAGGAACCAGGGCTTTTTCCACATGACTAAGGCACGTAGGCAGCACCGCGTGACCTTGATCTTGCGGAATGGGTTCCCCCTCGGGGAAAACCCTTTGGTTTTGAGCCACCACTGCAGTGGTCTCATGTACAGCAGTCCAAGAGGTATCACGTTGGATGCAGCTGCCATAAGACCTAACAGTACTTGGAACTGTTTGACAGTGAGTAGCAGGCCTAGCTTGACCGCATTTGCTGCAGTAAGGATCGACTCGATCCGAGCAGGTGACAATCGTGCCTGCATCGTGGTCGAATCCCAGATTACACCTAGATAAGTGGTTCTCTGTAATGGAGACAGCACACTTTTCTTGGCGTTGAGTCTCAACCCCAGCTTTTTCATGTGAGCAAGAACAACATCTCGATGTTGAGCCGCTAACTGTTCTGAACTGGCTAGGATGAGCCAGTCGTCTATAGTTGAGTATGCGGATGCCCTGGAGTCGCAGTGGAGCCAGAGTAGCATCCACACACTTCGTGAAAGTTCGGGGTGAGAGCGCTAGGCCGAACGGAAGAATTCTGTATTGGTAAGCTTTGCCCCTGAAAGCGAACCTGAGAAACTTCCGGTGTTGAGGAAGGATGGAGACATGAAAGTACGCGTCTTTCAGATCTATCGTGACAAACCAGTCCTCGGACCTGATTTGAGACACGACCTGTGTGACAGTCAACATTTTGAACTTCAGTTTTCTGACTGAGAGGTTTAGCTGTCTGAGATCTAAAATGGGCCGCAGGCCCCCATCCTTCTTGGGAACAATGAAGTACCGGCTGTAGAACCCGGATTCTCTGTGTTGAGGAGGGACCACCTCGATGGCCTCCTTCCTCAGGAGAGTATTTACTTCCTGTTCCAATACCAGAGCCTGCTCGGGGCCTACCAGAGTAGGAAATACCCCGCTGAAAGGTGGCGGCTTGGCGCCGAATTGAATGCAATAGCCTTTCTCTACAGTACGCAGGACCCACATAGAAATATTTGGCAGTAGTTTCCACGCTGCCAGAAATTCTACTAAGGGAACCAACCTCTCGAGGCTGGTTTCTGGATTTATTTGAAGAGCTACCTCGGTGACCTGTAACAGCGAACTGGCAGGATGCACCTGAAGTAAGCGCTCTGGAAACCCCCGTGGGGGTGGCAAACTCTCTGGTTCCACTACGTTTCCGGGCGGAGAGACCAGAGAATGATGTTCGCGGGAGACTGCCGCGCCCTGTAACACCGGCAGGGTTAGCTGACGAATCTCCTGAGGGCCCCGAAGAGAGGTGGTCACCGTACTCCTCAGAGGCGGTGAAGCACCTAGCTCTTCGAGAGGGGCTGCCCTCATTGGCCCTGTGGTACCGCCATCAGGGCCATTTAGCTGAGGACCTCTTAGACTAAAACACGACCCTTAGATCGGGCTTAGTCTTTGAAGCCCCCAGTCAGGAGTGTTGCCAATCCCGCCCTCTAGGTCTCACCGGAGGGAAACGGGCTGCAATGCTCCTAATATGAGCCTCTTATGTGAGGAGCTGGTACACGGCTGGGGTTTTTATGCTCCCGTCCAGCAACCCCGACACGTGTGCAATTTGCCCATCAAGCCTGAAGTTATTTTAGGTGGCCTGGAAAGCAAAGACGGAACTTTTAAGGATGATGCCAGGCTGGGTGACAGATAGCTGACTAGCGTCTGTTCAACCCGCGGCATCATCTTTTCTTTCTAGTTTTTTCCTTGATCTATGTGTGCAGATCGGGGAAGAACAGAAAGTTCCGCCTTGGACAGTAGCACGTCCAACAGCTCCTCATACCAAGGCGATCAGGGGGGGGGGGGCGGTTGAATACTTTTGACAACGTTCTCCACATCAACCTCCTTGGAGGAAGATAGGGGAAGTGTTGAAAACTCTCTCTGGATGGAAGTAACCGCATGCGGGCTTCCTTATCCAGTAGGAGATTTACCGATCCACCAGATAGGGAAGGAGATAGGGGATCACCCGTCTCACTACCTCTAGTAGATCTAGCTGCGATCCCCACGAGTGCAGCTGCCGCTCCGCCTCGACGGAAGCGGGGCCAGACCCGCAGGGAACGCTAATGAAAGCCCCCTCCTCACAGAGGGCTTTCCGGGAACGGAGCAACCGCAGCGGCATTCGCTCGCACTGCGGGCAGCCAGCCCCCTCAAGGGCTGACCTAGCGTGCTCCGCTCCCAGCAGACCACACATAGATCGTGTGTATCCCCACCAACAATGAAACGTTGGCAGGGAGGGACACACTTTCTATGTGGCTGCTGAACCGCCTTTCTTCTTTCGTTCTTAAAAGAACGTTTTCCCCCAGGCATACTGCTCAAAATAAAAGTAGTGCAAACTGGCACTGAAAAACAGCAGTATGGGACAGACAGACAATAGACATAGAGCGCTCTCGCTGAATGACAAAAGCTGACGCCGGCTTCAAACGCACGTGCTTTTATACTTCCTGGTCGATGACGTCACCGCGCCTGTGACGTCACTCCCGTTTCTCATTGGACGTTGGACTATGACTCAGAGTGCGGCCCGCCAATGGCGTTCCCCATAGCGTTTCAGGACGCAGTGTAGAGTTCCCGGAAGGGAACCTCTATTCCACTCAAGTGAACACAAACTCCAACAGAGAGAGCAAACAACACTTCAACACACTGAAACACCTCAGCTGTTGACAACACTCAATCATAGATTTGGTTAAATTATTATTATTTTTATTATTTCAATAACAAAACACTTTCACACAAAATCCTTTTGAATTGTTTGTCATTGCTTTAGGAACAACATTCTTTTCATAACCAGATGAAGAGTTTAGTCCTTTCATTTTCAATAGACATCATTCATTTTGACTTTAAATCCTATATTTCTCATTCATTCTCTTGTTATGTGATGATATAACTTTTTTAAATAAATATATCTGATGATCTGTGACCTCTGAGGTGACATTTGACCTCTTCTGTTCTTCATATGCAGCTTATTCATCATAGATCACAAAACATAAAAAAGCAGATTAATCAAACATTTTTTATGCACACTAATCAAGTAAAAAATTTACTTTTATTAAACTTGTTGAACAGTGATCAACAACAATACAAAGTAGCTCAGTAAGTAGCACTATTTCTTTACAGAAATAGTCTGTATTTCCTAGGGTTGTAAATGGACTTGTAAAACCGTTTCTGGAGAATTTTTGCCCTTTCTTATGCAATATACCTTCTATTTAGATATCAGAGAACAATTTAAAATATTATATAAATGCATTCTATGGCACCTTTAAGTCAGTTACAGAGTATGTGCTGAGTTACATATTTTACGTAGACTCTTTTTCAGGTTGCTCACATGCTCATCGCAAGGTTGGAAAAGCTGCAGTTCTGTGCAAAAACGACATACAAATGGTGTGTGTTAATGCAGCTTGTATTGTTGGTGAGTGCAGTGTGACTACATTGTTCTAGAACAATGCTCATTCTGTCCACATCTAGACCAATGCATTAAAATGAAACCAACTGCACTGATGACATAAAATTAGTCAGAATGTAAAACCAAATATACAGTAATATGAGTTTGTTATCAACTCAAGCTATAGTAAATCCTGCCCACTTGTTTGCATTGTCAGCTTATGCTCCTGTGCTCTGAGAGTGTTTATAGAGCTGTGAGTTTAACACTTCATCACTGACAGCAGAACACAACACACTCTTCATCATCACACAAGACAAAACATCAACAATGAACAACATCATCATCCTCATCTGGACACTGACTCTCTGCATTCAGGGTAAATATTTTGTACTTAATAACATTATACACATCTAATGTACAGTCCAGTAACCACGAAATTAATAAAATGTCTCATTTCAGAGATTTGGGGACAAGTGACAGTGACTCAGAATCCAGCAATAAAATCCATCACACAAGGAGAAACTGTTACAATCAGCTGTAAAACCAGTCAGCCGATTTCTGGCTGTAGTGACTGTGTGTCTTGGTATCAGCAGAAACCTGGAGAAGCTCCTAAACTCCTCATATATTGGATCAACAGCCTCCAGTCAGGAACTCCATCTAGATTCAGTGGCAGTGGATCCAAATATGGAAGTGATTTCTCTCTGACCATCAGTGGAGTCCAGACTGCAGATGCTGGAGATTATTACTGTCAGAGTTATCACAGTGGTCCAGTGTTCACACAGTGATAAAGAGTCGTACAAAAACCTCCGTCAGTCAGAGTCACAGTGACTGCACTGATACAGATGAGAGATACTGCAGCTGCTGATGGAGAGGATGACAAACAACACAAAGACACAGCGTATCAAACATTCAGAGACAATTTATTTTTATGATATAGCTGTGAAGCATCAGGCAGCGAGTGAGGGTCTGAATCCATGTGCAAAAATGTATTAGGAGAAACAACAAGAAGAATCCAGAGTGATTAAAACCATGTAATGGTCAAACAAAAGCAAACACAGGCAGAGAGGCAAACAACATTCACAGGCCATGCAAGATCAAAATGCACAGGTTATAATATCCAGACTCATAAAAGCAAATGAATAATCCACAACAGACAACTCAGGATTGCAGTGTAAAACAAACGGTCAACAAACAGTCAGGTTTTTAAATACAGTACAATCAGAGTTCAGGTGAATGTAATGACTGGATGAGAAGTGGCTGTGGGTGTGATACTACCAAGAAAATATAATAGTATAATAGTCTAAAAATCAATAAATACCTGTGTGGTGCTTGTGCATCAAAACTTGCTGCCACAATGTTAACAAGTTTCCAAGATTTCCCTTGTCTTTATAATACTGTGATGTCTAGATTTGACTGGAGCTCTAAAGGAATTCAGTGTAAGTTATTGTTGAGCAGGTAAATCATCAGTCCTTAACAAGCACATTATTATAATAGACATATTGAGTCATGATTAAGTCTCATCAGCAATTTGAGACAGTAGTCTGGATAATCTGATTCTTTCATGTGATTTTCACATTCAACATCAGCATGAATGTGATGTTCCAAGTATTATTGTTGTTCTGATTAAAAGTAAACCAACCAAATGTTTATTAAGTTTGTAATATCTTTATGTTTATTGTTTTACTTAAAACACAGGTCCTGCGTGACGCACAGAAAAAATATTTATACCCGTATGCTCTAATGTTGTAGGAGAGCACAATAAAGCTTGCTGCGTATGTTTGTACCTGCCATCACGTCTCAGTCTGATTTTTGTGCCAGGGACAAGTTATCACATAATGGCAACGAGGATTAAAGTTTAGAGTGATTTTGCGGACTTTTTGAGGAATCTGGCTGGTGGTGTTGTTTTTTTCTCGTACTCTGAGGCTCACACGGAACGAAACAGCAATGGCACTCACAGTAGGAACGCTAACTCCTTATGACAGTAAGACACAGTCTTGGGAGGAATATTGCGAGGTACTTTCTCATTTTTTTGAAGCGAATGAGATTGAAGATGCTGCAAAGAAACGGGCTATTTTGCTCAGTTCGGTGGGGAGTCAGACATACAGTCTTATGAGAAATCTGCTTAGCCCCGACAAGCCAGGTGAAAAAAGTTTTAGCGAGTTGGTGGAACTCGCTAAAATTGCACACTCAGACTAGTGTGTGGAATTGAGGCAGATGGAATACAGCGTCGGTTGTTGGCAGAACCGGAGCTGACGTTTGAGAAAGCGCTGAAGCTCACGCAGGCAATAGAGGCGGCAAATAAAGACGTGCTGGATTTACAAGGGCAAAATAAAGCGCAGGCGGACATGCACGCTAAACAATCAACGCAGACAGTGCTCAAGCTGGAGGCAAAGAATAAATGGACGCATAAAGAGCCACGCCCGAACTGCTACAGATGCGGGGGTGATCACAAACAGCACGAGTGTCGTTTTCTGCAAGAGCTGTGCCACAAGTGTGGTAAGAAAAGGCATATCAGGAAAATGTGCAAAGTGGGCTTACCCTCCACCAAGTTTAAGTTTAAAGGGGGAGGGGGAAAATACACGCAACAGCAAGCCAGCAAAGAGCAACATAGATCAGCTCATCACTTTAGTGACACAGCGGATGCCACTGCCAGTGACAGGCAAGAAGTTTTCACTAGTGTGAGGAGCGTCCCGCACAGTTAGCAGCGTCGCCCTGTAAACCAACGAGATCCACGCCCTCACGCTCATCACGCTGGAATCAGTCTCAGCTGCATCTCATCAGCCGGCGTCCTTATAAGCCGCGTGCCGGCTGACTCAGTTGAGATCGACCTCCAAAAGAGCTCTGACTAATGGTTTCTCTCTTCTCTCTCAGACAGCAGCTGAAGACTGATTCCCCTCACGTTTCACTGGATCTGCACCGAGCACGAGGACTGAGAGCACCGACTGTCACGAGCTTCACTCAGCCAGCGGCCAACACTTTCACTTTCACTTTTGCTTACACGTTTGTTAATAAATCCACCCTCCGGGGCTAAACAGTGAGTTTTCTGTCCTGTCTTCCTTCCCACCCGTGACACTATGTATAGTGTGGTAGAAACTCAAATTCCGAGAGTGTCTCCAATCACCATGCTTTTAAAAGTGAATGACACGGAGGTAAATTTTGAGGTGGACACGGGCTGCAGTGTCACTATTATGTCAAAGACAGAATATGTCAAGTTAGGGAGTGTGGGCAAACTCCCGGATCTGAAGGATTGTTTTCTTAGCCTGAAAACGTATACGGGTGAGTCAGTAAAAATACTGGGTGCCACAGATGTAATCGTGCGGCATGGTAATCAGGTTAGAGAGCTTCCTGTGGTGGTTGTGTCTACCGATGGACCAAACCTTCTGGGCCGGGGTTGGATTAAAGAGCTAGACTTATGCTGGAGTGCGGTGAATCGAGTAAACACAGAATCAATGACACTTCAGGAGGTGTTGACCAGATATGAAGCTGTGTTTAAAGAGGGCTTAGGGACATGGACAGGTCCCCCAGCAAAAATTCATGTTGACAAGGATGCGGGGCCAAGGTACTATAAACCCAGGCCGGTACCTTACGCTCTAAAAAAGAAGGTCGAAGTGGAGTTAGAGAGGTTACTCAATGACAACATTTTGGAACCTGTCAAATTTTCAGAGTGGGCTGCACCAATTGTACCTGTCCTTAAACCGGATAATTCAGTGAGAATTTGTGGAGACTACAAGCTTACTGTTAATCTGGCATCCAAGCTAGAACAGTATCCAATTCCCAAGCTCGAAGACCTGTTGGAAAAGTTAGCAGGAGGTGAAAAATACAGTAAGCTAGATCTCAGTCATGCATATCAACAAGTAATCTTGGATGAGGATTCTAAAAGATATGTAACACTGAACACTCACAAGGGATTATTCACAGTGAATAGACTGCCCTTTGGTGTGGCTTCCAGTCCTGCCATCTTCCAACGAATTATGGAGGGGTTACTACAGGGTATTCCTGAGGTCGCGATATACCTTGATGACATTCTCATTACAGGCAGGAATGATCAAGCACATTTGCACACGCTGAGTGAGGTTCTGAGGCGGCTGGAAGACGGCGGGCTGAGGCTGAAAAGAGAAAAGTGCGCATTCATGCAGAGGGAGACCGAGTTTTTGGGTCATAGAGTGGATGCTACAGGTCTGCGTTCACTTCCGAACAAGGTAGAAGCTTTGCAAAAAGCCCCCGCTTCACGGAATGTCACTGAATTGAAAGCATATCTGGGTTTGCTTAACTACTACCACAGATTCATGCCAAACTTGTCAACCTTGCTGGCCCCCTTGCATAACCTTTTGCGAAAAAATGTAAAATGGCATTGGGGTAGTGAACAACACGAGGCGTTTGAGAAATCCAAGCAACTCATTCAGTCTCCCGAGGTACTTGTGCACTATGATACTCAAAAAGACCTCATCTTGGCCTTTGATGCGTCTCCCTATGGGGTGGGAGCTATTTTGTCACATCGAATGGAGGATGGTAAAGAGAGACCCATCAGTTTCATGTCCAGAACTCTCACTCCAGCATAACGCAACTACTCGCAGCTCGACAAAGAGGGGCTCTCTGTGATTTTTGGAATTCAGCGGTTCCACAAGTATTTGTTTGGAAGGAACTTCACCATTTGCACAGATCACAAACCGCTGTTATCCCTCTTTGGTGAAAAGAAAGCTGTTCCACAAATTGTGTCATCACGAATACAGAGGTGGGCAGTTATGATGCAGGCTTATGAGTACACTATTGTTTATAAGCCTGGAAAAGAGCATGCCAACGCTGATGCTTTGAGTAGATGTCCTCTTCCCGACATGGCCCCAGAAATGGGTTCAGAGGACAGAATATTAATGATGGAGGACATTCCTGTGGTATCTGTCGAGAAGGTTCGCACCTGGACTGGAAAGGACCCCATTCTCGCACAGATACGACTGGGGGTGCTGACAGGGGGGGCTTTTCAAAAAGAAAGTCCTGAATTCCAACCCTATGCTCCCAGACAAACAGAATTGAGTGTAGAGGATGGCTGTGTCTTGTGGGGGGCTCGAGTCATCATACCTCCACAGGGTCGCAAGGATGTCTTACAGCAACTGCATCAATGTCATCCTGGCATCTCTCGTATGAAAGCACTGGCGAGGAGTTATTTCTGGTGGCCAAAGCTGGATGAAGACATTGAGGCTTTGGCAAAGTGCTGTTCAACATGTCAGAAACACAGGAATGTACCAGCCACAGCGCCACTTCATCCATGGGAGTGGCCCGAAAAACCCTGGGAAAGGTTACACATCGTTACATACCTTTCCAAGGTTACATACCTTTCCATGCCTCTTCAAACGGCCTGGCTGAACATGCCGTTCAGACATTCAAAACTATGATGAAAAAGGCAGGGGAGGGGAGTGTGGCATCCAAAGTGGCAAGGGTACTGTTCAGCTACAGAATCACGCCACAGTCCACCACGGGAATCAGTCCGGCAGAGATGCTATTGGGAAGGAAACTGCGCTCCACGCTTGATCGATTGCATCCAAATTTGCAACAGAAAGTGCGTGACAAACAAGGCAAACAAAAGCAGTATCATGACAACAAATGGCCAGTCAGGAGTTTTCAAGTCGGAGATGCAGTTTTGACAAGAAACTTTAGTTATGGACCTAAGTGGATTCCTGGGTTCATTGCCAAAGTGTCGGGCCCTCTCTCATGCCAGGTCATGCTCGGAGATGGCAAAACAGTGCGCAGACATGTGGACCAGATTCTCTCTCAGGAGGGGGAAGGGTGGGAGATCACGTGACCCGCTGACAGTGATGGACGCTTGAGTCTGAAGCTTCCCGACCCCGTGTCAAAAACATTCGTTTAAGTTTGTAGTCTCGGCACAACTTTCTTATATTTGTTTTCCTGAATCTATTTACTTTCTGGTGATGGCTAAACGACAGCTTTTGCCGTCCTCTCCGGAGAAAAAACGGCAGAAAGAGCCGGTTAATGAATCGCTGCGTGCCATGATAGCCGACGAGCTAAAGCTACAATTCGGCGTCGTTCGGGAAATCTTTAAGGAGGAATTCCAACCGATCGCTGAAAGAATCGGATTCCTGGAGAAAGAGATGAGACGGATCAGTAATAACTTTGACAATATCCAGACAGCTGTTCGGAAAGTTAAACAAGACTCGGCCGAAGTTAGGCTGATCGTAGATACTTTTCAAGACAAGATGGCGAAACTGGAAGGTAAAAGTCGCCAGTGTAACATTCGTCTCGTCGGCCTTGTGGAAGGGGAAGAGGGCAGCGATGCTTTACAATTCATGCAAACTCAACTACCCCTGTGGATCCCGTCACTTAAAAACAGATCAATCGAGATAGACAGGGCGCATCGTATATATACCGGTGATACCAACAGGAGGAGTCCGCGAACCCTAATCTTCAAACTGCTTCGCTTCCAAGACAGAAACGCCATCCTTAACGGAGCACGAGCCGCTGGACAAATACTCCACAAGGGCAACTCGCTTCTCTTCTTTCCCGATTACAGCAATCAAACTGCCATGAAAAGACGCGAGATGAATCAGTCTAGGAAAAGACTCACGCAACTCGGGATCTCTTCCTTCATGATTTAACCTCTCTTCTCCAAACGCCGACTGAAGTGGAAACTTATGCGGACCATCAACAGGCACTCTCTACGCCTCAGCCTTTAGGCGACAGCACGCCAGTGGAAATGTTAACAGAGGCCAGCGCCTAATCTCCAGGAGGAGATATACAGACCGATATTATGACTATGCTGAGTACTACTTTTGTGTATTGTGATACCAAGTCGGCCGCGGGACTCGGGTGATCCTCTGTTATGTTGGCCACGTATCTAGACGTAGTTGTTGTGACGGCAGGTAGGAGAGTTTGTTCTTACTCTCTGCTTACTGCCTTTTTGTTCTGTTTTTGTTGTTGTTCCCTTATAGCTCCAGATGCCATGATCTTTACATGTATGTCCACAAATTTTTGTTTCTTATTTAGTAAAAGGTACAGTAATTTAACTGAATTATGGTTCTTAAAGTAATGTCTTGGAACGTCAATGGGTTAAATGGTACCATTAAGAGAACCAAATGTTTGGATTATTTAAAATCTAAACAGGTCTCCGTTGCATTAATACAGGAATCCCATTTGAAAACTTGTGATGTACACAGATTTCAAAATAGGTATTATAAATTAGCTTCCTTCTCTTCATCTGATAAGAAATCTAAAGGGGTTTTGATATTGATGGCCCGGCGTCTTCCTTTTTCCATGCATTGCTCTAGAAGTGATGCAGATGGTCGAATTACATGTGTACTTGGTACATGGTCTAATATTAAATGCGCTTTTGTTTCAGTTTACGCTCCCAACGAATGTGATACTGTGTTTTATGAACAGCTTGTCCGCATGTTAGTAAGTTTGAATGACTATCATCTCGTCATAGGAGGTGACTTCAATGCTGTGCTTAATCCCATACTGGATAGATCTCAGATATCGCATTCTGATCAGACCTCTTCAAAATTACTTAATGACTTTATAAAACAAGTCAATGTGTGTGACATATGGCGATTGAGGAATGAGGCAGTTAAAGACTATACCTTCTTCTCAGCTCGCCATAAATCCTACTCTCGCATTGATTATCTGCTCATATCGCCAGCCTTCATCCCATTTAGTGAAAACGCTGATATATTACCTCTTCTTCTTTCAGACCACTCCCCAGTTACACTATGTCTTCTCCCATTTTCTGTTCCCTCTGGAAGTAAACGTTGGAGGTTTAACACATCTCTACTTCATGAACAAGAATTTATATCACAACTGCGCACCTCCTTAATAGAGTTTATTGAACTGAACAGTAGCTCGACAAATAATCCTCAAGTGTTATGGGAGGTAACAAAATGTTTTATTCGAGGAAAATGCATTGCTTTCTCCTCTTTTCGGCAGAGGTCTAGGAATGGCCGTAGGATTGAGCTAGAAAGACAAGTTCAGGCGGTGGAACAGGATCTCAAAAATACATATTGTCAACAAAAAGAAAAATAATTAAATGCACTCAAATCAGAGTTAAAAGAGCTACTCTTATATAGAGCCCAATTTATTATGCACCGTACAAAACAGTCTTACTACTTTAATGGGGAAAGACCAAGTAAATTACTAGTGCTACGGATTAAACAGATGGAATCTAGAGCAAATATATACGCTATAAAGAAGGATGGCATATTACACACTCAATCCAAAGATATAAATCAGATCTTTAAATCTTACTATGAAAAACTATATACTTCTAATTCTTCCTCCAGTTATCAACAAAATATATCTTTTCTTCAGCAGTTTCCCCTCCCCAAATTTGATGAACATCACTTAGAGATGCTAAATGGCCCACTGTCATCAGTGGAACTGAAATTGGCTCTAGACTCCATGCCAAAGAATAAAGCTCCAGGTAGTGACGGAATTCCTCCGGAACTAATTTCCGCCATCTGGGATATAGTATCGCCACTTATTCTTGATTCTTTTATCTTTGCAATTGAAAATGGAACCTTTCATAAGGACCAAAACACAGCTCTTATAACCCTTTTACTTAAGAAGGGCAAAGATCCCTTAGAATGTGCCAGTTATCGGCCTATTAGTTTAATCAACACAGATGCAAAACTCTTTGCTAATACTTTAGCCCTCAGACTAAGTAATTGTATAGATAAAATCATAAACTACGACCAGTCTGGTTTTCTTAAAGATCGCTTCGCCTCCGATAACATTAGGCGACTCCTACATATTATACATAGGTCCAGTTCCTATCAGACCTCATCCGCGGTTATCTCGTTGGACGCGGAGAAGGCCTTTGATAGGATCGAATGGAGTTTTCTTTGGGCGGTTCTTGATCATGTAGGGGCGGGACAGGGATTTATTAAAATGGTCAAAACGCTTTACAATTGCTGTTCAGCATGGGTTCTTACAGGCTCTTTAACATCTTCCTCTTTTGCCCTGGGCCGGGGCACCCGCCAAGGATGCCCATTATCGCCCTTGCTCTTTACTTTATCAGTGGAACCACTGGCACAAGCAGTACGTCAAACTTCAACTATACAACCCATTACCTGCGTAAACACCTTACACAAAATTTCTCTCTATGCTGACGATATTTTGCTTTATGTTTCTAATATTTCTGTGTCTGTTCCTGAGTGTCTAAACCTCTTCGACTTATTTGGCAATCTCTCAGGTTACAAAATAAATTGGAGTAAATCTGCCTTTATGCCTCTGAATGAGGCAGCCAGACAAGAATCTAGTAGTTTACCTCCCCTGATTCCCATAGCCAAACAGTTTACATATTTGGGTATTACTATATTTCCCTCTATACATCTCATTTCCAATTGTAATTATAAACCTCTCCTGAATAAGATCAAGGAGGACTTAGACAGGTGGTCCCCTCTATGTTTAGCTCTTCACGGAAGAATATCTACAATCAAAATGAATGCTTCCCAGGGTTAATTTTTTATTTTCCATGTTACCTCTTCCACCGCCTGAAAGTTTTTTCAAGGAGCTTAATACGGCTACTTCTAGATTTATATGGAGGAAGAAAAAACCCAGAATCCGACTTAAGACGATGCAGCGTAAGAAATTAGATGGAGGTCTGTCATTTCCTAATTTTGAAGTATACAATTTAGCTTTTCAGCTAAGGGGAATCAAATCCTGGGCGAACTCAGATTCTTTAGTTCCATGGCGAGTTCTGGAGGCGAATATTATTCATCCTGTCCGCTTACAAGATATCCTCTTCTCAGGTATTTCAAAATCCCTAAAGAAAACTTATGGACCAATTATTCAACATTCACTGGATGCATGGAAAAAGGTGGAGATAATTACAGGTGGCCCTTTTTTATATACTAAGACAACTCCAATATGGCATAATAATCGTTTATGCACGGGTAACAAACCTTTTGTTTTTAAAGCTTGGTCTGATGCTGGGGTTCATACATTGAATGACATCTATTGTGATAATGGTCTCAAATCATTTCAGGAACTAAGTGCAGAATTCTCTTTACCTGGATCTTCTTTCTTTCTATATTTGAGACTAAGGTCAGCTTTAAAGGCTTACGGTGTTCCCTGGGATACCGATGTGTTACTGCATCCTCTGTGGGAGTGGTTGGATATTAATACTCCCTCTAGTGGTTTAGTTTCCAAGATTTATAATACAATTCTTTTACTGCAGTATACGTATATTCCAGCAATTTACTCTTGGGAAAGGGATGGTTTTGCTCAACCTGATTGGGATGTGGTATGGGCCAGATGTTTTACTGCTTCTAAAAATCTTGCACATCAGATGATACATTATAAATGTATCAATAGGGCCTATATTACTCCCAGTGTACTATATAAGATGAAGGTTAGATCTGATCCATATTGTCATTTATGTAATGGCACTTCAATAGGCTCTTTCCTGCACATGTTCTGGGAATGCCCAGCGGTGGTTCATTTTTGGAAATTTGTATGTTCTATTCTTTCGGACTTTCTGCATTTAAATATACCTCGAGATCCCTTACTTTTTCTATTGTTAGATGATTCCAATCTCCAGTTGAATGCTCATCAAAAACGGACTTTATCAGCTGCAAGTACTGCCGCCAAAAAGACTATTTTGAAGCTATGGATCGAACCTTCCACTCCCACAACTTCCATTTGGCTATCATACTTCAGAGACATTGCCATGCTGGAAGGTACCACTGCTAGGCTCAATAGCGCAAAAGACAATACTATTCAGAGTTGGACAAATATTGCTGTGATGTTGCTAGATAGGTTAAAAAGTTGACATCCTTATACCTATCTGACTTTTATTTCTCATATATTTTGAAAAAAAATTTTTTTTTTCCTTCTTTTATTGTACAAGTGGACAGCTTCATGGCATCTGTTTGTACATAGTTTTTTGTTTTGAACCATGAATCGTGATGCTTCCGAAGTGAAACTAAAAAATTTGAATAAAAATGTTGATCACAAAAAAGGAGGGGGAAGGGTTACAGTCAAAGGAGAAGGGGTCTGGGGATGTGCCTTTAGACACCTCTGTAGGAAGTGGGATGGACTCTGTTGGTAGGGACATTGTGACAGTGCCAGTGGATTTGGGTTCTCAGGACCAACCAGGGACTGTTGAGAGAGAAACCCTGAATTTAGTCCCAGAGGTGCGTAGGTCCCAAAGGACTGCTCAAAAGCCCAAACACTTGGAAGACTTTGTGTTGTGAAATAATAATAATAATAATAATAATAATAATAATAATAATAATAATAATAATAATAATAATAATAACAAAAGAAACAGAAACAGAAGTAAACTGGTTATATTGAAAAGTAGTTGGTTGGTGGTGTTTTCTTTTAAGGGGGGAAGAATGTAGTAATTTGGAATGTGATGTTCCAAGTAAGTATTATTTTTGTTCTGATTAAAAGTAAACCAACCAAATGTTTATTAAGTTTGTAATATCTTTATGTTTATTGTTTTACTTAAAACACAGGTCCTGCGTGACGCACAGAAAAAATATTTATACCCGTATGCTCTAATGTTGTAGGAGAGCGCAATAAAGCTTGCTGCATATGTTTGTACCTGCCATCACGTCTCAGTCTGATTTTTGTGCCAGGGACAAGTTATCACAGGTTTAGTTCAGGGTTCCTGCTGAGTTTAGCGCCAACCCTAATCAGACACACGTGAGAAAACTCATCAAGGTCTTCAGGATCCCTAGAAAATCACAGCGAAGTGATGCCCTCTCCAAATACTCATACTAGCAGTCTCTGCACTTAACCAATCTACTACTTATATAACATATTTCCTGTATTGGCCCAAGTGTTCAAGTGAGCATGAAGACCGCAAGTGTGTGTAGAACTTTTGATTACTTGATGGGAAACACTTACGGTGTTGTAAAAATGCAAGTGTTTACAAAGCTTTATTTTTATTTTAAACTGTTCAGTAGTCACAATTTAACTTTTGGTCTTCTAATTAAGTGATAAAAAGCAGTTGCAAATGTTTTACAATATAAATATACTCATCTTTGCTTCAATAAAAAGTGCAACACTTTGTTTTACTACCAAATTATATGTAATATCTAATTATTATTAATATTTAACTTACATTGGAAAGGTTTCTGTGACCTCTCGTGAGATCTCAGCAAAATGTCTTATGATTTATTGCATGATGGGATACACTTAGCCTATTAGCCTTAGTTTGACCAAGGATTGATAGCTAAAAAAAATTCTGATGTTGTTTGTGAAAAGCAGAGCAAATGTTAGATGAGAGAGAGTAAAGCTCAGTGTGGAGAATGAATGGAGTCTCTCATGCTGCTCCAGCTGTTCAGACCGTTCTTCTGCAGGACTCCAGCACTGCTGTCCTGAGACCTGATGCTCCTGAACACCGTCAGCTCTGACTCCAGTCTGAAGGGACATCTGTGTTCAGTGCTGCTGATCTTTGTAGACATCTCTTCACACTCACTGTAGGAGAGATGATGCCAGCTCTGCTCTATTTCAAATGAAGAAGACAGAGAGAAAAAAAATCTTGCTTACATAAAAAAAAAAAAAAAAAAAAATTGCATAAATGATTTTAATATAATTTATGGAGTATATATATTTTTTCTTTATTAACACAAAAAACTAATTATGAATAAAATGTGAGTAAAAAATAAAACATGAATAAAATACATGTGAATACTAGCTGAATGAGAATATTTACATGTTAAAACAACATCAAACATTCATTATTATCTGTCTGTTTTCTACAGTTCATATTCATATTATCAGTATTAAAGCTTATAATTTTTTGTAGAACATAAACATGAATGAAATAATTCATCTGCGATCTGAGACTGACAGCTGCCTGTTGTGTGCGTGAAGAACATTTACATGAGAGACACTTTGCATGAGAGTGTTTATAGAGCTGTGAGTTTAACACTTCATGACTGACAGCAGAACACAACACAATCTTCATCATCACACAAGACAAAACTACAACAATGAACATCCTCATCCTCATCTGGACACTCACACTTTTGGCTCAAGGTTTGTAGTAAATTTTCCATAACAACAATTAAACTAATTCTTTTAAAATGGGAAATATACATCATTTTAATTCTTGTCTTGTCTTTTGTTTTGTTTCCTTTCAGAGAGTAGAGGACAGTACACTGTAACCCAGAGTCCATCAATAACAGCAGTTCAAGGACAAGAAGTAAGAATAAACTGTAAAGTCAGCAGTTCAGTGTATTACTTAGACTGGTACTTTCAGAAACCTGGAGAAGCTCCTAAACTCCTCATATATGATGCATCAAACCGTTACACTGGAACTCCATCTAGATTCAGTGGCAGTGGATCCGGCACTGATTTCACTCTGACCATCAGTGGAGTCCAGACTGAAGATGCAGGAGATTATTACTGTCAGAGTTTCCACTGGCCGGGTAGCACTAAGGTGTTCACACAGTGATAAAGAGTCGTACAAAAACCTCCGTCACACACAACACAATCACACACAACAGCTATGAATAAACACAATTGAAATGAATGAAAGAAAAATAAACTTGTGTCATGGTGTGCTGGGGGTGAGGAGCCAGGGGGAAACACGCAGGAGCTAGGAGTACAAACAAACAAACTTATTTATTTTAAAATAAACAGAAATCTAGGAATACAAACACCACAACGTAACTTCAAGACCGGACAAGGGAACAAACGACTACTTAAAGGGTAGCAAAGGGGAGTGGCAACTTAACAAGGACAGGTGTAAACAATCAAGGTAATGAGGGGGAAGTCCAAATATGGGCATAAGGGGAAACCAATACAAACTGAACAACAGGGGGAGACAAAGGAAGAAACCAAAACATGAGAAACACAACAAAACAGTCCATGATCCTGACAACCTGTAATAAATATATCAGTTTATTTGTATTTATTATTCATATTTTTTTAATATAGTTAAAAAACAAACAGACTTACCGAGCACCAGTTTGCTTCCTCCGCTGAATGTGTACCACAGTGATACAATCTAATGAAACGTTTGTACAAAAACCTTTATTTCACTTGAGTGCACACAAACTCCAGCAGAAAAGAGCAAACAGCACTTTAGCACACTTATACATCAGAAAGGTTTTTTATTGAGAATTAATGGAGGTTTAGATGTACATCAGTTTTTCTTTGATTGCTATAACAGTGTCTTTAAGGCAAGGCAAGGCAAGGCAAGTTTATTTATATAGCACATTTCATACACAATGGTAATTCAAAGTGTTGATGAATTTGATGAATTTTAAGATGAATTTGTGTCCACTCAGCACTGCTTGCTCTTTTGTTCTAGTGTATTATTGATACTGCAGCTGTGTATGGTAATGCTGATAATGAAACATGAAAATGAGCAAAGTTAAAGAGACTTTACATTTCTAAATTTATATTAAAGGTGCCATAGAATGCATTAATACAATATTTTAAATTGTTCTCTGATATTTACATTGAAGGTATATGGCATAGGAAAGGGCAAAAAATCTCCAGAAATGGTCAAAAAAGTCCATTTACAACCCTAGGATTTGTCCCTAGAATTAAATGGTCTGTTATTACCTTATTTGGAAGGTTCATGAATATTAAAGAGCTCTGCTCTGATTGGCTGTTTCACAGAGCTGCTCATCTCAATAGCTCGCACATGGAGGAAAATATTTAATTACGGAGCTCTAGCCGCTTTTAATATGCGGTTTATTGAAACTGCCGTTTTGAATCCGCGACATTTTACTCTCACTTTTGTGATTGCATGTGCTCTGTGTAACGTTATACTGCAGCGACACAAGTACTTACCACACAAGTTTAGATGCTTGTTAGTGATGCTCAGGATGTTTATGTGGTAAGTGAAATCCTATGTACTGCAATGTAACAGGCTAGCGCTAGCATTAAGCTAACCATGTCTCTTCAGTGGCTCGCCTTATTTTACTGATGTACTGACCTTACTGATGATTGGTCTATGCAAATGTTGGTGGCATAACTATTAACGATCGCGACTATTACATAATAGTGGGTGTTATGTTAGGATTAGCCTATTTTTCAGTGGTCTTTTGCATATATAATAATGCACACACACAGTAGTGAACACACATCCGTAGCAGTGGGTACTCATATTGCTATTGCTGCAGCGCTCAGGAAGCAGTTGTGGGTTCGGTGCCTTGCTCAAGGGTCTCACCAATCATGGTACTGAAGGTGGAGGGAGCGTTGGATGTTTCTAAATAGTATGCTAATAGTTGAGCTTTTAAGTCATATGCTTAACACAAGCATACTTTAAGTGAGGTTTTAGAGTATTTATAGAAAACATACCTTTTTTGAATCTTATTTTAATTGTACTACTACTTAAAGCATATTTTGTGTACTTTGTGTAAGAAGATAACAACATGACTTAGGTTTTATAGGGTTTATATTATAAGTACTTTATAATCATGTGTAGGCCTGCTGCAATGTGTTTGAAATATTTTCATAATGAACGTGCTTCAATCTTTATTTCAAAGTAAGATATTTTAAAAAACATTTTTTAGAAAATGTAGTATGCTTTATAAAGCACATTAATTCACTACCGCATAAATACAAATACATAATATTTCTCACAATGTATAAACTTCCATTGTATTGTAAAAAAAAAAAAAAAGAAAAGAAAAAAAGTGCTTTCTGTAACGTGAGGGGTCAGGACAACAAATTATTACAAAACGTGGTCGAGACAGGCAGGGTCGAACACCAGCAAACAGTATCATCAAAGAGTAATCCGATAAGCAGGCAAGGGTCAGGGCAGGCGGCGAATGATCAAAAAGAAGGAAAGAGTCCAGGGTCGAAAAAACACAGGGAAACTAGAAAACACGGTAAAGGAAACACAGGAACTAGGGAAAGGCTAAACAACAATCAGCCAACAGAGGAGTGAGGGAGTGACTTAAATATGAGCACAAGGGGACACATGACAAAACCAACCAATGGGAAACGGACACATGAAACAGAGGAACCAATCAGAATATGACACACAGACAAGGGTAACACATGGGAAGATAGAGTTCACAGAGTCCGGGCTGGAGTGCCCTCTACTGGAGTTCATGGATACTCCAGCTGGTGATTGTAACACTTTTACTAGATTTTCAGTAACTTTTTACCCCTGGAAAATTGCATTTTAATGCTTATATTCAGTGATGTAATATTCATAGTATGGCATAACTGAAATGTTCTACAAATGGATAAAAAAGAGCTCCCATAGCATTTCATTAATCTTTTATGTGTTATGTATTATGGTCCAGATATTACAAATGCTGCTGTACTATTTTTTATGCACTCCAGCATTTTATGTTTATGTTTAATAATTTATGTTTAAAATTTTTTGCATCTTTTATACTATTTTAAAACAGGGAAAAAGCAGATTAATAATAAACTAGTAATGTAATGCTAATGCATTTCTAATTAGCTAAAGTGTTATTGAAATGTTATCGAATCACATTAAAATTAAGTATTTAAAGAATATTTTAAATGTATTGTAAAATGTATTGCACTAAATGTACTTGAAGTGGTTCCAATTTAACAAAATTTGATTTATTTAAATATATTCAAAATAGCTAAAAATTTATCTTAAGCATATCTTTAAATATGCTTAATATGGTTATTGTTTAAAAATAATACATTATACAAAAAGTACTATTTAAATACATTTCCTTTTCACCTGGGCTGCTTGACTTACAGCAGAAGTGAAACTGGTGTGTTTCAGTCCAGATCATGTAAGCAATCAAACAGTGACACTGGGAGTGTGGGCTGAAAATCCCATTTGCATTGTCAGGGTGAAGTGACTCTGATCCTCTCAGAATAGAAAAAAAATCGAAATTGTATGTTTTTAATGGAGAATTTAAAAGAAAGACTTACATTTTTCCACCAGTTTAGTTCCTCCACCAAAAGTCCACCACAGTGCTACAATCTAATGAAACGCTCGTACAAAAACCTCTATTCCACTCGAATGAACAAAAACTCCAGCAGAGAGAGCAAACAACACTTCAACACACTGATAGTAGAAACACCTCAGCTGTTAACAAGCAGGTTTGTTTAACTACTAATTGATTTTTGCTTCAGTCTATAATTCATCATGTGTGTACTACATGAACATATGTGTTGTAATCTTTCCTCACTCTCACCTCTTTCTCACACAAATTCAAACACACCTTTAACACAAGATTTAAAGGTCTAATTCTAGCCATTAACAAACTCCTAATTGGCTGCTTATTAATAGTTAGTAAGGTAGTTGTTAAGTTTACGTATTGGATCAGATTAGGGATGTAGAATATGGTCATGTAGAATAAGTGCTTTATAAGTACTAATAATAGCCATGATAATAAGTATTGTGTTTGAATTTCTGTTGTGAGTTTATTATGAAAGACTACATTTGCTGTATTCTACTTCTTTGTCATTCTCCTCTGTTATACAGCAACACATTACAGACTGCTGCTTACAGAATAAATAAATCTGTCACAAGGAGAGTCAGAGACGTGCGGATCCAATTGCAGCATTTATTGAGAATAGTCAACAGGCAGGAATAATCACCAGGAAAACAGGAACAACGTAGGAAATCCAGGAAACAGTTCGATACACAGGCAATGGTCGCAATGGCAGGTAGCAGGAATCGTCAACGGGGTACACAGTCCAGAGTCATACACAGAGAAACCAACACAAGGGAAAACGCTCGGAATTACGACCATAGGGAACGGTAAGACTTCGCAAGGTGGCTGTGTGTGTGAGTGGCTTAAATGCAGACAGTGTGATGAGGTGCAGCAATAAGTAAAGTGAGACCAGGTGAATGCAGTGATTAGAGCAGTGGCTTGTGGGGAATGAAGTCCATGAAGTGTGGTGCAAGAGTACATGAAGACAGGATAGACCAGATACGTGACAGAGCCACTCCCCAAGGAGCGGCTTCCAGACGCTCTAACCACCTAATACAACCTGGAGGGTGGTGGAGCGGAGGCGGAACAGTCCATGCATGAGCTCCGTGACCAGAACCGGGCAGACAGGAATCTCAGGACGACTGGCTGGAACCAGCGGAGGCTCTGGAAGGCTGGGCGGAACCCGCGGAGGCTCTGGAAGGCCGGGCGGGACCAGCGGAGGCTCTGGAAGGCCGGGCGGAACCAGCAGAGACACTGGAAGGCTGGGCGGGACCAGCGGAGGCTCTGGAAGGCCGGGCGGGACCAGCGGAGGCTCTGGAAGGCCGGGCGGAACCAGCGGAGGCTCTGGAAGGCCGGGCGGGACCAGCGGAGGCTCTGGAAGGCTGGGCGGAACCAGCGGAGGCTCTGGAAGGCTGGGCGGAACCAGCGGAGGCTCTGGAAGACTGGGCTGAACCAGCGGAGGCTCTGGAAGACTGGGCTGAACCAGCGGAGGCTCTGGAAGACTGGGCTGAACCAGCGGAGGCTCTGGAAGACTGGGCTGAACCAGCGGAGGCTCTGGAAGACTGAGCTGAACCAGCGGAGGCTCTGGAAGGCTGGGCGGAACCAGCGGAGGCTCTGGCAGACTGGGCTGAACCAGCGGAGGCTCTGGAAGACTGGGCTGAACCAGCGGAGGCTCTGGAAGACTGGGCTGAACCAGCGGAGGCTCTGGAAGACTGAGCTGAACCAGCGGAGGCTCTGGAAGGCTGGGCTGAACCAGCGGAGGCTCTGGGAGGCTGGTTGGGAGACCAGCTGCTCGAGCCGACAGCAGCGGTGGGTCCTCCACGCTAGACATTAACCTTTGCCAAGCCGTGGTAAAATGTGGGTGCTGTGGTTCTGGGCTAGCGGCCATCTTGTGTGGTGGCTCTGAGCTGGAGTTTACTGTGGGGACATTGTTGTCGTCTTCTTCTTGAATTCCCACAGTAAAAAGAGAGCCACTCATTTGCAGAGCAAAGTCAATGTAAGTTTGTAGAGTCCAGCCAGGTTCAAACGTGGGCATCAGTGAAGCCAAAGGCTCTAAGAGTCCTCCACGGAAAAAAATCATCAGGCAGCCATCATCCATAGTAGACTGATTAGCCAATTCGATGAAGTCCATCACATACTCCTCAATAGTCCGCTCACCCTGCTTGAGACGCATGATCTGTACAGTGGGGTTCGTGCTGGAACCGGATGACACCATACTAGCTGCTGGATCCTTGTAGCGGCGAAGTCTTCTGTCACAAGGAGAGTCAGAGACGTGTGGATCCAATTGCAGCATTTATTGAGAATAGTCAACAGGCAGGAATGATCACCAGGAAAACAGGAACAACGTAGGAAATCCAGGAAACAGTTCGATACACAGGCAATAGTCGCAATGGCAGGTAGCAGGAATCGTCAACGGGGTACACAGTCCAGAGTCATACACAGAGAAACCAACACAAGGGAAAACGCTCGGAATTACGACCATAGGGAACGGTAAGACTTCAAGGTGGCTGTGTGTGTGAGTGGCTTAAATGCAGACAGTGTGATGAGGTGCAGCAATAAGTAAAGTGAGAGCAGGTGAATGCAGTGATTAGAGCAGTGGCTTGTGGGGAATGAAGTCCATGAAGTGTGGTGCAAGAGTACATGAAGACAGGATAGACCAGATACGTGACAAAATCATTGGTGAATTATGTGTGTGAGGATGATATTTCTGCAACAGTTTTTGTGTGATGTTTCATTCATGATTATACGCATCAGTATAACGAACAAAAACACTGTCAAATTAGTCAGTGAAATATCAACAAAAATGTTGTACTTATTGCAAAATGATTCAACAATTGTTACTAAACAGCTATATTAGTCAATGTAAAGTGATGTATTCTATATTTTTATTGTATTTGATTTTGTCATCAGCTCAAGCTGTAGTAAATCCTGCCCACTTGTTTGCATTGTCAGCAGCTGCTTCAGTGCTCTGAGAGTGTTTATAGAGCTGTGAGTTTAACACTTCATGACTGACAGCAGAACACAACACAATCTTCATCATCACACAAGACAAAACATCAACAATGAACAACATCATCCTCATCTGGACCATTGCAGTGTTTATTGAAGGTGAAATGCCAATTTTTGACAATAATATTATGCTCTTGTTGTCTTATAGCATTATTAATATACCAATATTGTGCTATAAATGAGATTTACACATTCATTGGTTTTCTTTTCTTTTCCTCAGAATCCAGTGGAATCACTCTGACTCAGCCTAAAGTTAAAACTGTCCAGCTCGGTCAAACAGCTACAATAGAATGTAGTATGGATGTAGGACTAACCTCTAATGACTTGTTCTGGTATCAGCAGAAACCTGGAGAAACTCCTAAACTCCTCGTTTATTACATAAGAAACCTTTTTTCAGGCACTCCACCTAGATTCAGTGGCAGTGGATCTGACTATGGAAGTGATTTCACTCTGACCATCAGTGGAGTTCAGACTGAAGATGCTGGAGATTATTACTGTCAGAGTTACCACAACATCAACAGTAAACGCGTGTTCACACAGTGATAAAGAGTCGTACAAAAACCTCCGTCAGTCAGAGTCACAGTGACTGCACTGATACAGATGAGAGATACTGCAGCTGCTGATGGGAGGATGTGATTAAACACATTTACTTTATTTATTATTTACTTTTGGCTTTTTTTTTAATTTGATGTGTCATTATAGGTTCTTCAAATCAGTGCTGGAAAAGTATGCACTGTTAGACCTTATAAGGCATTTTTACAGTAGTATACTGGAACACTGTTGCCAACTAGTTGTTGTAGGTCATACATCTACAAAAGCTTTTATTGAGGTTGAATTTTTGTAAATCACCATTAGGATTGTCAGTGTTACTTTTAGTTGTGCTGTTAGTTAATCAGTTTTTACATTTTAGTTTTTTTTTTCCTGAATGTGTGCTCTTAACATGTTTGAATGATAGGCCAAACTGTAGGCCAATCTGTGACCTTATGGTGAAAAAACTATCATGAAGTGGTGTGAATCTGCCAGTGGTGAGATCTTGACAGATTTGAGGTGTTCATCTGTTATTTACAGTTGATATTTATCTAAGGCTTTGTGACTTAAGTGAGTCAATAGATAATTTTAATGATGTATCTTCAAACAGACATTGTAGTAATTTACTGTAAAAAGCCTGGTAAGGTCAGAGCATGGAGATAGACACTTCATATAAAGTCTATATAACAACATGTTTCCATGTAGGACTGAAAATGGTACTTTCTGGCACTTCTGTGAAAAACCATTTGTGGTTTCTTTAAAGCAGCAGCAGGGCCGGCCCGTGGCATAGGCAGCATAGGCAAATGCTAAGGGTGCCGTACATCCAGGGGGCCCCAGAAATGGAGGAAGAAAAAAAAGTGTAACTTCCACTATTCTTAAAACTAGTTGGTATTATGACTTCAGAAAATAATACGCCCACATTAATTTAACTGCATAGCAAAGCCTACTAAGTAGTAGTAGTAGTAGTAGTAGTAATGATAATAATAATAATAATAATAATAATAATAATAATAATAATAATAATAATAATAATATAGCCTACTTGCCTAAGACCTGCTACACGGTGGTTGTTTTTTAATGGGTCAACAAGCTCAACATGTCAAAACGTCCCAAACTGTCTGGTGCCCAGGGGAGGAAAAAAAGAAAAGAAGAGGAGGAAAAACACGACAAAGACAGAGGTAATGTTACGGTAAAGATGATGTCAACAAGGTTATTTTCGTAAAGGAAAAATAAAACTAAGACGAAAACTATTGGTCAGAAAACATTTCCGTAAACTGAAATAAAATAAAAACGTAAAAATAAATGAAAAACTACCCAGCCGGCACATGACCGACCTTCAACGTTGAAATTTGGTTGAAATAAGGTCAGTTGTTGTTTCAACAGTGAAACAACGTTGATGTGACGTTGAATGCTCAATGGTTGAAGATCAGTCAACACATTACCGAAATTCAACGTTGAAATTTGTTTGAAATTAGGTCGGTTGTTGTTTCAATGGTAAAACAACTTTAATAAAAGTTTCAATGCTAAACAGTTATATATGCCTTCAAAAGCAAGTGTTTAAATTATAATATTATTAATAAAAATAATAATAATAATAATAATAATAATAATAATAATAATAATTAACAATGTTAACTTATAAATCAATATAAGATCATGTCTTCAGCATACAAAGAAATGTTTGCCTTTTAAATGATTATGGACATTATTATTTCATGAAACATTATAAAATATAAGTGTATTTAATTATAATCATCACCAACAATAAAACTAAAAACATTTCGCTACCACATGCTGAAACAATTCCTATTGGTTGTTTTACCTTACTGCTTTGATCATGATTGGTTCATCTGGCTGTCATTCAGGAAACTGACAGGTGAAACTGTGCGCGCCTTTGTAATTTAAAAAAATTCGACCGTTACCGCATTTTCTTGTGAGGCTGTGAGCTGCGTAGACTGTATGAGAGCTGCTGCTTACCGAAATTATTCAGTTGGTCCCAAATTATTTTATATTTCCTTGTTATATTTTTATTTTGTGTGAATTTGAATTGTGAGATCCCAACGGAGAACAAAAACCGGAACACAGAGGAAATAGACATGATCTTCGAGTCTCTGAAAACATACAGCACTGGCTAAATCAGGTAAGACAATAAGTATTTATTATTACCTTTTAAAAAATAGTACAAGAGTTTACACATTGGTAAAGGACATGTAAACTGCAGAAGTTAAATACTTGAGTGAGTGTTTGTGCTGCTTTATTATCATAGACAGCTAAAGTTTGAAGCTAATCGCATTTAGAGCGCTAGCAATATTAGCTCATCTGGTCGTATATATCTGGTGTTGTTGTGTGTTGCTAGTATTTGTTAATGTCTGTCTTTTAGAGATTCACATTTTTCTATATAAATGCCATGCATTACTGCAGATGTGTTTACATTTTAATCCTATAATAACAGTCCTAAAGATGACATACTTTATCTTTCTTTTCTGAATATCGTATAATGGCAAATGTCTTTAATTAAAATTAATTAAGATTGTTTAAAGGAATGGTTTAAAACGAAAAACAGCTTTTTAAGAAAATTTCAGTAAACCATTTATTCTTTCTCCTTGTAGAGTCATAGACCTTTCTCACAACTTCTGTATTTTGCACCGGAAATACGCAATTGCTGTGTAAACCTATTTCCGCCCCGGTATGCCGGGAACCAGTTAAACAACAAAGATGGCGCAAACGTCGAGCAAGAGTTGTTGTAGCATACCGGGCTGTTCTTGTAATGCCCACAAGCAGCCTTATTTATCTTTCCACTCCTTCCCTGCTAACGAAGAAGAAAAAGGAAAATGGGTTCAAGCTATTCGGCGGGACCAACTTTTTCAATTAAAAGGGGGAGTACTCATGTCTGCAGCAGACACTTCACACCAGAGGACTACGTCTTGGGGATCACTGTTCGCCGCTTGAAACCAGAGTCTGTCCCTAGCCTTTTTCCTTGGAACAATTACACCTCTAAAGAAAAAAGGGAGTCAGTGTATGATCGGTGCCAAAAGCGACAGCCGTTAACGTCGGTAAGAGACGAGAGGAAAGACGTCGCAAATAAAGCTTTGAAACTGGACCATGATTATGCGACGCTGCCGCCCGCAGGTAAGAAATCCCACCTCCTTAAACGTTAACATTAGCCGCTTTTCCACTATCGTGCCGAACGGTTCTTAGAACGGTCAGGTTTGGTTCCAGTTGTGTTTCCACCTGAGCCTAGTACGGTACGGTTAGACAACCGTGCCAAACCGTGCTGATAGAATGTGTGTGCTAAGCGAAAGCGCGCTATATGATCAAACAGCAGTAAACAGCTGTTACGCTGCGTTCATAGCACATGCATTAATACTGTCAATAAATGTGTTCGTTTTTTTTTAAGTTTTTACCTTCTGTGTCCGTCTCTGTTAACATGCATATCCCTTCAGCATTTGTTGATAACGTTATACCTGTCCTCACCTTCTGTTTATTTTAGTTTTTGCGTTGTTTATAGTTGTCATTTTTTCTGTTATTTAACGCAGTCCCAAAAACAGAAATATCTGATCGTCGTCCATTTATCTGTTTATATTACAATTGCGTTACCAAGGCAACGACTAATGCATTTGTATTTACATTTCAAAAAGTTCCGTTATCAGCACCACAGTGGAAAATGAAACCGTATCTGTGCTGACTGGCCCAGATCAGCACGGAACAGAACGGTTAAGCGAAGAGAACGGTTCGACCCGATAGTGGAAAAGCAGCTATAAATGTCTCATGGTAGAGTGGTGTATTGTTTTCTTTAATCGCTTGTAACAGCTTGTCAGTATTTTGCCACAGCTAAGTTAAGGCTTAAACAGCATTCCTTACCTCATATCACAGTGCCTTACCTGACAATGTTGTTATGTTCATATTAGCCTACCCACCCTGCTTGTTAAAGGTACCTTACATTAGCATTCCCTATCAAGTTATCCATTTCATGTAACCTGTGTTTGGACTGTCCTATAGTCTATATAATGCAAATGGGTGAAATAATGATTCTTTATGGCTACAGTACATACTTAGAGACAAAAGTAAATAAGTCTAATTGTTCATTTCCAAGTTTTATCAGCTTCAAAAGTTGATGGAAATGGACAATCTAACAGTAACATGAAATAAAATATTGTTTATAATTTATAGTTTCACTAAATTGAATTAAGGACTGAAGTTTGTCTTCACAATCACCACAGGTTTGCTGGAGGACAGCATGAATCGTATCCAAGACTTGGAAGCCAAGCTGGAGACAGCCTTGCCAACCCCTGTCCTCTTCAGCCGGTATTGTGCATCAGATGACCAGATCCGATTTTACACTAAATTTCCATCTGAGCGAGTGTTTAAGATCTTCTGGGAATCCATTGCACCATCTGCCTCTCGACTGGTCTACTAGAGCAAAGCTAAGAGGAACAGCGAAAACAGTCCCAGTCCCCCTCGCAGAATGCCATTAATTGATGAATTCCTGATTTACTGCATGCGAGTAGCTGTTGGAATGACGGAGCAGGTCATCGCTGATATGTTCCAGGTTAGTCTTACCACTGTCAGCCGTGTGGCCAATTATCTTTTTTTCATCTTGGGGACACTTCCTCTTTGGGTGAGCAGAGAGAAGGTGAGGTCTATCATGCCAGGAAAATTCAAGAAGTACTGTCCTGGTGTTCGAGTGATACTGGACTGCATTGAGATTGCTGTGGCGGCACCGTCTTCACTCACCCTGCAGTCAGAAACGTTCTCCCACTACAAGAACAGGACAACCTTGAAGGGACTTATTGGAGTTGCTCCCAATGGTTTGGTGACATTTTTCTCACCGCTGTACACTGGAAGCATCTCTGACAAAGAGATAACAAGGATCAGCGGAATCCTTCCCTTACATGAGGCAGGTGATGAAGTGATGGCCGACAAAGGATTTGTCATCGAAAGTCTCCTTTCTGGTGTTGGGGCAAAGCTCATCATCCCACCCTTCAAGCGTTCTGCCCAATTCACAAAAGAGGACACAGAGAAGACACAAGCCATAGCACATCTCAGGAAAGTGGTGGAAAGGGTAATAAGCCGTATTAAGTCCAATCACATCTGGGACTCACGTACCTCTCACTCTGATAGGCACTGTCAGCCAGATCTGGCACAACTGTTGTGTCTTGGTGAATTTTCAAGGACCTTTGTCTTTTGAAGAAGATTGAGATTTGGAGGGTATCTCCCCTTGAGTTAAACAATTAAGGGGGAAATAAGTAAATTGGCTGAAACGGTGGCACATCCCTTAAAGTCTGACTTGTTTGCCTATTCTGTCTTCCTGTTTGTTTAGTCAGGGACTTACCTACTTCTCCTGTGTTTGTGTGTGTATGTAGCCTGGCTGCACCCACCTACATACTTCCATTTAAATTTCATTTTTTTTCTTCAGCACTTACTGAAATCAGTTAAAGTTAAGGGGTCTCATTAGGACCAGGCATATGTTTGTTTGCCAGTTTTGTCCTGGCTGGCTGCAGCTATTTTCTTTTACCCAGTTCCCCATTCCCTTTTTTGCACTACATGACAATACTGATTTGCATGACACCTTTGCTTTGTCTTACATTTACTGACTTATGTAAATACTTTAATAAATATTATATTTTGTTAATCAATTATCTTGTGTGGTCTCCCCTTAATGCCATGTCTACTATAAGCCAAGTGGGAATGGCTGTTACAAGCAACAGGCATACTTTGAATTTTCAGGCCCAAAACAGTATCATACTTGTAACTATTATTCCCACAGGAGCAACTGAACTTAATTTACTGACATTAAAAGGCATGAATTGAATAGACAACTGATTTATTACAATTTACTTTACAATTTACAGTATCAATATCAGTTTCAATAAGGCAATATCAGTATCAATAAGGCAAGGATGAACATTGAGGCAGTGTGATAGATACTTCATTAACTAATTAGTAAATTAACAATAGCAGTTATAAAGACTATTAGTTGTAAAGAAGATTGACATCTAGAAGACATCTAGACTGCTGCCTGGTTCCCTTCTCAAGTTCACTGGCCATTTGTGGAGACACTTGCAAAGACTGTAGGTGCAGTTGCTGGTGTAATGTTGGCACAAAGCTAAGATTGGAGAAAGCACAATCCAAAGAGAGAGGGAGAGCAGGGAATTTGGGAGCCAGGTGGTGCAGTGTAATGTCACTTGATGTTTCAGGTGGACAATGGTATGACATAGGGGATCCACGTGGAACAGGGCCAAATTTAGATGGAGTCAACTCTATCTCAGACAGGCCATCTAACACAAGGGCAATGAGTGGTTGAGGTTGCACCTCATGCAGCCTGGCTCCAGCAGCCATCAAATCGGGGTCAGGAAATGGTCCTAAAGAAAGGATCCAGTAAGCCATTTATCCATTTAATTTCACATTTTGATTTCCAAGAAAAGTAAAATGGACATTAAATTTTGTCTGATCTGAGTATGCCTGGTACAATGTGGACCGAACACCACTATTGCCTCCTGTTGTCGGCTTTTGCACCACCACATGACTGACCGGTTCGGGATGGATTCCCTAAAATTCAAGATAAAATATAAATGCTGTGTGTGTGTGTGTGTGTGTGTGTGTACATATTTTAGTTTGAGGTGATTTTCAGCACACCATTAAACACCACTTCAGTATGTTTTTCTGTAAGAACAATCCTCTGGGATGTTTTATTATTTGAATGTTCTTTATGTACATACCTGTGCACTTTTTTAGACACAGCGGCCTGTGAACAGGACTTTTATTTTTAAGCTGGTGCTGTGACGTCATAGATCTGCGCTGTGCTCCTGCTGTTTGAGCTGAAGAAAGGTTTGTGGTTTTACTCATTTAAAGTGTTTAAACAAAATACAACGCGGTCAGTCTGCTTTATAGTTTTTACAAACATTGTAAAGGTAATTGATCATTGTGTTACACGAGTTACAGAAGAGGTGCGTCTCATTTCAGTCCGTATTTAGTGAATCAGATGATAGTAAACACGGATTTATTCAGTGATGGAGAAACGAATCTTTTCAAAACTCCAGTTCAACTGAATCAATCGCTTCACAAATGATTCACTGCTTTAAATCGCTCGAATCACCGCACACTGTCGACATCTGCTGCTCAAAACACTGGAAATACAACGACAACAACAAACACGTCTAATGATCTTTCACAAACAATAGCAGTTTTCTATGTCTAATATATTAAATTAATTAAAACTAAATGGTAACTGTAATTTCTTTTATTTAATTTTCTGTGTTCAGTTATTATTTATTGGTAAAATTTCAGTGTTTCATGCACACAGAGATTTAGTTTGCATTGATTTTCTTTCTGTTAATTGTTCACATCTTAAACAGGACAAAGTGTTCAAACACAGAAAAACTGGAGGAGCAACTGAGATTCACATACACATTATAAAGATGGCATTTATTAAAGAGGAGAATGAAGACATGAAGATTGAAGAAACATTCAGAGTCAAACATGAAGATACTGAGGAACAAACAAATATGGAGTTTATTGAAGAAGAGAGTGAAGACATGAAGATTGAAGAAACATTCAGAGTCAAGCATGAAGATACTGAGGAACAAACAGGTTGGTTTTCATTCTCAAACCTGAAATGAATATTTATGAATAATGTCACACAGGTGTAGAAATATTGAGACATTTAATTGAAGTGTTGAGATCACATGACAAATAGAAACACTGCCTTCAAGTGCAGCTGAGAAGATCCTGCTTTCACATTGGCCATTTGTTATTATGAGATCATGCATTTAATTTGTAACAATAAAATGGAATTAGTAACATTAAAACCTAATATCTGCTTCTAATATTAAACCATTGATTTCTAGCACTTAGGCTAATTATGCAAAAGTATCTAAGAAAATTACTTATTATGCACAATAGGGATGGTTCGATACATGTATCAGTACCGTTCGGTTCTCTGACAAATTCCAGATAGAAGTGATCATCCCTATCACATATGTGGAGGGACTTAGAGCACATGCAGGTCATAATGTAGTCGTTTGCAATGCACTTGGCGAAGGGAGCGATGTTATCTCCGCATTATCTTCAGCTGGGATGTTTATGTTACAACACAGCATGGTGTCTGTCAGCAGATGTCGCTGTCTTTTAGGGCTGGTCCGAATACCATTTTTTTGAGCTTCGAAGCTTAGGTAGTAATCAACATCGAATATTCGAAGCTTCGGTGGGAGGGGCTGAACACATTCTTCTCTCTAATAAAGGCAGGAATCTCTGTATGCCTTTCTGTTTGCATTTTTTTATGTCGAGAACAGTACATCCAAACGATTTTTGCTGTGGACCCAAGGCAGTGCAGTGTTGCATGTTGGTGTAATATGGACACACCACACGTTCAGAATTAATAAATTGTAATAGAACATTGCTAGTTGGATGCGGCGCGCCAGGCAGAGCTTATATGCTTCATGAACGGAAACCGCGCTAGTGATACAAAAAGTGCAATACTTTTAATAAGGTAGCCTAACATTTTTCCCAAATCAGAAATTAGCACAGTCTTAATGGCACCGTAAAGGGTAGGCTGTTTAAAAAAGAAGAACGGAGAAAATGGCGCGGTGTTTATATATAGGGCTAAATAAATTATTCATATCTACAGTACCGCCGCTCCCTATACGCAGAGTACGCAGTCTGCGGAGGGCACCAACTCCCAGGGGGGCACCATCCCAGCTGCTCAAAAAAATTTTTTTAATTATTTTTATTATTATTTATTTTAGTTTTTATATAGCCTATTATAATAATAAATTAATATTAATAATATACATATACAAATAAACAAAAATATAAACGTATATATTGCATTTTTCTGTGAATGCAGAGTAGGCTAGTAAGCACACGTGATTACGCACAGCGACGCGCCTTTACCTCTGTTTACGGCTGCCTATTTGGCCAAAAATGATGATAATAATTGATGAACAATATGCCTGGTCCTGGTAAGAGACATCAACAGTCCGGCGCCGAGAAACGAAAGAAAAAAAAAAGCCCAAGATGAAGCCCGTGCATCACTTAGGTACGTTCATAATCCTGTGAAACTTTATTTTATTCTGTCGACGTTAATAGTGTTTTAATGTCAGTAATAATTCCACGACTAACGCATCTTTCTTAATATGAATACAAGCAGATCTAAGTAAACAAAATGACTTAAAATGCATTATATTAAAACACTGAGGCAATTATGATTATTGATTAATAATGACCATATAGTGCCATTAAATAACATTGTTAAAATACATAATCTAATACAAAATTAACAGTTTACATTACAATTTTAATAGAAATGCCTGAAAAGGACACAAGGCCTGGTAAATGCAGTTGTTACACTTACATGATGATCGAATTCCTTGTTTAATATTGACCAAACATTTAATTAAAATGTCCACATAATCTTTCCTATCATTTCCTCAACAAAAATATGTGGACATCATAACCCTTGTCTGCTTTATTGTCAAAACTGCCACATGTACAGTGCATGTACAGGTAAAAACATAGAATGAAATATATTTTAAAAAATACAGACAAACACAAATATTATATATTCTATAAAACACAATTTACAAGCATGGATATGATAGAAAGATAGATAAAAAGGCAGATAACCATGGTTTTTATAGTAAAACTGCTTAATTTCCTTTTGTATGATTCTGAAATTATTAAATCAATCAGACAACTGTATTAATCATAGCTATTGGAGGTAACTCTTTTTTGTTGATAAAACTCTTGCCTAAGTATATTATTTTGAACCCCAAAATAAATGATGGCCAAACATTATTAACAAACGTGGGTGTTTATTTGAGCTCTTCAGTCAGTGAACATTTAGCCTACAAAACGCGAAAATAAATCAAATAAATAATACATTTAAATATGAATCTAGCCTACATAAGAATGTTAAATCGGCTATTAAACAAACATTCGTTTCAATCATTACTAAAACCTCGCCCGGACCTTCTCCGTCAGCTCATCAGAATTACTGGCCCGAGTCTGACTGGAACCGGTCTGTTTTCTCTTTCTCTTCCCCATTGCACAGCTGCTGTTTTTAATAGCAAAGTGATTACATTTATTTTCGTTTACTTAGGTTATAAAGTTAATTTAGAAATATATTTGGAACATTTTTTATTTGTTAAATTTAAGTTTTTGTTTTTTTAAAGTAACGACCAAGTCATCACGATTTCAATTAAAACCCATAGATATAAGCACGCTTTGCAGAACATGAAGCGCCAGCCAGCGCTATGTGAAACTTCATTTTTGCTCATAAAGGTAAGACTAATATATCATCCGAAACTATAAAAAAATAATTTAAATCGAAAACAAAACTCTCCCTTTAGCTTTGGGCCTAATGCATGCATTTAGGTATTAAAGGCACTAGAAGCAAAACAGCCCTAGTTTTGCTTCAACCATTCAAGTGGGACCGACTGTACTCTATAGTGTCTCTTAAATATTACTCAATTTCTCTCTCTCTCTCTCTCTCTCTCTCTCTTTTTTTTTTTTGCTGTTTCTGTGTTAGTGGCGCAGTAGTCTGATCTTCTTCATTCATTTAAGGGCGAATGAGAACCGTTTCGCGGGGGATGCAAGGTGTATGAAAAAAAATTAATATTCGAATCTCAAAATTTAAAATCGAATGCCAACCCACCGAACGAATATTCGAATATTCTGGTCCAGCCCTACTGTCTTTTTATTGTTAGCATAACTAAGCGAATCTGCTTAGTGCTGACAGACGCAGGTGTGTTCGACTTGAAGCGGCGCTGCAGCCACCGATCTGTTTATGACATCAAAATACTGCGAAAGCGCTTGACAGCGGATGGTTCTATATTCTCGTTGTAATAACTCTTGTGTTGCTCTGATGTCAAACATCGATCGGTGCCTGCAGCGCTGCTTCAAGTCAAACACACCCGTGTCTGTCAGCACTAAGCAGATTCGCTTAGTCTCCCCACAAAGGTGATAGGGTTGATCACTTCCATTTGGAATTCGTCCGAGAACCAAACGGTACTGATACATGTATCAAACCATCCCTAATGCACAAAGCAGATCTTGAAATGTGAGTGATTACATTTGGTTACTGCATGGTGTCTGCATTTGTTCATTTAAAGATATTTTTGTGACCCTGGACCACAAAATCAGTCATAAGGTTAAATTTGACAAAACTGAGATGTATACATCATATACAAGCTCAATAAATAAGCTTTCTATTGACATATGGTTTGTTAGGATAGGACAATATTTGGCCGAGATACATTATTTAAAATCTGAAATCTGAGAGTGCAAAAAAATTTAAATACTGAGAAAATCACCTTTAAAGTTCTCCAAATTAAGTTCTTAACAATGCATAATACTAGGATAATCTTCATGGAACATGATCTTTACTTAATTTTCTAATGATTTTTGGCATCAAAGGAAAATCTATAATTTTGACCCATACAATGTATTTTTGGCTATTGTTACAAATATACCCCAGCGACTTAAGACTGGTTCTGTGGCCCAGGGTCACATTTGATAAGCATATAAAACATCCAGTGGACACTAAAGCTACATCTAAATGAATCCGCATACAATTCAAATAACCTTTTTGTTTTAAAATTTTAAAAACAGACTGTACATAGAGACTGATTTAAGAAACTCTCTTCAATACAGAAACATGTTGTGTGAGTTATTGTTTTTTAAATAATGTCATCTGTCAACGCCTCTAGTCAGACACTGCTACATCACGTAACAAAAACATGAACAAGCACTCAATGATTGTCTTTTTATTAAGTAACATTAATAAATGTGTTTTTTTTTTTAAATAAGTGTACCGCATGCAAGGTTTATGCGCATAGTCAAAATTGTCCTTTCTGTTTTTAAGTGTATCTCTGTGGCAGAATTACAGCGCTACATACTTATCTGGCATATATACTACATACTTCCCTCTCAAGGTAACGTTGAATCGCATCCTCTCGGGGGCCCTATGGGGAACGGCATCAGTGTGGCACACTCTGATAAGGCTAATCCCCTTGGAATTACCCCCTTCAGTCTGAGGGCAGGGGAGATTGCTGTTTCTATGCAGCTATATGAGCGAAGGGTTGATGGAAAGGGCGTGCTCCCCTTTCCGGGAAAACCCCGGTCTCCTTGGGCCCAACTACACTTAGGTATCATCACAGATACCTTTTGACCATCTGCTACCTATGATAGAGATAACGTTGTTCCTCATAGCGCCCCCTAAAAGATGATCGTTCTCTATCTCAGGGAAGGGAACGTCTCAGGTTACGTATGTAACCCTGGTTCCGTGAGGGAACGAGACACTGCATTGAACGCTATGGGGAATGCCATTGGCGTAGTCAGCAGCCAATCAGATGCAGTCGCAGCAGAAGACGTTCATCCCACGAGGACTGACTGTGCATGCTCCGCTCTCGAGCAGACCACAAACAGACTGTGCGTATCCCCACCAACAATGAAGTGTTGGCAGGGAGGAACACACCATCTGTAAGTTCCCCCTCTACAAATATCTGAAAACGCTAAAGATGATTTTAAGGCTATAGAGAGAGGCTCTATAGCCAAAGCAAAACAGAGAGGTGAGAATGGACACCCTTGACGGGTGCCACGAGAAAGCGAGAAATAAGGGTAATTTTCAGAGTTTGTTTTCACGCAAGCTGAGTGAGTGGAATTTAGTTAACGAATCAATGAGATGAATTTAGATCTGAATCCAGATTTTTGTAAAACCATGAATAAGTAATCTCACTCCACCAGGTCAAAAACCTTCTCTGCATCGAGAGAGATGAAGACCGGGATGGAGTAAAGATTACATTCAAAAGTCTACGTATATTGGACGTTAACTGACGGCCCATTGTAAAGCCATCTTATTTACCGCAGCTCAAACCTGCAGAATTCACCTGCTCATCATGGAAATGCACATTAGTCCATTATTGCCAAAGTCAGTTAGGAAAGTTCTTCTGGGAAAACGACTCCACTGCCTCAGAAGAATCAAAGATCCGTTCCGCGCCATTATAGCTCACTCGGAGGTGAGCCGTACAGCATTCCAAATCGTACTCCTTGCTTGTAAAGTAGGCTCTTGATCTTGTTAAACGCTGCTCGTGTCCTCGCCAACTCTATGCTGAAGTCCTCGAACATCTTGATCTTGTGGCGTTTGTAGGAAATGTCCTTTTGGGATTTAGAGTATCTCATGACAGTTTCATTAATGATGTATCAGTGAAATCTGATTATCAAAAGCAGTGGGGTTTCATCTGCGCGAGGTTTAGGCTGGAGACTGTGCTGGACATGATCCAGCTCGGGTGGTTCTGCTAGGTTATCGCCAAGAATCTCGGAAAGCAGGTTAGACACATACTCCCTTGGGTTCTTTCCTTCAGTGTCCTCCGGTAAATCTACAAGTTGTACATTTTGCCACTTCGAGCGAGATATCAAATCTTCTATATTAGCTTTAAGAGCCTGTGTTTTCCTTTTCGGTGTTTATCAGTTTTGAATGAAGAGCTTTTACATCAAGCTCAAGCTAAGTTATTCGGTCACTGTGTTCTGAAAGGCCCACTTCCATCTCGTTGATCGTCGCTGCCTGTGCTTTTAACCCCTTAAGCTCTGCGGCTATTTGGGGGATTTCCGCCTGCATTTGGCCTACCTAAATTCAAATGGTTCCCCTATACACATACAATGGAGGAAATAAAAAAAAAATGGTTTCATTGTATAGAAAACCATTTAAACTACATAATATCAGTGTAATTCTTTATAAATAACATTATATAGGTTTCAAAAACTACAATAAAAACAAAAAAATCATAGGCGCTTTTTGATTTTTTTTTTCAAAAGTTTTTTTTTGAAAGTCTGTAACTCAGGATTTAGGTGTCTCAGTTCTTTGCAAATTGTTTTGTTTGATTCCACTAGGTCTCAGGATATACCAGAAAAAAGATTTTTTCATATAACAGTTTCTAATTGAAAGTTATTGAATTATAACCGAAGGGAGTCACATTACCCCTTTTACCCCTATTTCCCCACTTTTTTCCCCCTAAAAGTATACTTCTGTTTCTTAGCAAAAACAGGTTTTATAAAGCATATTACCCCTTAGAATACTATTTTACTATGTACCATAGCACTTTTCATGATTATTGACTGAATTATGTTTCATTTTTATGTTTGCCTGTGTATTTACTGAAACACCTACTGTACTTTATTGTCAATATTCAATATACACTCAATACATAGCTTAGCAGATTGTTTTGGTGTCCTTTACGTTTCAAAGTAATTATAGGAATAAAACAAACCTGAATAGAAGCGCTGTAATACTTATAGACGCGCTTATGAGCCGCGGATCCTCTGCTCTCCATGAAAACGGCCCGTTATTTATTCATTTAGCGTCTATTTTGGATAATGGCGACCGCTATATTCCTCTGAGACATTATATCTACGCTCAAAGAGTCCAAAAACTACATATCCCACAATTCCCCGAACCGTCGAAGCATCTTGTGTGACCCGGAACCTCTCCATGACACTTCTTCTTCTACGCGCTGGATATGCGTCTGTGTCATCGTTCACAGCTCTGTTCAGCACAGCGGGCGGCCGGCGACTGTAATCTGATCTACTGAGACGCTCTGAGTGCGGCCGCAGACACACACGCACCTGTTTGAGCGGTTCAGAGCGCACACACATAAGAGCGCAAGTGTTTGGAAAAAGCGCGTTTGGCAAAACAACGGATTTCTCAGCAATGAAGCAACGCATAAACGTGAGAATGGTCTCGTTTGAAAGAAGAGACCCTAATCTAAAAGATAAAATGGCTTTTTGTTTAGTTTGTGGCTATTTGCGGCTAACTGAAGCAGTAGAATATGGAGGAAAGTTATAGAATACGTCATTTTACTCTTGAGGTAATATTCTGACATCGCGATTCGATTGAAGATTATTTGATCTGTGTTTGTCACACAATAAAATGATTTACATAGTCAGATTCTTGAGAATGAGAGCTTTCTTGTGATATATGACTTGTCTGTTTTGTGAAAAATATAAGAAAAACACATTCTTTCTAAGAATTCTTCACAATCGTTAGGCGGAAATTTGTGTGTGGAACAACATAAATTCTAAGCATAATTTTACTACTTTATGAATCATAAAACTAGAAGTTATGGTATTCCACGTAAAGAGGAGACTCTAAGCTTTCAAATGAGACTAGCTGATACTATATGAGGAAGGTCGTGTAAATGAAGCAGCAACATTTTGAAACACTTTTTGGACCCGCCGGCAGAGTTTAAGGTCGCACTGAATGATTCGACTGAAGACCGAATTGTTTCCAGAGAAGTGTTTAAAAGTGCAACGAATTCCCCAGTCATCTCTTTTTTGAATCTTTCAAGCTCCTTAACTTGGGATGCGATTGTAAGCTGTGAAGATGTGGATTCGTTATCCGCCATTTTGCTGCTTTCTTGACAGGCCCGATCATGGTGAGCTTGTTGTTTACCACCTGTCCTAGTAGACTTGCTCATTTTAAATGAAAATTCTGACGGCGTAGACTTTCAAAAAATAAAAATTAGGTCCAACAAGTTTGATGTGCTAATCAAATAAGGTGTATTCTTAAGATATTACATGAAATAACATGGAGCGCAGACACCGTGCGTCTCACCACCACATTACCAAACTGAAAGTCCCGGACCAGGTTAGTTTAGCTGCATTAGTTGCCAGAGTTTCCCAGTGCTCCGGCTGCATGTTTAATTTAATTTAATTTTATGTTTCTAGAGATGTAATTATAATATTACTAATGTTTTTTACATAAACATTTAAAATTGAGTGATTTACATTTTTTAAAGGTGCAATGTGTAATATTTAAGATGATCTCTAGACAGAAATGCAATATAGTATACATAACCTTACTTAATGAATCATTGTTTTTATTACCTTAGAATTATCAGTTTATATCTAAATAGACCGCGGGTCCCCTCACATGGAAGTCGCCGTGTTGTTTCTACAGTTGCCCTAAACGGACAAACTGCTCTACAGATCGCGTTTCATCACTGTTGTTCTAGCGGAAAAACACTGACACAATGATGAACATGTAACTGTAATATTCACAATAACATTGTTTTATTGAATTATTAAGTAAATATAATTCCTTAATTTATGTTTTAAAAGAAACGTAATTACTCTTTGCTCTCTAAAACGACGAAATCTTAATCCCGTGTGGGCCACTGTAGCTTCTGTAAAGACAGGGGTGAGCGGTGGATGCGAGCCGTTGGTTGCATTTCACAATCTCACCACTAGATGCCGCAAACATCTACACACTGCACCTTTAAATAAGATTGTTGAGAGATTTGACATGAGATGACAGTTTTCCACCATTTATTATCCTCTGACAGTCTGTTTTGGTGTTTTCCATTTGAAAGGTCAAGGGTAACAGTCAACTTTTATGATTGCCCCTTAATAAGACCTCAGAAGGAATTTTGTGATGAATTTTTCATCTGATGGTTAAGTGGGGAGTCCCCTTTCTTTTTTCCCAGTGTCTCTCTAAATTTTTTGAATATACCCCTTAGGGACATAAAAATTGTATATAATAATTGAGATCAGTCTATATAGATTTAATTAATTGGACAACAGCCAACTTAATCTCTGTAGTGTACCGGCCGACCAGGATCAGGTTTGGAGACCCTGGTATAGGATCTAGCGTACATGCATTGATTATCTACATGTTGTGATGTTAACTGCTTTGTGCCATTAAACTGGGGTTAACTTTTATCTCTTTGTTTTTCCACCTTAGACCTTACAGCACTGAAAGAGGAGAGAGAAGTACTGAATGAAACTGAAGAGAAAGATCAGTTTGAGAATCTTCATAATTTCGTACCTGGAGAAAAGTCTTTTGGTTCTTTAGAGTTTGAAAAGACTTCTAAACAAAAAAGTGCTCAAAATACAGGAACTATGAGTATTTTCACTTGCTGTCAGTGTGGAAAGAGTTTCAAACAACATGCACACCTTAAAAGTCACATCAGAATTCACACTGGAGAGAAGCCTTATTCATGCAAACAGTGTGGAAAGAGTTTCACTGAAAAAGGAAGCCTTAACAGACACATGAGATTTCACACTGGAGAGAAGCCTTACTCATGCAACGAGTGTGGAAAGAGTTTTAGTGATAAAGGAAACCTTAACAGACACATGAGATTTCACACTGGAGAGAAGCCTTACTCATGCAAACAGTGTGGAAAGAGTTTCACTGAAAAAGGAAGCCTTAACAGACACATGAGATTTCACACTGGAGAGAAGCCTTACTCATGCAACGAGTGTGGAAAGAGTTTTAGTGATAAAGGAAACCTTAACAGACACATGAGATTTCACACTGGAGAGAAGCCTTACTCATGCAAACAGTGTGGAAAGAGTTTCACTGAAAAAGTCAAACTTAACAGACACATGATATTTCACACTGGAGAGAAGCCTTACTCATGCATAGAGTGTGGAAAGAGTTTCACTGATAAAGGAAACCTTAACAGACACATGAGATTTCACACTGGAGAGAAGCCTTACTCATGCAAACAGTGTTCAAAGAGTTTCAATGATAAAGGAAACCTTAACAGACACATGAGATTTCACACTGGAGAGAAGCCTTACTCATGCAAAGAGTGTGGAAAGAGTTTCGCTGATAAAGGAAACCTTAACAGACACATGAGATTTCACACTGGAGAGAAGCCTTACTCATGCAAACAGTGTGGAAAGAATTTCACTGAAAAAGAAAACCTTAACAGACACATGAGATTTCACACTGGAGAGAAGCCTTACACATGCCAACAGTGTGGAAAGAGTTTCACTCTAAAAAGATGCCTTAACAGACACATGAGAGTTCACACTGGAGAGAAGCCTTACACTTGCAAACAGTGTGGAAAGAGTTTCAGTCAAAAAGGAAGCCTGTACAGGCACATGAAAATTCACGATAAAGAGAAGCCTAACAGATCACCTTAACATGGACAGAGTTTCAAACAAAATGTCTAGAACGGACAGATCCGGTCCTCTATTTTGATTGGCCACAATCAAAGCTGTTGTAAATTACTCTACAAACATACACACCTCTTTGTTTCTCTGCAACCACATTGTTGAAAGCACAGTTACAGCTGAGGTCAAAAGTTTACATCCCCCTTTCAGAATCTGCAAAATGTTCTCTTGTCAAAACAATCCTAAACGATTCCAATAAGAATCCTATATAGGGCTCCTACAATGATAGAAATTCTAATTTACATTTTAAACCAAAGTGTTTGGTTCATGGTACACTTTACCATGTCAACTAGCTATATTGTATTGGACTGAGCTTAATGCATAAATGTGCAAAGAATAATATGGACGATAGACAATGTATTTGCTCTGTCTACGATTTAAGAACTTCATATTTGTATGCCATGAATTTAAGGGTGAAACACACAGTTTTTTGATTGAAGCACAATAAAGGACACTGTTAGCATTTCAACATCAGCATGTGCATGGATTTAATTTGCACAGTCAGTTGCTTTTCTCTTCTACCATCAATATTGCAGCTTTGTCGAAGGCTGTTATAATTATATAGTCATATATATATATAGTCATTATATAGTAAATAGTCGACAATGGCAAACTGGTGTGGTGAAGACAAACAGGAAGGGGAATCGATAGTCCAGTCAATGGGTTGAGGCGGGTGGCGATCCAAGGGGAAAGTCCGTGCAACGAGCGAGGGTCGGTAATAGGCAGGCGGCAAACGTTCACACACGATAAATATTCCGGTTGGCAACAGTGGAGGCGAGCCTATGGCCTTGGAGAAAACCTCCAAACCCGATGGAAGGGGCAGCGTAGGTAAATAGCTGTATATCAATTGGTGAGAAAAGCAGGTTGTTGTAGAAAAAGGATAAGCCATTCCATGCTTAAGGAAGGCTATCCATAGGTTTCGTTTGTTGAGGCATGAGTCAGTTAGGAATATTTGGTCTTCCAAAGTGTGTGCGGAGGATGCGAGGAAGAAGAGCTGGTAGATGAAGGGGCGGCCTTGAAATTTTTGTGAATCCAAATTTATACCAAAGAATTGAATGGAGGTGCTAGGGCCTATGCTTTTGTCTTGGGTGAGGGGAAAAGCTTTTGGGTTGTCGAGAGATGTGCGGCTGGGAAGGAGTTGGGGGGGGCAAGATGATTAAGAAAACACCTAAAAGATGAATCAAATAAGGTAAATGATAATTATTGGAGAGGATAAAACTAATTGCTTCTGACAGGTATCTAAGAATTTAGGGCTGCTTCTAAAGCCATCTGGGTGGATGGGCATGACTTTAAAGGCAGAGGTAATGTGAACTTTGTCCAGCCAAGCACTGCTACCTGCTTCTTTGATCATGGTGATGGCTATGTAAATGTCAGGATAGTGGAGAGAAAATTATTTGAGCGGGATGTAAGAATTAACTCAAATTTAAAGTTGATTTGGGTATGGGTTGCGTAGGCTCTGAACGTTCAAACCGGGATGCGAAAGTCTTTTCAGTTTCTTGTGAGTTCTGGAGGGCAAGAATGCCTTGTAGCTGGAACGAGCAGGCGATCTTCGGCAGAGAAAGTTTAGAGTCTTTCAGGATGTTTCGGGGCTCTTCTCGCTCAGTTAAATCAGTTCAAGTCGGCACTTCAAGCGCAAATTCAAGCCAATTTTCTGGTTCGGGCCAATAGGTTTTAAGGGGTCTGTTAGACACGACCCTGGGGCTTGAAGTCCAATGGCGTTTACACGGGGGCGGGGTCACACTTGATGCAACTCCTTCTGGCATGTGACTTATTAGGACACAGATTTATCTTCAATTTGGCTATCATTTATCATAAACTACAGCAATGCATAAAATTCTCATTCACTCAGACAACCTGCATTCGTTATGACCTTTCAAACAAAACCAAATATAGAAATATAAGGTAACACATGGGATACATATTTAATAACTTGGTTAATTTAGGCACACAATAGTAAAGTACACGATTACACGGCACACATTGAACATACAGGAAGGAGGGTGCCCTATACCTTCGCATAGTAAGTTCGATTGATTGAAATAGAGTTCTTTGTTTCTTTTTCGCCTTTGCATCATATTTGATAGCATGTAACGCACGTAGCGTGAGTTCATTTTCGTGCAGTGTGAAGGGAATTCTGAGGGGGGTTTCGCAGCAGGAAGGCTATCCTGTGATCCCTCATTTTTCTTAACTCGATTTGTTAACTCAAGTCACAAATGGGTCAGGCGACCAGTTCTTTGGAGGGTCTCAGAAGAGGGGGTGATCCCTGCAGATTGCCCTCTTCCTGTGTCAGCGAATTCTTAGTCATGTGTTTGGTGAAGGTGACAAATCTCTGTTTGTTTTAATGAGTCTCTCAGCACAAATAGCTAGTTGTTAATTTGATAGGATTATCCTTTATTGCTGCTTTGCTTCCAGGGGCGATCGGCAGACGGAGCTTTGGCGTAGACAAAGAGTCGCCCAGTGGCTTCACGCCGTTTTGGCAAATGGTTCAGATAAAAGAATCTTTGATCGTCCTTGGAGTATGGAGATTTGTTCGTTACTTGTGTTTTGCGTAACTGAAATCCTACAGGGACGAGACTCTTAATGCTCGGAAACTGGGAATTATGTGAGGATGAAAGATGGATTATGAGGTGTTTTTTACCTAAATTTTTTTTGGTTGCTACGCCGATGGGCCTAATGCGAAAAATGCTGGGGCAGAAGAAAATGAGGGAAGGAGAGGAAAAGATGGCACCATTAGTGGAGGCGTGCTCGTGCTTTGGGTGATTCCTGGGGTGGAGGAAAACAGAGGGAAGGAGAGAGGGAATAGCTGGTACTGTAGCTTGTGTCAAAGGCAGTGGCATACTCACACTATGAGTGACTTCTGAGGCAGAAGAATAAGTGGGAAGGAGAGCGGGAATAGCTGGCGCTGGGGCTTGCACTGTTAGCGGAGATGGGTAGGAGAGGGGGTTAGGAGTGTGGTTAGGCATCGGCTGCAAATTGTTTTAGATCACTTGCTCCGAGACGTAGAAGCAGTGTCTGATTCATGAACAAACTTATTCTTTTCAATGAAAGTGTTAAGTCATTGTGCAAATTGCACCAAACGATTCATTCACATCTTAAACTGGTCCAATTGCAGCTGTTCTTGAGTCGACAACTCACTGAATATTAGCTATTTAGAGCAAGTACGATTCACAAATAAGAACCGGGAGATCTTGTGAGCGCTTGCGCGACTGGTGCTGTGAAAAGTAAGTTAAAATGTTGAATTTCTAAGATTAATTATTGTAACTGTCAGTTGTTTGCTGTTTGTAACTGTTTAAATCTGCTGTAAAGGGTGATATATTTAAGCCCACTGAAATGATTGAATGTAGACACATCGACATAATTGTCTCAATTAGTGATGCGCGGGTCGGGTTTTTTTTTCAACCTGCAGGTCCCGCTATTATGAAATTATTTGGCCCGACCCACTGTGTTTATTTTTATAACCCGCCCCGCCCCGCACCCGCGTCCATTAAATAGACATACTATGCATTGTAATGCAAATGAAAACACCTTTTTTTTTGCCCGTAAGTGCTTGTAAACATCGCCCTTTAAATTGGCAACAACATAATATGCGATTACGAATATGAACCATAAATCAAATCATATTAATAACAAGATAATAAGTGGTGTAACGTTAGTGGTGCCGGAAGAAAAGTGGGTATATATGCTTCATTTATGAATATCGTTTTGAACTTTCTACTTGAACGCATTCGTTTACTGGATCCTTGGACTGAAAGGTTTACAGGTTCACTGGTTTAAGGAAGTTCTGATCATAAAAATCTGCACATTTTTATTTGTAAGGTATTGTTTTTGTTATTATGTACAGTTTAAAATGACTAGGGTGCGGGAGACGCAGCGGGCGCAATAACCAAATACTTTTCAAAGCAAGCAGGCGCCACAGTCCTGACTGCATCATTGCTGTCTTTATTGTGTGTTTTTAGCGAATATTTACATTCATTCACATATGACTGGATGTGGTTGACTGTCATGATTTTGGCTAATGCAGGATAATGCGCATCAGAGGAGATTTAAATACGCATAGCACCAGGCCTGCAGAGCTGAATGTGCGTTCGCTTGATGTACTTGTGGCTGGCAACAGGAGCTGCTTGGCGCTTTCGTGACGTGACGTGTTGATAACCTTATTAAAGAACTTAAAAAAATATGAAAATATATTCCCAAATATGTAACATAGGCTATAGGGAATTCCTAACTGCTGTAACCTTAACAATTTTAGCAAAATGCTACGCATTTAGCCCTATGTGACGTCTGTTTTTATATTGTTTATAAACGGTATAATTTTTTATATATTGCTTGGATCAACTAGCCTAGTAGATAGATATGAATGTTTATTTATAACCATACTGAAAATAAGTAAATATTGTTAGCTGATGCAAACTCCCTAGCTAACAAGCTTGGTGGTGCTAAGTTGAGGTAATTTTCAGGTATGAAGTCCAAATATTTATAATCAACCACTGAGACAGATTACATCTGAGGGAAAAAGAAAAGATGTGATGTTCAGAACATGGTAACTATAGTAATTATCGAAGTGGGAAGTGATGCCCTCTGGGGGTGTTTTTACACCACAGACAATGTTTGAGAAAAAAAAAAAAAAATGATGAAAATATAATTACTGTTCTTTCTAACTTCAAGCCTTATTCTCATTTCATTTATAACTGTGACGTTCTGCAAAACAAGCTTTAAAACTACATCACTCTCGTCAAAGTAGTCCATATCAACAACAAAAATATATCTTGACTCCATATAGGTTAGTGGTTATTTTGGGAAAATCCAAAGCTTTTTGAACAGTAGGATTATAAAAAAGATATGCTAATATAAAAATAAATTAAGTAGCCACATAAAATTGCAAAATAGTTCAGTACTTTTTTAAGTACACAAAAAATGTAGTACTTTTGTACTTTCACTAAATTTGAAAAATTACTGGAGTAATATTGTATTATACATATCTGTACTTTTACTCAAGTAATTGTTTTGTGTACTTCGTCCACCACTGGCTTGCTGCCGATGCTCTTGTGATGTGTCCTGATGACCATGGGTTAGGGGTGCTGCGACCTGAGCTTGCTCTATTCACAGCCTTGGATGGAGGAGTGCAATTTAGGGGTTTGCTGGATGCCTTAAGCTTAACCTTAAGGCTGAGCCTAAACTATTTTGTTTTTGCTTATTATTACATACATTTAAACAATGGTCTGTCTGAATACTCAATTTTAAGTGAACAGAAGGTGTGTAAAAAAATGTGAATAATGAAAATAGCTGTAATTTTTACCCATTTCATTCAAACATTGGCCTGCAAACATGCAAAACATTTTGGGTTACAACTGTAACCCTTGTTCCCCAACAAAGGAAAGGAGACACTGCATCTGTAATGACACTTTGTGGTTCGCCTCATTGTAGCGTTGCTGAAGCAGGAACCTACTGACAAAACTGAAATTCATAAAATAATTATAAATTTAAAGAACTCTCGTACAGCAGGGGTTGATGGAATATGCAGTAAAATACTGATAGCTGTTGCAGACATGATAGCACAGCCACTAACATATTGCATTAACTTATCACTTCTGCATGGTGTGGTGCCAAGTAAGACAAAAATAGCCAGAATTACTCCAATTTATAAATCAGGTGATAAAAACAATATGAGCAATTATCGTCCAATTTCTGTTCTACCATCTCTGTCTAAGGTATTAGAGAGAGTGGTACATATCAGGTTAAGTCATTATTTGAATAAGCTTCATATTCTCACAAGTTCACAGTATGGTTTCAGGAAACAGAACTCTACTTTTATGGCTTTTCTAGACCTTAACGATTTTTAGACCAGGGTGACTGTGGAGTTGGTGTTTTCCTTGATCTATCCAAGGCATTTGATACTATTCATTTTAATATTCTTCTGGAGAAATTACATCATTATGGCGGAGGAGTAGCACTTGACTGGTTCAAAAGCTACCTATATGGCTGTAAACAATATGCGATGGTTAATAACCATATATCTCAAAATAAAGAAATTAAATACGGGGTTCCCCAAGGCTGTAAAACAGAAGTTACAAATTATTTTGTGAGAATTTTAATGCATCTTCAGAGTTAAATTTGATGCAATGTAATAATCTTCTGTGGGATCTTAGTCTATTTAGTCTATTATTTTTTTTTAAATGGGGAACAACACTTCCGGCGCTGTAGGGAACGGCTGCCTTACCAGTGTCTCCTACGCACCTTAGTGTTACTTTTTTTTCTTTTTTCTTTTTAATGTGGTTACTTATTTATTTGATTTACTTATGTATCCTGTGGATATATCTAAACTTTAACATGCCACCACCATGCGACAGTTGTCTTGTTTATTCAAGAGAAGAGCTTTTTGCACTAAGGACTAACGTTGGAATACAGCACAATGTCCCGGCAGAGCTGAGGAGGAAGTACAGAGGCTGCAAGGCTGGAGCGAAAATAAAAGCTGCACGTAGACGTTTTAAGCCAGCAATTCCCTCGGTAATAATGGGGAATGTCAACTCACTACCGAATAAGATTGACGAGCTGTTTGCGCTGAACAATCAACGGAGTTATCGTGAGTGCAGCTTATACATGTTCACAGAGACGTGGCTAACTGATGCGATACCGGATGCTAACGTCGATCTACCGGGTTTTACCGCTGTGAGAGCCGACAGAGACACGAACGCGTGTGGGAAGAGCAGAGGCGGGGGGCTCATCATATATGTGAACGAATGTTGGTGTTGCCCAGGGCATGTCTCAGTGAAAAAGGTACTGTGTTGCCAGGACTTGGAACTGTTAGCTGTTAGCCTGCGGCCGTATTACTTGCCGAGGGAACTAAGTCACGTGATTGTGCTCTGTGTTTATGTTCCTCCGAGCGCGGACGCATCAGCTGCCTGTGAGAAGATACACACAGTAACAGCAAGGTTGCAGACAAAGCACCCTGAGGCGTTTATGGTTATATCTGGGGACTTTAATCATGCTTCCCTGGATTCTACTTTGGCCTCCTTTTACCAGGCTGTAGACTGTCCCACAAGGCATAATAGAATAATAGATTTGCTGTATGCCAACGTAAAGGACGCCTACAGAGCTATCCCCCTCCCCCCACTTGGAAAGTCTGACCACAACCTGGTTCACTTGCAGCCACAGTACATCCCTTTGGTTAAAAGGATGCCTAAAACTACACGTTTAATCAGGAAGTGGTCACCTGAGGCAGAGGATGCTCTGAGGGATTGCTTTGGCATCACTGATTGGGATGTATTGCTGAAAACACATGGTGAGGATATAGAGGAGCAGACTCACTGCCTGACTGACTATCTTAACTTCTGTCTGGACGTTGTCTCCCCCAATAAGTCTGTCCGTTGTTACCCAAATAATAAACCTTGGATAACACAGAATGTGAAAGCGGCTCTCAATAGGAAGAAGGCGGCCTTCATGAGCAAAGACAGAGAGGCTATTCAATCAGCACAGCGAGAAGTGAAACAATGTCTGAAAGAGGCAAAGGACACCTACAGGAATAAGGTGGAGAAGAAACTGAGTGAGAACCGCATGAAGGAGGTTTGGGATGGTGTTAATATCATCACAGGATATAGTCCAAACATAAATAAAAGGTGTGCTAATAGGCTGGACAAACTTATCAGGCGGGCCGGCTCTGTGGTTGGCATGAAGCTGGACTCCCTGGTGACAGTGGCAGAGAGGAGAACACTAAAAAAACTTCTGGCTATCGTGGATGATACCAGTCATCCCCTGCATACTGTCATCAGTGCCCAGAGTAGTCTGACTAGTAACAGGTTGCTCCTCCCCAAGTGCAGGACTAATAGACTTAGAGACTCCTTTGTCCCACGAGCTATCAAACTTTACAACTCTGTTTTTGGCAGGAGAGGGAGAATAAATGAGAAGGGGGAGAACTATAGTCCATCTGAAACAACACACGTGTAACAATTTATAATTTTATGTACAATACTCATCTGTACCATCTATGTTGGTGTGTAACGCTTGTACATAATCTCTCTTACTATCTATGCTGGTGTGCAATGTTGTACATAATTCTTTTTTACTCTAGTTTTAAATCTTATTTATTTATTTATTTTCTTAATTAATTTTGCTCTTATTGTCGGTGTGTATTGCTGCTGGTACCTGAATTTCCCTGAGGGATCTTCCCAAGGGATTAATAAAGTATATTCAATTCAATTCAATTCAACTGTATCAGTTCAAACTTAACAGTGAACCGTTTAGTTAATAAATATAAGATACAATACCTGCTTTACTAGAAACTCAAAGTCGAGAAGTACATTCTTCAAAAAGTACAATTTTGTTATATTAGTGTTATGATTTTAGTGAAGTTAAATGTTCTAAAAACCAAATACCTACAATATTCAGTTACACCTGTAGTAAACTCAGAAGTGAGAGGAGACTGAGTGAATCTTCATCAGACTCTTGATAGAGATGTTACTGTATGACGCTGCAGTCATCCAGACTGACTAAGCACTCAATCTCTGTAGTTTTATTCAGATTTCAGGATCATCATTAGAAGATAAAATATGCAAAGGATGTTAGCAGTTACAGGAATTTGCCCAGATTTTCAGCGACTCTAATCCAATCAGCAGAACTATAGACTCATTATCACAGAGATCAGGGAAAGTCTCACCTTCAGCCTCTGCATTCATATTTAACTCAGATATTGATCAGAAACAAAGACACCAATTAAAGAAATGAGGCAGAAACATCAACAGCCAATAAAGACAAAAGATGACACTTACCATCATTTCACATTCATATTCACACACTCCTAAAGCTAAATATATTCATTTAAAACAAACTGCTCACATCCTTTGAATACTGTGTTTAAGCTTGTGATCTGAGAGCTTTGTCTTCATCTGTAAGAACGGCCTCCTGAAATTTGAATAAAACTCCAGTGATTGAGTGCTTTAGTCAGTCTGGATGACCGCAGCGACACACAGAACCAGCTCAAACAAGTCTCCTGATCTTCATTTTCCTGCAGGTGTATTAAAGGTATTTTGCTTTCAAAACATTTACCTTCACTAAAATCATAACACTAATACAACATTTTTTTGGATGTGCTTCTAGTTAACGTTTCTAATAAACTGTTTATTGTGTCTTGTATTTATTACTTAAACCTTTCACAGTTGACAAAAGAAGATATTGAGTAACAGCTGAATATGTTTGCATGTTTTTGCCAATTAATGAAACTGAAAAGGTAATAATCAGTGAACCATATTCCTTTACACTGCAAAAACTGTATTAAACCGAAACTGCTTACATAAAAGAACATCACCATTGAAATAAAAAAGATCAAATACAGACAGTATTATCATTTCCATCCAATCCTTAAAGAAGATTTGTACATTTTCAGTGTGGATCTGTTATTAATGACTTTTATTTTAACAACTGAAAATTGAGATCTTAATATGTAACTTGTTTATATTATAATCATATTTTAGCACAGATTATATGCACGTTTTAAAAAAAGATAATCTGGGGAAATGTAAATCATATTTCATTAACATTCACATAAAATAAACTTTATTATAATACAATTTTAATTAAAGGTTTCATTCAGACAGTCAAAATCAACCATTTTAAACTCACAGTCAATGTTTCTCTAAAAATACAGAGTATATTTTCAAGAGATGCTCACAGTGACTTGATCTTCTTCAGACATTCAGCATCTGTGTTAGTTTGCAGATCTTGCCACCGGTGTATATAGCGTTTGTTGACAGTGTTTTAACTTTTCATCTCCTCTGACTGCTACAGTCTCCTCGTAAGAATACTTTCTAGAATTGTGTCAATAGTAATTAATTAAGATAATTGGCAAACCCTAGAAGCTCTTAACTAAATTTTTTACAGAAAGGACGAGGAAGAAATTGAGGAGTATCCTAGCAGAAACCGTCCTTCTGGCAAATAAAAATGTTTTAGGGCGTCCTTCATCTCAAATTCTGAACTCTGCAAGAAACTGATAAAATTCATGCAAAGACCCAGCCAACATGCATATCTGGGGCCCACATGGTTTATGCTTGGGCTATATGGGTACCAAGTGGGCATGGTCCCAAAATGGGCATCTTATCTGGGGCCCACTTGAGGTACCTAAGTAGGTCCCACATGGGTCAAAAGAGGTGGGCTCCCCATGTGGGTCCCAACTGGGTCACTAATGAGAAATGAGCATGTGGGCTCAAAATGGGCTATACAAGTGGGGCCCATATGGTTTTAACATATGGGTCAGTCATGGGCAAACTCAATCAATCCCATACAGGCTGCCTACATGGGGCCAAGGTAGTACCCATATAGTTACCGTGTATATGGGTTCAGAACGGGGAAATACATATGGGGCCCGGTTTGATAAACCATATGGGTTTGGCATGGGCAAACTCAATTAATCCCATATAGGCTGCCTACATGGGGCCAAGGTAGTACCCATATAGTTACTGTCTATATGGGTTCAGAATGGGGAAATACAATGGGGCCCGCTTTGATTAACAATATGGGTTTGGCATGGGCAAACTCAATTAATCCCATACAGTCTGCCTACATGGAGCCAAGGTAGTACCCATATAGTTACCGTCTATATGGGTTCAGAATGGGGAAACACATATGGGGCCTGCTTTGATAAACCATATGGGTTTGGCATGGGCAAACTTAATCAGTCCCATGTAGGATGCCTACATGGGGCCAAGGTAGTACCCATATAGTTACTGTCTATATGGGTTCAGAATGGGGAAACACATATGGGGCCCGATTTGATAAACCATATGGGTTTGGCATGGGCAAACTTAATCAGTCCCATGTAGGATGCCTGCATGGGCCCAAGGTAGAACCCACACTGATATCATCTATGTGGGTTCTGAATGGGGAAACACAAATGAGCCCCATATGGGTTTCACATATGGGTCAGACAGGGGCAAACACAACAAGTCCCATATAGGCTGCCTGCATGGACCCAAGGTAGAACCCACACCGGTATCATCTATGTGGGTGCTGAATGGGGAAACACAAATGAGGTAAACAATGAGTCCGCACACCAGAAAATGCTCCTAGCAATTTTAATAGTTGCTCACCACATGTGACGTTTCGGGCCCAAGCCCTTCATCAGACATGAAACAAGTGGGGAGACACACCTCCATATATACAGCCATGTATGATCACATACATCCAAATGAGCCTCATATGGGTTTCACATATGGGTCGACGGGCAAACACAACAAGTCCCATATAGGCTGCCTGCATGGACCCAAGGTAGAACCCACACGGGCAGGGTTTAAAATGGGTCGGGGTTTAAAACACTTCATTAATGCCACACAAATATCATAACCAGATTAAAACATCAATAACAGTTCTGTAGGCTACACAATCATGGGGAAAACTGCTGATTTGACAGTTGTCCAAAAGGCGACCATTGGCACCTTGCACAAGGAGGGCAAGACACAAAAGGTCATTGCAAAAGAGGCTGGTTGTTCACAGAGCTCTGTGTCCAAGCACATTAATGAAGAGGTGTAGGGAAGGAGAAGATGTGGTAGAAAAAAAGTGAACAAGCAATAGGGAAAACTGCACCCTGGAGAGATTTGTGAAACAAAACACATTCAAAAATGTGGGGGAGATTCACAAAGAGTGGACTGCATGGAGTCAGTGCTTCAAGAACCAAAAGCCACCACGCACAGACATTTGAAAGACATGGGTTTCAGCTGTCGCATTCCTTGTGTCAAGCCACTCTTGAACAACAGACAGCGTCAGAAGCGTCTTGCCTGGGCTAAAGACAAAAAGGAGTCGACTGCTGCTGAGTGGTCCAAAGTAATTTTTTCTGATGAAAGTATATTTAGAATTTCCTTTAGAAATCAGGGTCCCAGAGTCTGTAGGAAGAGAGGAGAGGCACAGAATCCACGTTGCTTGAGGTCCAGTGTAAAGTTTCCACAGTCAGTGATGGTTTGGGGTGCCTTGTCATCTGCTGGTGTTGGTCCACTGTGTTTTCTGAGGCCCAAGGTCAATGCAGCTGTAGGATGTTTTAGAGCACTTCATGCTTCCTGCTGCTGACCAACTTTATGGAGATGCAGATTTCATTTTCCAACAGAACTTGGCACCTGCACACAGTGCCAAAGCTACCAGCACCTGCTTTAAGGACCATGGTATCCCTGTTCTTAATTGGCCAGCAAACTCGTCTGACCTTTACCCCATAGAAAATCTATGGTGTATTGTTAAAAGGAAGATGCAATATGCCAGACCCAACAATGCAGAAGAGCTGAAGGCCACTATCAGAGCAACCTGGGCTCTCATAACACCTGAGCAGTGCCACAGACTGATCGACTCCATGTCATGCCGCATTGCTGCAGTAATTCAGGATAAAGGAGCCCCAACTAAGTATTGAGTGCTGCACATGCTCATACTTTTCATGTTCATACTTTTCAGTTGGCTAAGATTTCTAAAAAACCATTCTTTGTATTGGTCTTAAGTAAAATTCTAATTTTCAGAGATACTGAATTGGGGTTTTCATTAGTTGTCAGTTATCATCAAAATTAAAAGAAATAAACACTTGAAATTAGTCTGTGTGGAATTAATGTACACATGATAAAAGTTTCACTTCTTGAATGGAAGATTTTCTAATTATATGACCAGCACCTGTGACTAAAATACAACTTTTACTAACCTCGGAGAAACATTAACATCAAATGTCAGAGCTTGAATGAGCCAGGATATATTTAATAATGACTTTGACTGTGTCCGTCTGAAGAAAGTCATTTATAGGGTGGCTCAAGTGGTAATTTTCATTTTTGAGTGAACTCAACTATGAGCCTTTAGCGAATCTTTAACTTTTAAAACCACATCATTATTGATTTGATCAGACTCAAAACACACTCTCAAAATACATCTCAATATATAACATTCATATTCTGACCATTTGTGCTACACGCTGTAACTCTGAACTTTATTTCAGACAGTATCACAACCACATCATTTGGAGAAGAGAAACTAACACTCAAAATACACATATGACGGATGTGAAGACATCATATAGGACTGTGAAGATATTTCACTGGAAATTGGGCTTCATTGTCGATATTATGTTCTTTAACAATTGTCATTTATGTATGCACCTTTATTTTTTTTTCTACTATTTGCATCATCACAATAAATAAATAAATAAATAAAACTAACTGACTTTACATGGAAAAAAAATATAATATAAAATATATATAAAATATATATAAAAGAACATTTCTAATATTTGTTCTAATATTTAACCCATTATAATCAAAATAAACTAATAAACTAAGGTCATTTATAACACTATTAAGGTCATATACTACTTCCAAAGTATATTTCTTTATGAAACCCTAAAAAGTTCTAATTAGATACAAGTAGAAGAACTTTTTTCTTCGTACAAGCTTTTTTTTAATTCTTAAGAGTCTTGTTTTTATTAATTATGACTGTTATTATATTGAATGTATCTTTTTTTTATTGAATGCTATAAGTTATTTGTTTTCTGGAGTGTTAAATAAAAAAATATATTAATAATAATTGGCCTACCCTTTAAAATCTATAATTAAGCTGTTTGCCAAAGGTAATATATTACATTATGTAAAATAAAAAAAATTCAGTAGTAGCAATAAATAAATAAATCGATAATAATAATAATAAAAAAAAAAAAGTATTGCAAAAGGACATACGCATTGAGCCAATTTGCAACCGCTTGGCGGACTTTTTCTGTCACTTGACGTTAGGAGGCCTAGAGTGTGTGTGTGCTTCAACGAGCTACAACTGCGGTAAGTGTTATGACTTGAGTATTTTAATAAACTGTATATTCCTTAACAGAATAAGTATTTCATAAAGACGTATTTAGCTGCAGTGGGGAAGTTTGCTAATTGACATATTCGCGAAATGTAAAATAAAATAAACATCGTTGATCTCATCTTTATGGCGCGGAGAAACAGTCAGGTCAAGCAGTTTAAACACAAAACGTTTGTTTATCAGTAAAATATTCCTTTAAAATATGCATTTTCGTTGAAATATCGTAAAATTCAGCTGCTGCTAGAGGTGATGCTCATTTTACCGGGCTTTTTACTTTTAATGCATTATTTAAAAAGCTATTTGTATAGCCTACTGTGTTGTTTAATGAAAGAGACCTAGTTACAAGAAGCTATCCATAAATACAGGTAACGTAAAATCCAGATCAATTTTGTCCAACATAGGTCTATAGCCGATTAGCACTGATTAACTGATTAACTGATTAATTTTTTTTAATTCTTAGTAACGTTAGTAGAGCCCGTTTGCGTGGAATTGCATTTTAATAACTTATTTCCAAAGCAACAGAAGTGGATATCAAGCGCTGCAATCCCGCGCATTTTAAAACATAAACTCGTGTCCGCCCGTTAAACGAGGAGGGTCTAAAACAAGGCTAAATAGGTAACAGTTACATTTTTTTAATGCGTCTGTCCGTTGATCAGTGTATTTTTCTTTATTTGTGTTTTTCAAGCCTGGCACTTATGTATTTTTGAGGGGTGTTAAATGATCTATATAATGACTGGATCTGCCGTTCATGGTGAAGCCATCTTAAGATAAGCAAAATCTGTAATGATTTACTAATATTACCGTTTCCATGTGAGTAAAATGCTATGTATATATGTTTAATTAAATATTAATTTAACAAACAAATCACCTGCTTTAAAATGAATAGGCCTACATGCAGCCTGCTGGAAAAAAAACAGCATATGCTGGTTAGGTTTTGGTGCTGGGAT